>NC_048230.1:69725421-69808603 GCF_002007445.2 Ailuropoda melanoleuca | reverse complement strand
TTTTATTTATTTATTTATTTATTTATTTATTTGTTTATTTATTTTTAGGTAAGTTCTACACCCAACAAGGGGCTTGAACTTGTGACCCTGAAATCAAGAGTCCATGCTCTGTCGACTGAGCCAGCTAGGCACCCCTACTTGAGATTTTTAATTCAACACTTTGGCTGCTACATGAAGAATGGCTTGGAAAGGACAAAAGCAAAAGCAGGATGAATAGTTAGGCAGTTTCAGTAGTACAGGTGAGAGATGACAGTGTCTTGAGCTAAAGTGGAACAATGGAGATGGGTGAGTGATACATGGTGATGTATTTTAGAGTTGACCTGTCAGGATTTACTGCTGGATTATTCTAGAAGGTTCTGTGCTCCAGAGAAATTGTAGCACGGATGCATTGGTAGCTGGAACCAGAGAGACCGGGGTTTGAATCTTAACGAAAGCCGTTAACTAGCTGTGTGAGAAATTTTTATCATTTTTCCTTATCCCTAGTAAAGCATGTAAGAAGGATTTTATTTAACCAGGACCGCAGTTAGCTTATCCTCTGACAGTCTCTGATCTGATTTAGGCTACATGTGTTTGGCCAGAACAATAATGCTACATAATATTCAGAGGCTGATATTCAGTAGATTTAGACTGTGGTAATGGTAACCTCCATGGGAAGGCAGGATGCTAATCAAATGTAGTTTTAAGTCATTTCTGTTCATGTGAGAAATATTAACTTGGTGGAGACTTGAAACAGATGGTGTGCAGTTGGAGTAGATAACTGTATTATTCCAAATAAACATTTGCTGGAGCTGGGAAGCAAAAATCCATATTTCACTTTTCCCTATTTACATTATCAAGTCAGCTGTGTTGCTGCTGCTTTTAACTTGCATTAAGGTTATCAACAGGGTCTTGATGTTGGCAGGCAATTACAACATATCTTTAAATATTAAAGTCATTAGCATTGGAGGAGACCCGTTAGTTACTTTCAACATATAGTGGCATAATGATTGTTAATACATTACTGATGGGTAGTTGTCTAATATCTCCTATTTCAGTAGTGCAACAGAGCACTTTCTCACTGGTTACTTTATGGCCTTTCCACATCTCTCTTTCCTCCGTGTTACAGAGGAGGAAAGCAGAACTCTGGAGTGACTTGTCCAAGGTCCCACGGCTGATAAATTGGTAGAACAATCAGGATTCAAAGTTGTATATTCCAGTTTTATTCCAGCCTTCTTTCCTCTCCATCTGAGGCATCACGAAAGCAATTGTGTCCAATACTGAACTCATCATCTCCCCCTTCCAATATACTCTCCCTCTAGTGGCCTCTGTCTTGGTCACGTGTCTTATCTTCCACATCTAATCAACCAACAAATTCTGTTTATTCTAACTCTAAATATCTTTGAAATCCACCCCTCCCTTTCCCATTCCTATTTCTACTCCAGTCTCAGGCCACAGTCCTCTCTCACTGCAACAACCATGGAAGTAGTCTCTTCCTGCGTTATGATCTTACCATTTTTTCCCATTGCAGCCAGTGATCTTTCCTTTCTTATGAAGTATTTCAAGCTTAAAATAAGAAAAAAGGCACAGCATAGCAAATACTCATGTACCCACTTTTGGCGCTATCAAAATTTAGTGGTTTGTCTTTTATTTTGCTTCAGATCTTTCAAAGAGGTAAAACAGTAGAACTACAATTTGTAACTGCCTGATTGAATTAATTTTCTTCCCTTTGCAGTAGTCATTATCCTGAATTTGATGTTTACTATTCCCTTGTTTTTAAAAAGATTTTTTTTAAAAGATTTTATTTATTTATTTATTTGACAGAGAGAGAGAGAGAGAGACAGCCAGTGAGAAAGGGAACACAAGCAGGGGGAGTGGGAGAGGAAGAAGCAGGCTCCCAGCAAAGGAGTCTGATGTGGGGCTCGATCCCAGGACTCCGGGATCATGCCCTGAGCCGAAGGCAGACGCTTAACGACTGTGCCACCCAGGCGCCCCTTAAAAAGATTTTACTATGTATACATACTAAATGTACCATATGTAGATTGGTCCCTTATCATATGTAGAGTTTTGTGGTTTTAGACTTTTATAAAATATTACACTGTCCATCTTTTTCTTGCAACCTGTTCTTTTTACCCAATATTACTACATTGTTTTGGGATTTATCCTTTCAATACATATAGCTTTAGTTCACTTATTTCAGTAGTACTGATTATTTCATTTGTGAATATGCTACAGTTTAATTGTGTGTTCTTTTGTTGCTGGACATTTAACATGTTGACTTTTGAACCTAAATTTTAGTATTTGCTCATCAAGTTACACTAAAATTATTACATACCTGCTGGCATGTAATAAGAATTGCATTAAATTTATATATTAAAATGAAGAGAAAATATTGGTAATGGTCTTCCCATTCCAGATCTTTCTATTAAATCTCTTCTTATGTCTTTTCAGTCTACTTATATTTTTCATAAAGGTCTTACATATTTTATGTTAGGCTTATTTCTAGATGGTTTTTTTTTTTTAAGATTTTATTTATTTATTTATTTGACAGGGAGAGACGTCGAGAAAGGGAACACAAGCAGGGGGAGCGGGAGAGGGAGAAGCAGGCTTCCCCCTCAATGGGGAGCCCGATGCAGGGCTCTATCACAGGACCCTGGGATCATGACCTGAGTTGAAGGCAGACACTTAACGACTGAGCCACCCAGGCACCTCTCTAGGTAGTTTATAATTTTTGTTGTAATTCATATAGTGTTTGTTTGCCAGGATATAGGAATACAATTAATTTTTAAAATATTGAACTTCTGTCTTAGAATCTTGGCTGAAGCTGCATAATCTCATAATTAATAGATGGTAGATTCTCTTGGTTTTCTTTACAGAAAGTTATCTGGTGCCTACAGAAGGACAATTTCATTTCTTCCTTTTGAATCCTTATTCCCATTACTACTACTTATTTCTTCTTAACCGTCCTGCTGCTTTGGCTTGACTCTTGAATAAATGTTGAATAGAAGCACTGATTTATCTCCATTCTGAGCTGAAAGGCATTGCTTGTGATAATATTTCACCAATAAGTATGACATTTTATACGGGTTTTTGGAAGATACCCTTTATCAAGTTAAGGAATTGATCTTCTATTTCTAGTTTTGTTCATATTTGTGAGTAGAAATTGGGTCTTACAAAATGCTTTTTCTATAATTATTGAGGTGATTTTAAGGGGCTTCTTTTAATCTGTTAGTATAGTGAATTATATTGGGTTTTAAGTATATAAAATTATCCTTGTATTCCTGGATAAACTCACCTTGATTGTGATTATAAAAACATAAATTGCTGTATTTGGTTTGCTAATTTTTTTCTCACCTTTACTGTGGTATAATTTAGATAGAATAAAATCCACTCATTTTATGTATACAGTTTGAGTTTTAGCTATCTTATATAGTTATGTTAGCATCATTACAATCAGGATATAGAATATTTCCATCACCAGGGGTGCCTGGGTGGCTCAGTTGGCTAAGCATCTGCCTTCGGCTCTGGTTATGATCCTGAGGTCCTGGGATCAATCGCCATGCCAAGCAGGAATCTTGCTTCTCCCTCTCCCTTTGTCCCTCCCCAGCTTGTGCTCTCTCTCTCTCTCTCTCTCTGTCAAATAAATGGATAAAATCTTTAAAAAAAAAATTTCTGTCACCATAAAAAGATTTATCATGCCCCCAACATGCCCTTTTGTAGTCCATTTCTTTCCATCAGTCCCAGACAGCCACTCATCTGCTTTTTGTCCCTAATTTTGTCTCAAGTTTTGTATAAATACGATACTATGGTATGTAGTTTTGTTTTGTGTCTGGCATCTTTCAGCCTGATGCTTTTGACATTCATCCACATTGTTGGATATAAGTTATCAGTAGTGTGTTCCTTTTTGTTGTGGTATTGTAATTTGTGTTTCTTTGGTAACTAGTAGGCTAGAGCATCTTTTTATGTCCTTATCAGCCATTCGTAAATTTTCTCTTGGGAATTGTCTCTTTAAATGTCTCTTGCTCATTCTGCGTTGTTTGTTATTATCACATTATTAGGATTATTTATATACTCTGCATGTCTCTGTGTCTGGGATCAGATGGCACTGGTAGAAGATAGAGAATAGAGAGATGCCTGGGGAAGAAATTAGCATTATCATGAAGCAAGTGATCCTTCACAGTTTGCTAGTCATCTTTGAGGTTCTTCTTTTAGGTCTGTCTGATTTTTGGAAGAACATCAGATAACTAGCCTCATCTTTGCAACTCCTCAGCCAGCTCTGACTTCATGTTGTTAGTATTCTATCTTTAAATAATGTTTGTTTTTTAATTTCTGTATGTTACTTTCCTTGGAGGTCATAAATAAATTCTCTTATACCTAGTCTTTGTTTTTTTAAAAAGATTTTATTAATTTATTAGAGAGAGCCTGTGAGGCAGAGGGAGAGGGAGGGAGTGAAGCAGGCTTTCCGCTCAGCTGGTAGCCCAATAGTGGGCTTGGATCTTCAGGATCCTGGGACCCTGGGATCATGACCTGAGCTGAAAGCAGATGCTTAACAGCTGAGCCACCTAGGCACCCCTCTTATATATCTAGTCTTTTTTTTTTTTAATTTTTAAAAAACATTTTATATATTAATTTGAGAGAGAGAGAAAGCACAAGCGGTGGGGAGGGGAAGAGGGAGAAGCAGGCTCTCCACTGAGCAGGGAGCCTGACACAGGGCTCCATACAGGGCTCGATCCTAGGATGCCGGGATCATGACCTGAGCTGAAGTCAGACCCTTAACCGACTGAGCCACCTAGGTGTCCCTATATCTAGTCTTAAGAGAACAAAAGTGTTATTCAGATGACCCATCTCAGTGGATGCTGTAAAATAGATTTTACAGGCATAGAGATAGACTAAGAATTAGAAATTTAATTTTTCCAGTTTTAAATCAGCCATTGCAGGGGTCAGTAAACTATGGCCCACTGCCTGTTTTTATAAATAAAGTTTTATTGGAACACAGCCAAGCCCATTCCTTTGTGCATTGTCTAGAGTGTGCTACAGCAGTAGAGTTCAATAGTTGTGACAGAGACCATATGGTCCACAATGCCAAAAATATTTAGTCTTGCCCTTTACAGAAAGTTTGCTGATCCCCAACCTTTGAGAATGTATTTGATAAATTAATTTTCTTTATTTATAAATGTGGAATGGAAAAATTTGTTTTTTCAATCTCTATTGTTTGTATAAAGTAAAGCACTAATTTTGTTTTAATTAAGCTATGTCTTCAAGGTTCCTTATAAAACGTTTTCTGGTAATTTCTTTACTTGAGTCCTTATGCCTCAATTTTTATTGAATGATAAATTATCTGTCATTGTAAACAGTTATTCCTGGCTGTCTCTGCATATGAAGCCTGCATGTTATTAGAAAGTTGGATGTGTTGTCAAGCTCATGGCAGAGATACACAGATGGGAAATGCTCATCCTTAAGCAGGTGCTATGCCCACACTCAGTTTAACCAGCCTTACAATCCTACAAGTGCCACAGTAATTTCGATGTTCTTTCCTCTAACTTCAGCAGATTAAAATTGTCAATTTTGGAAATGTTTCTCATCTGACAGTAACACATTCAGAACATTTCCCTATCCTTGGCAATGGTTGGAGAGAGACTGTGGGCAAGGAAATCTTTTTTCTGATTTTTACCTTGGTTCTGATCCCAACTTTAGGGCACTTTTTAAACTTTATCTTTCATGCTTTTGTCCTTCTGTGCTACCTGGCAAGTTCATGTAGCCTTCCCACTGACCTACTTAATGCTCTGTAAAGATGTCCTTGGCCTTCATACATGGTAATGTTTCTACTACTTTATTTTCTTAGTACTTTGAAGACATTTGAATATATGTGTTTCCCATAACTCAGGGCCCTTCTTTTATCTCTTCCCCAAAGCTTGGCAAATATAGTCGGTCATTAGCATGGGATCTAGAGAGCCTCAAAATTCAGCTGCCCGTGATTACAGGTAATCCCATTATTTGTCAATAGGGGTTTGTTTAAATAAACGATGGTATGTCCACACAGTGGAATATCATGCATTTGTTAATGAAAAAAGGTGGAATTAAGAATTTCAGGGCATACTTTGAAATTATAAAACAAGACAAAAGAACAACGAAAAAAACTAAGAAGTACAGTTTGAGGTATAGATCCATTGCCTAGTAATCTATTGCTGTATAACAAACCACGTTAAAACTTGGTGGCCTAAAACATTTTAAATTTTTTATTTTTTTGCTTGTGACTGTGAGTCAGACAGTTGTTCTGCTCTTAGTTGTTCGTGTTGATACGTCTGCAGTCAGCTAGCTGCAGAGCAGACTGACTGGGTTAGGCTCTCACAGATCAGCTGGCCTTAGCTCTTAAAACTCATCTCTTCTCTGTGTGGTCTCATCCTGCAGTAGATGAGTTTGGACGTGCCTTCATGGCAGGGTCAGGGTTCCAAGAGAGGCTCAGAACTGGCACTCTGTCACTTGTATTACATTACATTGGTCAAAGCAAGTCAGAGGGCCTGGCCAGATTCAGGGGATAGGGAAATAGATCCCAGTTCTGATGCACTGCAAAAGGTGTGCCTGCAGAGAGGCCATTATTGGGGGCATTCAGCTTAACATCATTATACTTTCTTTGTATAAATGGGGGTAGGATATTTTATATATTTGTGTTTGCTCTTTTTATATTTTTATATTTGTGTTTGCTCTTTGTACACAGAGAAAGAATGGAAGGATACACAAGAAACCAATTAAAATGGTAACCTATGAGGTGGATAGGTAGGGATAGGAGCAAGGAATATTTATTTTTATATCATACTGATTTCTGAACCATATAAATATATACTTACACATGCAGAAAAGAAAATCATCTGTTTTGCCTCCGCCCCCTACGATAATTTTATGTTTAAACCTTCTCGATTGTTTTTTAGTTATGAGTCTGATTTTTATTTTATTTTAATTAATTAATTAATTTAAGATTTTTATTTATTTGTTTGGCGCAGAGAGAGAGCGGAAGCAGGGGGAGCAACAGAGGGAGAGGGAGAAAGAAGCAGCCTCCTTGCTGAGCAGGGAGCCAGATGCGGGACTCAGTTCCAGGACTCTGGGATCATGACCTGAGCTGAAGGCAGATGCTTAACTGACTGAGCCACCAGGCACCCCTGATTTCTTTTTTCTTTCCCTTTTTTTTTTTTTTAAAGAAATAGATGTTATGGCTTCCTTGGTCTACATTTTTGGAATGATCAGTAATCCTGTTACATGCATCTGAGAGGTCTATATTAATTTCATTTTCTCAGGGATGATAATCGGGAGCACTGACCATATCTTATTCTCCTCAAACTTCAGCATAGATAAACATCTCAATGGCCAAGTAAAATTATTAATTTTAATAGATTTTTAATCTAATTCAAGTAAACATGGAAGAGTGTCTACTGTGTACTGGCCATTATTATGTGTATTATGGTACCCCTCAACAGTAACCTTGTGTTGGAAGTGTTATCCTAAAGACAGATGAGGAAAATCATTATCATAAAAAACTAGTAAGTGATAAAGCATTTTTCACATCAAGTTCATTTTTTACCTAAACTTGCTTTCTCCTTACAGTCCTGGGAGTTTCTCTTCTTTCCAGTTGTCTGGAAAGTCTTTCTCCTAACATAACTGCATTTTTCTTTTTTTTTTTTTTTTAAAGATTTTATTTATTTATTTGACAGAGATAGAGACAGAGCGAGAGAGGGAACACAAGCAGGGGGAGTGGGAGAGGAAGAAGCAGGCTCATAGCAGAAGAGCCTGATGTGGGGCTCGATCCCACAACGCCGGGATCACGCCCTGAGCTGAAGGCAGACGCTTAACCGCTGTGCCACCCAGGCGCCCCATAACTGCATTTTTCTTATCTCATATTTATACCTCTTGTATTTTTTGTTCCATTGTTAGCCTCAGTAATTTTTTTTTAACTTTAAAGGCAGTTTATAAAGATTCGTAAATGCCCTCATTAGTGGGCAATTTAGCATATAGAATTCTTCTCAAGTAGCGTTTGTCTGGGATTTATGTTCATGTTCAGTATTACTTCTCTTAAAGCTACAGAAGAGTTCCACTCTTCAGTTTCATGTCTGATTCTTCAAATTCCTATGTGGGGGGGAAAAAGCACTGCTGTCACACAGAGAGCTGTTTATTACTGTGTTCTCTCTTTCATCGGTTTTGTGTTTTCATGACATGCATAGCATATTGCACGATGGAGAAGTAAAATCATTATTCAGACATACTTTTCCATGTTCGCTCCTCGTCTCTAGCTCAAATCATTTGGCTCTACAGGGTTTGGTGTTAAAGCATCAGTGGTCTTGGAAATGCGTGTGGTCATATGTTCGGATTTTATTTCTTAAGCCATATATATCCAAGTCTCCACATAAGCAAAGCACAAACTCATAGAGTGACTAAATTATCAGTTATTTTAAATCTTAAAATCTGTGTTGTTGTTGTCTTTTTTTAAGATTTTATTTGTTCATTTGATGGGGTCGGGGGGGAGACAGAGCACAAGCAGAGGGGAAGCAGGAAAGGGAGAAGTAGGCTCCTCACTGAGTAGGGAGTCTGACGAGAGGCCCGATCCTAGGACCCCAGGATCATGACCCAAGCTGAAGGCAGACGCTCAACCACTGAGCCACCCGGGCACCCCAAAATCTATGTTTAGAATCAGGTCGAACCTTTGTGACAGAACGAAGGGTTATTATGAATTTCTAGGACTGAAGACATTATTTCTCCTTGATAATCCAGGTAGTGGTGTTCTTGGGCTCAAGGTGCCCCTTGAGAGAAAGGAATTTCTTGTCTTTAAAGTGTATCTAAGGTTCTCTGGAATTGAAAAGAGCTCAAGGTGTGGTTGGTTCTTTCAAGGAATTCAGCTAGAATATAAAACATGAGTGTCCGTTCCATAAAGATGCAGAAATGAAGTCACTGTTAACAGACATAAAGGCATGACAGTCACCAAGCAGAGGGCTAAAATGCCTACTTTGTAACATACCTCCTATCCATCCTCTGAGCAGCTGTTGAATTTGTCAGGTTATAAACCACTTGCATATATCTCTCACACCATGAAGTGCCTTCATGCCACCCAGCCGCCAACAAAAATACCACTTTACATTGTACTTGGTGCTTTTGCAGCTGTTAATTCTTTTTTTTTTTTTTTTTTAAGATTTTATTTATTTATTTGACAGAGATAGAGACAGCCAGCGAGAGAGGGAACACAAGCAGGGGGAGTGGGAGAGGAAGAAGCAGGCTCACAGCAGAGGAGCCTGACGTGGGGCTCGATCCCATAACGCCGGGATCACGCCCTGAGCCGAAGGCAGACGCCTAACCGCTGTGCCACCCAGGCGCCCCTGCAGCTGTTAATTCTTGAATCATTCCATGTAATACTGCTGAGGTTAGATGGATTGACTGTTAACAGTATATCCATTTTCCATGGAAATCAAATGTTAATATTAACTCGGACCTGGTCACAAGGCTAGTTAGGTGGTAAATGCACAACTTGACACTAGGCTGCCTATTTTCTAATCATTTTTCTTTCCTGAGTACCTTCTTATCTCTTACCCTTACATTTTTCCTACCAGGTCGGATTTACTGTCTCTCATTTTATATTTGTTGAAAATGACCCAGAAAGGTGAAATGATTTGATAAAAGCCATGTTATGTACAACAGAATGAGAATTCACACTAAATGTCTCCGTCTCCATACCCATGCTTTTTGTACTCACTATGTTATTGAAACATGAAGAATAACACTAGTGTTGCATTTTTGTGAGTAGTGATGTGAACAAGAGATATGGGTAGTTTTAATCTGTAAACAATACTCTAGGGGTTGGGTTTTGCCCAGTATCGAAGCTTGCAGTTGGTATATAATTCAGTGTTCTGCAGTTGGGCTCAGACTCCTCTCTGTTTTTCATTCTGCCAAGTGCTGAATGTTAAAACACATCTTGTTGTTAAGTCCTCCTCAGGCCTTTGGCGCCCTTGCTGTAAAGGCAGGTGGTCTGAAGAAAGGCTCCCTCTAGGTTGTTGCACACTATACACAACACATTATAGTGCGAGACAACTGTCAGTTCCTTCCTTCCCTTCTCCCCCACCCTCCAGAAAGCTGGGCCCCAGATGGAAGAGCTGGAAACGTGTCAACCATTCTTTGAAGGGCATTGAGAAAAATACTGTCAAGAAGAAAAAGGCAAACGCAACAGCTCATTAGTCCACTAATCAGACAGGACGACCATCAATTTCACAAAGAAAATGTCCTGGACAGAGAGATGGAAAGAGCTGGCAGAGTGTTGCCCACATGGCTCTCAGACAGTTGCACATTTTTGTTAAGGGTTTTGTAACTTGAGGACATTACTTCCTTGATGGACTATATGGATTCATTATATCTCTTCCCAAAATATACCGCTGCAAACTGAAGCATCAAAATAATATTTGGTGATACTTTCCTCACTAGAGCATGCTTGTGAATGAATGTGTGAAGATGCGCCTTGTTGCCAGTGTGATGCATGTATTGTGTCTATAGCTATGATCTCACAGAAAGAAATCTTTGATTAAACATTCTCATTTGAACCTTTGGTGTGTCTGTTTCTTGTGCTTTGAATTCACTGTTACTGGAGAATAGATTCATAGTCCTTAAGTGAAAAGCTTGGAGTTACTGAAAGAAACATAATTCAGAGATGATTATGGTGACCCTGGCCCTGTCATTAACCAAGTATGTAACATGTTCTCTTTAATGGGGAAAAATAACTGTGAAGATATTAGAATATTACTCCTCAGTACCAGGTCTTACTGATATTAGCCAGACTTTTTTTTTTAAAGCCCAGTGGAGGGCTTGAACTCCCAACCCTGAGGTCAAGACCTGAGCTGAGATCAAGAGTTGGACGCTTAGGGGCGCCTGGGTGGCACAGCGGTTAAGCGTCTGCCTTCAGCTCAGGGCGTGATCCCGGCGTTATGGGATCGAGCCCCACATCAGGCTTTTCCTCTGTGAGCCTGCTTCTTCCTCTCCCACTCCCCCTGCTTGTGTTCCCTCTCTCGCTAGCTGTCTCTCTCTCTCTGTCGAATAAAAAAATTAAAAAATCTTAAAAAAAAAAAAAAAAGAGTTGGACGCTTAACTAACTGAGCCACCCAGGCTCCCCAGCCCAGACCTATTTACAATGCCATTAAGTTTAATCCGTCAGATTTCTTTCTTGAATTTGTTGTACGCTGTTATCAAACAGCTACTTGTGAATTGTGCCAGTGGTGAAGTAGCCTGTGCCTAGTTTAGATTCAGCTCTACTTTTCATCTCTTTGGGTACTGTATATCATAAATGACATACATCACTGATGTCAGGGATATTGACTTCATCTCTTTTTTCCTACTTAACTCTAGTTGATATATATATATATAAATTTCATACTCCATCTCATTTGTATTAATTTATATAGAACTGATTATGATTCTGTTTCCATGCCATGCAATTGATGCCTACTGGTCTAGATAGTCCCACGTTAGTTTTTTTCCCCTACTAATTTGATTGATTTATAAGGAGAAGTCAAAAAAGAATGCAGTTGAGATAAGCTGAATTTGTAACCTGGTTTCTTCCTTTCTTAGCCACTGTCCTCAATGTTAACTTTCAGGTCATGTTACCCCTTGATCTTGCTGGCTTGTTTTAGTTTACTTTGATTGCCATAACAAAGTTCCACAAATTGGGTGGCTTAAGACAACAATAATCTCTCACTTTTCAGGAGGCCTGAAGCCCAAAATCAAGTTATAAGTAGGATTGATTCCTCTTGGGACCTCCGAAGAAGAATCTAGTCCATACCTGTCTCCGAGCTTCTGGTAGTTGCCGATAGTCCTTGGCATTTCTTTTTTCTTTTTTTAAAAATTTTATTTATTTATTTGACAGAGATAGAGACAGCCAGCGAGAGAGGGAACACAAGCAGGGGGAGTGGGAGAGGAAGAAGCAGGCTCATAGCAGAGGAGCCTGATGTGGGGCTCGATCCCACAACGCCGGGATCACGCCCTGAGCCAAAGGCAGACGCTTAACCGCTGTGCCACCCAGGCGCCCCTGTCCTTGGCATTTCTTGACTTAAAGATGCATCACTCCAGTCTCTGCCATCACTGTCCCATTGCATTCTCATTGTGCAACCACGTGTTCTTTGTGTAGTCTTCCTCCTGTGTATGTCTCTCTTCAGCTCTTCTTGTGAGCGTATTGTTCATAATGGATTTAGAGCCTACCTATGTAATCTGGGATGATCTTTTCCTCTCAAGATCCTTAACTACATCTTCCGAAGACCCTTTTTCCAAATAAGCAAATGTTCCCAGTTGAAGGGATTAAGTGGTGCAGTAGTCCCCTACGCCCATCCCTTATCCGAAGGGTATACATCCTAAGATCCCAGTAGGTAGCTGAAACTGCAGATAGTACCAAACCCTATATATTATATTTTTTCCTATGCATACCTGTAATAAAAGTTAATTTGTAAATTAGGCACAGTAAGAGATTAACAACAAGTATAATAAAATAGAACAGTAAAAACAGCATACGTAATAAAAGTTAGTGAATGTTGTCTCTTTCTCTCTTTAGCACAGTGTCTTATTGTGCCATACTTACCCTTCTTTCTGTGATGTTGTGAGATAATAAAATGCCTATGTGATGAGGTAAATGACGCGGGCATTATGGCCTACTGTTAGGTTACTCTTGACCTTCTGACTGCACATCAGAAGGACACTCATCTGTTTCCAGACCATGGTTGACTGCAGGTAACTGGAACTGTGGAAAGTGAAACTTGGCTAAGAGGGAACTACAGTAGATATCTTTTGGGGGCTACCATTCAGCCTATTAAAATAAGCGTCTTCTTCACTTCTTAGTCTCTAGGAAAGTATGTGTATATTTGAAATTACTGTCACGATTTTTATTATCTTACAGAAGACTCTGACCTCCATTACTTTTTCTGTAGTTGGTCCTGAGAAAAGAGTGCCAGCAATGCCTGGATCTCCTGTGGAAGTGAAGATACAGTCAAGATCCTCACCTCCCACCATGCCACCCCTGCCACCAATAAATCCCGGAGGACCCAGGCCAGTGTCATTTACTCCTACAGCATGTGAGATCTCTTCATTTACTTGGGTTTGTGGTTCAGACTGACATTTAGATCTAAGTGACTGCTGTTAAGCCTTCTGCATATACTCTTCAACGTTTTCAAAATAACTGTTTAGATATTTTATATATACACGCACATGTACATATACATATATGTATATACACACACATGTGGTTATTTCTTTTATAAATTACCTTGCCCTTTGAGAATAGTACTTAGCTAATTTAGGCATTTGGAAATTCAGTGGTCTAAATAATTTGTTTTCATACTCTGGCTGGTAAGCAGCTATTTTAATTTCTTGGCTCTAAAATGAATTTAAATTGTTATATTGAGGGGTGCCTGTGTGGCTCAGTTGGTTAAGCATCTAACTCTCGATTTCCACTCAGGTCTTGATCTCGAGGTGGTGAATTTGGGCCCCTTTTGGGCTCCATGCTGGGTATGGAGCCTACTTGAAAAAAAAAATTTATTATATTGATTTATAGGAGTCAAAGTAAATTTCATATTACTACCAAACTACTTCTAAAAGTATGCTAGGGCTATCATGGTAAGGCTGCTTTTTAAAATTTCTTTCTTTTTTCTTTTTTTTTTTTTTCTTTTTTAAAGAGAGGGGATAGGTGGGAAGGGACAGAGGGTGAGAGAGAAAATCTTAAGGGGGCTCCATGCCTAGCAGGGGGCTTGATCTCATAGCCCTGAGATCATGACCTTTGCCAAAATCAACAGTGGGAGGGGCACATGGGTGGCTCAGTCGGTGGTGGCTCAGTCGTTAAGCGTGTCTGCCTTTGGGTCAGGGCGTGATCCAGCGTTCTGGGATCAAGCCCCCCACCGTTCTCCTCCGCTGGGAGCCTGCTTTTTCCTCTCCATTCCCCCTGCTTGTGTTCCCTCTCTCACTGGCTGTCTCTCTCTCTCTGTCAAATAAATAAATAGGGGCGCCTGGGGGGCACAGCGGTTAAGCGTCTGCCTTCGGCTCAGGGCGTGATCCCGGTGTTATGGGATTGAGCCCCACATCAGGCTCTTCCGCTATGAGCCTGCTTCTTCCTCTCCACTCCCCCTGCTTGTGTTACCTCTCTCGCTGGCTGTCTCTATCTCTGTGGAATAAATAAATAAAATCTTTAAAAAAAAAAAAAAGAAGAAGAAAAAATCAATAGTAGGACGCTTAACTGACTGAGCCACCCAGGTGCCCCAGTAAGGTTCTTTACAAAAGAGAATGAGTATTGTGTTAAGTTTGCTAGGGGTGCCACAACAAAATACCACAGACTCTGGATGGCTTAAACAACAAAAATTTATTTTTTTCACAGTTCTGGAGGAAAGAAGTCCAAGATCAAGGTGTCAGCAGGTTTGGTGTCTGAGGCCTCTCTCCTTGGCTTGCAGATAGCTACCCTTCCTGCTGTGTCCTCCCATGGCCTTGCCTCTGCACGTGTATACTAGCTATCCTTTCCTCTTGGAAGGACAATAGTCATATTGGATTAGGGACCACCCATATGAACCTCATTTAACGTTTAAAGACTATTTCCAAATATAGTCACATTCTGAGGTAATGGGGATTAGACTACAACATAGGAATTTGGGGGGGCCTTAATTCGGTCCATAAGAATTTTATTAGCCAATAAATATAGATGTTCAGTCTTTTTTTTTTAAAGATTTTATTTATTTATTCGACAGAGATAGAGACAGCCAGCGAGAGAGGGAACACAAGCAGGGGAAGTGGGAGAGGAAGAAGCAGGCTCATAGCAGAGGAGCCTGATGTGGGGCTCGATCCCACAAAGCCAGGATCACGCCATGAGCCGAAGGCAGAAGCTTAACGGCTGTGCCACCCAGGCGCCCCTAGATGTTCAGTCTTACTAGTCATCAAGGAAATGCAAACTAGAACCCAATGTAATACCATATCCACCTGCAAGAATGTTTAAAATAGAGAAGAATACCAAATTTTGGTGACTATGTGTGGAGTGACCTGAACACTGCATACATTGTTTGAGTATGAGAAAATTGTTTGGTAGTATTTACCAAAGTTGAATTTTTGGAAACCCTTTAACTCCTCAGTCAGTTGTACACATGTGTATACTTCAACAAACAAAAATCAGGGGACAGACCAATGTAAAATCTAAACATACATACACACATGACTAGATTTTAATCTGAGTTCTTCTGCCTTTCCATGCCCACGATACCTCCAGTGCATGTTGACTCTCTTACAGACATTTTGCCTTGTAAAGCAGAAGACACTTGCTATTTGTGGAGTGCCCACGGTGCGTCAGAGCACTGTGCTAGGTGCTGTATGCATTTTCTTCTTTAATGCCGCCACATAAGTTTACACAACTCGTTTATGGGTTTTACATAGCTCAAACATTTATGGTTTTTGCTTTTATTATTTTAGAAGGCAAGAGAAGAATCTAGGAGCTACAGCTTTAACAGAAGGTTTAATTAGTATATTTCCAAAACATTTGCGACTGAGTGAGTGGCAGCTGTAGCAGTCTGAGCCAGAGTGAATAAAATTAAGTTTTATATCCTTCTAAAAATTCTATTTCTGTCCTAAAGTTCTACATCCTTAGATATAGGTATATCTTGAAATGAACGGATTGAAACCTAGGCTATCATTCACATTTCAAGTTACAGTAAGAACATGTATATGTAAATTCAGCCCTTTTTACCTCCGTATGTGACTACTTGGTGTTAGATACGTTTTATTTCAGAAAATGTGCTCATACTCTTGAACTAAAGAGACTGTGAAAAAGCCTGTCTGATTGTTGAAGTGGCTAAAAGCCACAGTAATGTGTTATTTTTATGGGTTTCTTCCAA
This sequence comes from Ailuropoda melanoleuca, assembly GCF_002007445.2. Taxonomy (NCBI): domain Eukaryota; kingdom Metazoa; phylum Chordata; class Mammalia; order Carnivora; family Ursidae; genus Ailuropoda; species Ailuropoda melanoleuca. Next base: position 69,792,758 of record NC_048230.1, on the reverse strand, counting down.
GGGGGCAGTTCTTCAGTGGCCATTGACCTTTCTGTGAACACAAAGAAATAGCAGATCATTGCAACTAATTTTCTGGATTGCTGAAGCTGAGTGTTAAGCTTTCCTTTCCAATAGTTCTAGTGATCTCTTTTAGTGGAAGATACGGAAGAAAATTCACCCTCCTTTCTCAGCCTGTTAGTCTTACATGTAGTGAATCAGTCAGCAGCTTTTCCCTCAGCACTTAGACTTTGCTAGCTAATGAACAAAACCAATATATATATGGTATACACAGTTTACAAAACTTTGCTAATTATAGTATATTCAGATGTATGACATAGCGTTCATCAAGAAGTACACAGTCTATTAAGACAGTGCAAATGTAGAAAGAAGTGAATAAGTAACATAATGGAAGCGTCTGTAGGCAACACAGGATAGAGTTACTAAATCTACCAGGGTTTACCTTAATATGCAGCAACAGAATCTATTAAAGAATGTCCTTTTTTCCTTCTTTTTTTTTTTTTTTTTAAGATTTTATTTATTTGAGAGAGAGGGTGCACGAGCAGGGAGGAGGGAAAGAGGAAGAGGGATAAGCAGACTCCCCTGCAGAGCAGGGAGTCTGATGCGGGACTCAATCCCAGGACCCTGAGATTATGACCTGAGCCAAAGGCACACACTTAACCGACTGAGCCACCCAGGCGCCCAGGAATGTTTCTTTATACCGGTGGTATCTGAGCGTATATAGGATGAGGAAGAGTTAGCCAGATCAAATGTGAATCAGGGTCAGTCAAAAAGTAGAAACAGTAGGGCTGACCAGCTATGACTGGCTTGGAGGAAGAAGAAGGGAAGTGAAAGTTTTTTCATGACTAATGACTTGGCCTCAAGCCCAGTGTAAGTAAATATCAGTTTTCTAAGTTAGTAAAGATTATATAATTGGGCTCTTTAAATTTGGCTTAAGTCTTGACTTAAATTGTTTCTGTTTTTAGGCATATGTTTTAGTTTTACCTTCCTAGACTTTCAAGCCTATGTATGATTAAGTGAAAATCTACTGACACTTAGGCACCAGGTAATTTTATTTCACTGTTCCGTGAAGGAGATTTTTACTTAATACCTCCAAGAACTTAGCCTTAGGGTGGTGTTCCAAATTAAAACTTAGAACAATGACTAAGAACAATGGGAAAATAGGAAAACTGCAATTAATCATGTGTATTATAATTTGCGCAGAAATGGAATATTGGTATGTCCTGTGTAGTGTCTAGAAAATGCTTTATTGAGTGACCAAGAATTTGGCAGCATTAATGTGGCACTGTTGGGGCACGGAGAAACTGACTGGTGGGCATGAATATTCTGAATGGTCCATGAGATATATACCTTATTGCAGGAATAGATCATTAAATCTATAGCCTAGAAGAAAACATTTCTTAAATAAAAAAAGAAAAACCATTTTTCACTTAAACAGAACTCTGGTGTCTGGTTGTCTGTTCACATGCTACGTTGTAAATGACTTTCTTTGGAACCCTAAGATTAGGAAGGAGATGGAACATAAAAGATGTGTGCGAGTGTCCAGTCAGTAGAAATATGTGTTCTACCAGACTTACCTCATACAGTACCTGTTGCAAGAAATCCTAACACTACCTACCCCTGCCCACGGCAGCTGTAGTTAGATACCATTCTCTGTGTTCTTATAACACTCCATAGTCTTCTGTTTTTAACGTGTCTTTGTTATTCTGTTATCATTTTTTACCTCTGTAGTCTGTCTCGCTATACAGTAGTCTCATTGAGGGCAGAAACAGTTTCTTGTATGCTCTTAATACATGCTTTACAAAATTGAAATGAATAAACGACGGTTAATGCAAACAAGAAATTAACAAAGATCCACGTGTTTTGCACTTAAACAGTCTTTCATTTTGGCTTTCTTTTATAGTAAGCAATGGCATCAACCATTCTCCTCCTACCCTGAATGGTGCCCCGTCACCACCACAGAGATTCAGCAATGGTCCTGCCTCTTCCACGTCATCTGCGCTAACAAATCAACAATTGCCAGCCACTTGTGGTGCTCGGCAGCTCAGCAAATTGAAACGCTTCCTTACCACTCTGCAACAGTTTGGCAATGACATCTCACCCGAGATTGGGGAGAAGGTGCGGACTCTCGTTCTAGCGCTGGTGGTAAGTACAGCGTCACTGTCCACCGCTATTTAAGTGTGTGGCTCGGAACCCAGGCCAGCAAACCTGAAGCAACATGGCAAAATCTATAGACTACTACAGTTATATAACTAGTATAAAAGTATAGAATTGTGGGTTTCAATTATGGATAACAATGTTTTATTAAAGAAACAAATACAGAATGTTTACTTTATTGTATCTTAGGGTGTCGATTTAATTCCAATAGGCAGCTTTGAATTTGTCTAAAGGTTTCAACAGGCCACTGAGGTTCAACCAAGTCACAGCAAGGTTTTGTAACTTAATATATTTAGTGTCCGACACATTGTTTCCAAACCGAAGAGAAAAGAAAAACGGGGAGTTTAATTTTCAAAATAATAATTTGTAAAATTACGAGTCTCATAGTCTAATAGTATTGAAGGGATTACATTCTTCAGCTCCTTATGCAAATGGAGTTTCTTTAGAATTTTCAATGTACACATAATTTTTCTTTCTATAGTGTATGTGGTAATGATTTTCTGACATAGACATCTTGGTGGGGTTTGACTCTTAAGTGTATATAAGGAAAGTACTGACAGTTCACTGTGTTTGTAAATTGAATTCTTCAAGATACACCTCTTGAAAAAGCACCCATGGTCATGCATGTTGGCCTTTACCTATGATAAAGGTGAATCCCAGTACTAAACCTTAATGTTGTAGCTCTCAAAGTGTAATCAGGGATGCCTGAATTTCCCCAGACCCTTCCAGGAGGTTCAGGAGGTCAAAATTATTTTCTCCCCCCACCCTTTTTTTAAGATTTATTTATTATTTTAGAGCTAGAGAGAGAGCCTGAGTGGGAGGGACAGAGGGAGAGAGAATCTGAAACAGACTCTGCTGAGTGCAAAACCCAGTGCAGGGCTCGATATCACAACCTTGAGATCATGACCTGAGCTGAAAACAAGAGTCAGATGCTCAACCAACTGCGCCACCCAGGCGCCCCTGTATTCATAATAATCCTAAGATTGACTGGGCGGCACAGTTGGTTAAGCGTCTGACTCTTGATCTTAGGGTCATGAGTTCAAGCCCTGCGTTGGGCTCCACACTAGGCATGCAGTCTACCTAAAAAAATAAAATAGTAAAATAATAATAATAATAGTACTAAGATGTTACTTGCCTTTTCATTCTTACTCTGTCCTGAGCATATTTTGGAATTTTCTAGAAGCTGCATGATATAGGTTGTCACAGTGGATTAAATGCAGAAGTAGATAGGAGAACCCAGCTCTTAACTTTCATAACCTAGATATCAAAGAGACTTGCAAAACTGTAGCGACAGTGCCAGTCTTACTATATTTGGGGGGAAAATATAGTTATTTTGAAATGGGTTAATAATAAATAGTTTCCAAGTACTCAACTTTAATTTTTAATGCTGGGATTATTGATAGATGTAACCCACATAAATTAGAGGGAGTCTGAGACTTAAAAGTTGAAGAATCTACCTTAGGGACGCCTGGGTGGATCAGTCAGTTAAGCATCTGCCTTCGGCTCAGGTCATGATCCCAGTATGGGATCGAGTCCCACTTTGGGTTCCCTGCTCAGTGGGGAGTCTGCTTCGCCCTCTCCCGCTTCCACTCCTCCTGCTTGTGCTTGCTGTCTCTGTCAAATAAATAAATAAAATCTTTAATTAAAAAAAAAAACTTTAAAAAAATGAAGAACTGCTACCTTAAAAGATTTCTCAGTCTTAGTGTAGAAGAAACAACTTTGATACAAGGCAAAATATAATAAATGACTTTTTCATCATTTGAGATTCAGTCCCTTTTGTGTTTTAGAGCTGCGGTTGTTCATTTTCATTGTTGTATAATATTTTATTGTAGGAATATACCACAATTTGTACTTTTTGCTCTTTATGGACATGAGTTGTTTGGATTTTGACACAGTCAGGGGACCCTAATACCACTCGGAGATTCTGAGATTTGTTAAATGAATTTTTAGGACTTGGCATATAATTGGGTTTTTTGTTTTTGTTTTTTGTTTTTTGTTTTTTTTTTAAAGATTTTATTTTTTATTTATTTGACAGAGACAGAGACAGCCAGCGAGAGAGGGAACACAAGCAGGGGGAGGGGGAGAGGAAGAAGCAGGCTCATAGCAGAGGAGCCTGATGTGGGGCCTCGATCCCATAACGCTGGGATCACGCCCTGAGCCGAAGGCAGACGCTTAACCGCTGTGCCACCCAGGCGCCCCTGGCATATAATTGTGCTCACAACTGAGATTTATTACAGAAGCATAAGGTTACACAGCTAGATCATAAAGGAGAGAGATACTGTTGGAATCTGGAGGAATCTATCTGCAGGCTTTCTTATGCTTTTTCTCTCATATGAATGCTCTCACAGAGCTCACTCTTCCCCCAGCAATGAAAGTGAGGCAACATATGTGTGATGTTTTTCTCTATGGAAGCCTATTAGAGACTCAGTGCCCAAGTTTTTTACTAGAATTTGGGTACATAGGCACTGTTTGCCAGCACCTACTGAAACTTCAGATTCACAGAAGGAAAATCAGTGTTCAGTAGAAACCATATTGTTTGCAAAAACAGTCTGGGCACAGTCAGCCACCTTTATCAGTTAGGAGTTTTTTTAATTTTTGTTTTGGGGGAAAAAGTGTTTTTTTGGTCAAATTTCACACTACTGAATCTAGACTAATAAAATTGGACTTAAATGTCAAAATGAGTTTGAACATAATTGGAAGCAAAGCCTTAGACATCTGAGTGTCATACCAATTCTAGCACTAGATTACTTTAAGTGGAGCCTGTGCCTGAAGGTAATTTAAAAGGAAAAAAATGATAGCCCTCATTTGCCCCCCCCCAAATCTTTTTTAAGTCTAGAAATACTTAGATGTAGATGTAGCCAATTATCTACTTTAAATGGCCATGCTTGGGTTAATCTTTTTCCAATGATGTCATTAGTAGGTGGTAAAAATCCATATAAAAAAATTTACCAACTTAACCTGTTTTTAAGTGTGTAATTCATTGGTATAAGTGTATTCATTGTTGTGCAGCCATCACCACCATCCATCTCAAGAACTCTTCATCATGCAAAACTGAAACATTGTGCTATTAAACAGTAGCTCCCCATTCCTTGCCTCCTCAGTTCCCATCAACCATCATTCTGCTTGAGTACTCTAGGTATGTCATTTAAGTAGAATCATACAGTATTTGTCTTTTTATAGCTGACTTATTTCACCTAGCGTAATGTCCTCAGGGTTCATCCATGTTGGGACACCCGGGTGGCTCAGTCAGTTAAGTGTCTGCCTTCGGCTTATGTCATGATCCTAGGGTCCTGGGATCGAGTCCTGAATTGGGCTCCTTGCTCAGCTTCTCCTTCTGCCTGTTTTTTCCCCTGCTTGTGCTCTCTAACAAATAAACAAAATAAAATCTTAAAAAAAAAAAATGTTCATCCACGTTGTAGTATTTGTCAGAGTTTTCTACTTTCTTATGACTGAAAATATCCCATTGCATGCATATACCGTATTTTGCTTGTCCATTCATCTGTTGTTGAATCCCTGCGGTGCTTCTGCCTTTTTGGTTAGGGAAGGTTTTATATCCGTATGGGAAACTGTTTGTCAGCCAAGTTCCTAGGTGCCAGCCAGTGGCCCAACCTTGAAAGCACCCTTTTCTTAGGTTGTCAGTTTTAAACCTACTGTATTAACTCTTTTCTATATAGGCATCATTGCAAATAATGTTGCTGTAAGCATTGTTGTACATGGTACAATTGTACAAGCATTGTACTGAACAATGGAATTGGAATTTCATAAGGTATGCGTATATACCAATTTAGTATGTAAGGAAGGTCATTGGTTTTCCTATGTGTTATATGAATTTATACTTTCGTATACTGGCATTTTTATTGAGATTAGTGTCCTAGTCTGTTCGTGCTGTTAGAATACCAAACACGGGGTGATTTATAAACAACGGTCATTTGTCTTACAGTTCTGCATTCCGGTACGTGGTGCCAGTAGATTCTGTATTCAGTGAGAGCCCACTTCCTGACTCTTAAACGGCTGTCTTCTGTCTGTGTTCTTATAGATCCGAAGGAGCAAGAGAGATCTCTCAGGGGCTCACTCTCTCTCTCTCTTTTTTTTTTCAAGATTTTATTTATTTATTTGACAGAGAACACAGCAGGGGGAGTGGGAGAGGGAGAACCAGGCTTCCCACTGAGCAGGGAGCCCTACGTGGGGCTCAATCCCAGGACCCTGGGATCATGACCTGAGCCAAAGCAGCAGCTTAACCAGCTGAGCCACCCAGGCACCCCTCAAGGTTTCTTTTGTAATGGCACTAAGAGCTCTGCCCTCATGACCTAATCATCTCCCAAAGACTCTCCCTCTAAATACGAACACATTGGAGATTAGGTTTCAACATGGAAATTTTGAGAGGTCACAAACATTCAGTCTAGTGCAATTGGTATTGAAACTATAAATTTATTTGGAGAAGATGCAGAAAAACTAATGTTTAAGTTTAACACCCAATCATTATTTAAAAAAAACACTTAGCAAAACAATTATTGCAGGAACTTTCTTAATCTGATGATAGTTATTATCTAACAAAAAACCTATAGCAAGCCTCATACTGGTGAAATTTTGAAAGCTTCCCTCTGATAGCAGGAATCAGATAAGAATGTCTCTTTCAAAAAAAAAAAGGGGGGGGGCGCCTGGGTGGCACAGCGTTTAAGCATCTGCCTTCGGCTCAGGGCGTGATCCCGGCGTTCTGGGATCGAGCCCCACGTCAGGCTCCTCCGCTATGAGCCCTTCTTCCTCTCCCACTCCCCCTGCTTGTGTTCCCTCTCTCGCTGGCTGTCTCTATCTCTGTCAAATAAATAAATAAATAAAATATTAAAAAAAAAAAAAAGTCTTTTCTGTCTTCAGTGTGATTCTGAATATTCTAACCCACCAAATAAGATATGAGGGTTGGTGAGAGATCAAAAAAACTCTCATTATTCATAGATCAAATGGTTATCTTATGTGTGTGGCTTTTGAAGTTACCACTCTATATTTTGTGTGTCTTTGCTGCCATCTTTTTGAACACTTTGTTTAACTTGGAGGAGAATGAACATCTTTAGATTGTTATATTTCCCTATTCAGGAAAGTCTTATTTCAGGGGCACCTGGGTGGCTCAGTCAGTTAAGCGACTGCCTTCAGCTCAGGTCATGATCTCAGGGTCCTGGGATCGAGCTCTGAGTCCAGCACCCTGCTCAGCAGGGAGTCTGCTTCTCCCTCTTCCTCTGATCTTCCCCAGTGCTTTCACTCACACACGCACGCTCTCTCTCTCTCAAATGAATAAATGAAAAATATTTAAAAAAAAAAAAAAGAAGAAGAAAGTCTTATTTCATTTCCTGTTTATAAAAAGTATGGTTAAGATTTTGGGGCGCCTGGGTGGCACAGCGGTTAAGCGTCTGCCTTCGGCTCAGGGCGTGATCCCGGCGTTCCGGGNCTGCTTCTTCCTCTCCTGCTCCCACTGCTTGTGTTCCCTCTCTCGCTGGCCGTCTCTATCTCTGTCGAATAAATAAATAAAAAATCTTTAAATAAATAAATAAATAAATAAATAAATAAATAAATAAATAAATAAAATCTTAAAAAAAAAAAAGATTTTAGCAGGCATATATAAATGGAGCAGTTGTTCCATGTGGAAGGAGACTTCATTAGCCAAGTGAGAAAAGACTACACAGTTAGGTACCTGGAGTATAGTTCACCTGTGTGAATTTAATGTTTCTGGTGTGTAAGAAGTAAAGTGCTGGTAGTCCCTAACTGTACCAGGAGGCAAGCATGCTCAATTTCAAGTGCAAGGTGAAGGGGAATGTTCTATATTCCATCTAGAATACACATTCTGGAGGGCAGTTTGGCAAATTTCAAGTACCTTAAACTAGGCTGTTCCTTTGACTAAGCATTTTCTCACCTTGAAATTCATCCTAAGAAAATAATCATTGTACACCAAGATCATCAGTTCGACATTATTTATGATGACAAAAAGAAATTGAAGCCAGCTAAATGTTCTGTAAAATCCTGTGTAAACTGCAATGCATCAGTTCAATTGGATATGACATAGTCATTAAATACCAAGGTTGGTGCAGAGGCACAATACGAAATTATACTTCTTCCTATTCCTCCTGACAAATAGAGGAAGAAATCTTGGACATTATATAGAAAACAAAGAAGACTCTGAAAGATGGCAGATACGCTGTGACCTTGTGACTGAAGGAAGTACATAGCAGTGAGTTCCCTAAGTTCTGTGTTTTCACCATATATTCAGTACTGTGGTCTATAGAAGCCAGTAACCTGGAAACACTTATGAGTACAAACAACAATAATGAAAACCCTTTTTCTTGCCAAAGACCAGGAAAGAAGCAACCAGGCAAGATCGAAAACTTGTAGACAAAAAGCACGCTATTGTAGCCAACACCTTAGGAAGAACTACAGTAATGGGTAGGCTTCCCTTTCCCATCACAGGTCCAGTGGGGAACCCAAACTCCCACCCCTTCCCAGCAATGTGTCGCTCTTCCCCCTCTCCAAATCAACAGAGGTTGAGTGGGGAACCTAGGATTATGCCCTACCTGACTGCATCAAAGATTCCCCTTTTTCCAGTGTGCAAGTATCAGAGGAGTCTTCCAAAACAGAAGTCAGAGATAAGATCCAGAGTCCTAGAACATTGAACCCAAAATATCCAGGATACAATAGAAAATGACTTATCATGTGAAGAACCGGAATGAAAAAAACAACCAACCAACAGACATGAACGAAGCTGACACACATGTTTTCACAGCATCATAAAATGCTTCAGTGAGCAATTAACACAAATGAAAAAATAAAAAGGCTCGGAAAAAAAATAGAAGATAGAAAAAACTAAGTGGAAATTATAGAACAAAAATAAAAACAGCAATGGACTCAACAGTAAAATGGAGAGGAAAATCAACAGAAAAAAATGAATTATTCTGTACAGTAGAGTGAAAATGACTTAAAAAAACGAACAGAACCTCAGGGACCTAAAAGAATAAAACAAAAGTCACAGTAGGACAGAAGAAAGTATGGGTCTGAAAAGTAATGACTGAATTTGGCCAAGTTTGACAAAAGACCTAAATCTACAGATTCAAAAAAGCAACAAAGATCTCAAATAAGATACCACCACCACCCCACCCCCAAAAAAAGACAAAAAAATCTTAAAAGCAACAAGAGAGAAGCATCTTACCTATAAAGGAAAAATTCTAGTCACAGTGGCATTTTTCAAGTGTTGAAAGAAAAGAACTGTCAACCCAGGATCTTACATATGTCAAAAATACACTTCTGAAGTGATCAAAATATTCTCTCAGATGAAGTAAAACTAAGAGAAGTTGTCTCTAAGCAGACCTCCCCTAAAAGAGTAGCTAAAGGAAGTTCCTGAAGCAGAAAGAAAATGAAAAAAGAAGGAATTTTGAAATACCACAGTAGATGGAAGAAAAATGGAAAGAGCAAAAATAAAAGTCAATACAATAGACTTTCCTTCTCTTGAGTTTTCTAAACTATGGTTGTTAAAATAAAAATTATAACGTTGGATATGGTTGTCTATATATATGTGTGTGTGTGTATATATATATACACACACACACACACACGTATATACATAAAGGAAATATTTAAGACAATTATATTCTAAACTAGAGAGCATAAAGGCAGATAAGGTTCCTACACTTCTGTAGCGTTTTAAAATTTTTTTATTTATTTATTTGCGGGAGAGCGTGAGAGCACAAGCAGGGGAGCAGGGGTAGCAGCAGAAGCAGAGGGAGAAGCAGACTCCCTGCTGAGCAGGGAGCCCGATGCGGGGCTCGATCCCAGGACCCTGGGATCATGACCTGAGCCGAAGGCAGACGCTTAACCAGTTGAGCTACCCAGGTGTCCCTCTACACTTCTGTATCTTGACTGCAGTGATGATTACATGGCATAAACATGTGCACTAAAGTGACATAGAACTATATACACTTTTCACCGATGTTCTTCCCTCATGATACTGCATTGCAAGTACAGAAAATGTAACCAGTGGGGGAACCTGTATGTAGTTTTTACAACTTGCTACGATCATATTTATCTCAAAATTTTAAAGATAAATGTTAGTCGGTGGCCTAAGTATACTCATTGTCTTCAAAGTCCACTGTAGGTGTTGCCCTTGTGATCCAGAGACCAGATCCTCTGATGTTTTACATTCTTCTGTCAGAAACATCTTTCCCAAGGCTGCATTTTCACTTCTAGGGTGGACACTTCCGTAAAGCCTTCCTTGTCCCCCTAAATCTGACTCAGGCATGTCTTCTCTGTTTGCCAGTCGTCTCCTGCTCACGTATGTCTTGATCATACCGGAATGAATAGCTTGCTTGTCTGTTTCCCTGCTACACTGTCAGTTCTTACAAAAAACAACCATGCTCTTACAAATTCAATAACTGAAGGAGAGGGAAAGATAATGGAGCAGTGGCGTATCATTCCTCTCAGATGAAGGCTCGCCCTGCATCCATAGTAGATACAGTCTCCAGTCAGTTTCTCTGGCCACACGACTCATTCTTTCCTTTCTTTGTCCATCCACAAGAAAATTTAAAAATCATTCATACAATTTTTTTCATACATTTATTCTGTTCGTGTTTACTTTTTGAGGCCTGATTGCATTCACTGCGGTAGGGAAAGAATGTTCTTTTTATTCCTGATTAGCTGTACCTTTGGTTGCATTGTACAAATGTCATGTACTTGAAACAAAGAATCAGTTAAATTTTAAAAGAATCTTTGTGTGGGGCGGGCACCTGGGTGACTCAGTATGTTAAGCATCTGACCCCTTGTTTTAGCTCAGGTCATCATCTCAGGGTTGTGCTCTGCACTTGGTGGGGAATCTGCTTCCCCCTCCTTCTGCCCCCCCCCCAGCTCACGCACTCTTTCTTTCTCTCTCTCTCTCTCATAAAAATAAGTCTTTTAAAAAATAAATAAATTATCTTGGTGTGAAATGAGGTACACTTCAAATATTTTGATTTAACATGGTTAAATTTGATATAGCTTTTTCCCTAAAGGGAAATATTCTTAATTTTTACTGTATATTAATATATTTGGAAAATCCAGCATAATTTCATATCCAGAAATAATTGTTATTGTAATTGTCTTTCCAGGCACTTTAAAGCCTATATAGGGGCACCTGGGTGGCTCAGTCAGTTGAGCATCTGCCTTCGGCTCAGGTCATGATCCCAGGGTCAACCCCCACATCATCCTCCCTGCTCAGTGGGAAGCCGCCTTCTCCCTCTCCCTCTGACTGCTGTCCCTCCTGCTTGTACTCTCTCTCTCTGTCAAATAAATAAAATATTTTTTAAAAAAGACTATATATTGGGGCGCCTGGGTGGCACAGCGGTTAAGCGTCTGCCTTCGGCTCAGGGCGTGATCCCGGCGTTATGGGATCGAGCCCCACATCAGGCTCCTCTGCTAGGAGCCTGCTTCTTCCTCTCCCACTCCCCCTGCTTGTGTTCCCTCTCTCGCTGGCTGTCTCTATCTCTGTCAAACAAATAAATAAAATCTAAAAAAAAAAATAAATAAATAAATAAAAAAATAAAAAATAAAAAAGACTATATAAATGTGTGTGTGTTATTTCCGTAAATGGCTTACAGAAGAGCATANAAAAAAAAAAATAAATAAATAAATAAAAAAATAAAAAATAAAAAAGACTATATAAATGTGTGTGTGTTATTTCCGTAAATGGCTTACAGAAGAGCATACTGTTCTTTTTCATTTAACAGTATGTGATAGACACCTTTCCTTATTAATGCATACAGATCTTCCGCCCTCCCTTAATGTTCTGATGTATGACTATACCATAATTTTTTTTCAAGACTTGCTCATTTTAGAGAGAGAGTGGTGAGGAGGGGCAGAGGGAGAGAGAGTCTTAAGCAGACTTCATGCTGAGTGCAACACAGGGCTTGATCCCATGACTCCAAGATCACAACCCTGGCCAAAACCAGGGGTCGGATGCTTAACCAACCGCACCACCCAGGCACCCCTGTACCTAATTTTTAAATGCAGTTTCCTCGTAGTCAACCTATAAGCTTTCTATTCCTTATTGTTAAGAAGCAATATTGTACTGATAAATAATTTGTATGGTACTTGTTACATCTTTGAACTCTGATGATTTTATAAAAATAAATCCCTAGAAGTGGTAGTTCTTTCAGGGAAGGAAGAATTCAGATTAATGCCCAGTTGTGTTTTGTTTTTAATTTGTTATTATACTGTGTTTTAAGGAATTGAAATAAAAATATTTTGTGACCTTTGAAGACAGTATTTTTATTTGTACATTCCCATTAGCAGAGGAGCTGAGACTCCTATTTAAAGCTAGACTTTTGTTGGGGCGCCTGGGTGGTTTAGTTGGTTAAGCGTCTGACTTTCTCTGCTTAAGTCTTGATCTCCATTGTGAGTTCAGGTGCCTCACTGGGCTCCACGCTAGGCATGGACCCTACTAAAACAAACAAACAAAAAACAACTACACTTTTGAAAAAATACAGGGGAAGTGATAATAACTTTACTGGAAACTATAATCTTCCCAATATGAGTCAGTCTGTTTCCGGGTGCTCTAATATGCAAGCAGATCGTTTGAAGGTAGGATGCATCTGTTGTTCTGCTTTGTGTCTTTCTTTCTTTTTTTTTTTTTTAACTTCGTATTTAGAGGATTTAGGAAACTGATGCTAGCAGGAGGGCAGAACCAATGAAGAAGTGAACTTAAGAACAAGTTGATATCCTTGACTCATTCAGGGTGATTCCGTCTGGGAACATTGTAGGGTTAGTTTCGTGTACTGGAGGTGACTTGCCCTGGGCTGCTCAATACAAGGGACCTGAGTGCCTCTCTTCACGAATAGTGAGGAAGGGATAGCCTATTCTGCCCCCCAGGCTGCTGCTGAGTGCAGAAGAGAATTTAGATTTGGGGTAGTAGAGAAAAGAAAATTAATGAGGCCAAACTTCTTTCATAAGGGAAACAGAATTTGGTTAACCTTTGAGAGGGATCTGAGTTTACAGTAGTGTTCTTGGAATTATCCTTTTCCTTGATTTAAAATGGTTTAGCACAATTAGATTTATATTAGGGCGACAGTATCCAGTTTTAGAAGTTGATAATGTTATTTATCTTTTCAGAACTCAACAGTAACAATTGAAGAATTCCATTGCAAGCTCCAAGAGGCTACAAACTTTCCTCTTCGTCCTTTTGTGATTCCATTCCTTAAGGTAATTTTTATGAGATAATTACTGAATGCAATCTATCTTCAGCATTTCCTTAAGATCTGCTGCTGATCCCTGTTCTGTGATCTCAGGGTGGCTTGCCATATTTTCATATCTTTATTTTATTTGGGTCTGCTGGAGAAATGTGAGTGGTCTGCAGATAAGCCTTACTTATACTTGGTGGGATGAGAATTGGAAGAGCCTTGAGTTGTGGTCCATATGCAGATACTGCTGGTGACACACAGGAGCAGTGAGGGTAGCAAATGAGTGGGCTGGAGGTGAGTGTGGGAATGGTGTGGAGACTGGGCACTAAATCTTTTGTTTGTGCCCAGGGGGTGAAGTGTGTGTATTTTCTGAGAGGAGGCTGTCAGACAGTGGATAAGTTCCTACTTTCCCTAAGGACCGAAGAGCATGTGGGATGGCAGTGTTGCTGTTTCCCCAACCCCAGTTAGTCTAGCTTCCGATCATGTCCTCTGGAATTCATATTCCCTCAACATAACTTTTGGGAGACATTGTTCAGAATTGTTAGACCTACCTTAGAAATAAGGCAGTATTACAATGCAATATTACTCAGCCATCAGAAAGGATGAATACCCATCATTTTCATAGACATGGATGGAACTGGAGGAGATTATGCTAAGTGGAGAAAGTCGATTATCATATGGTTTCATTTATATGTGGAACATAAGGAATAGTAGGGTGGACATTAGAAGAAGGAAGGGAAAAATGAAGGGAGGGAAATCAGGGGGAGACGAACCATGAGGGACTGTGGACTCCTGAAAACAACTGAGGGTTTCAGAGGGGAGGAGGGTGGAGGAATGGGCTAGCCTGGTGATGGGTATTAAGGAGGGCAAGTATTGCATGGAGCACTGGGTGTTAAATGCAAAGAATGAATCATGGAACACTACATAGAGGAAGGGAGGGAGGGAGGAAGGATTAAATTTATATCTAATAAGCCCCTTTAAAAAATTTATTTGAAAATAATTTCAGGGGCCCCTGGGTGGCTCGGTTGGGCGACATGAGCCTTTGGCTCAGGTCATGATCCTGGAGTCCCAGGATCAAGTCCTGCATCGGGCTCCCTGCTCAGGGGGTAGTCTGCTTCTCCCTCTGACACTTCCCTTTCTCGTGCTCGCTCGCTCTCATTCTCTGTCTCAGATAAATAAAATCTTTAAAAAAAAAAAAAAGAATTCATACTCCCTAGAAAAGTTGCAAAATGATACAGTAAAATTCCTGTATACCGTACCATGTCTTCAGTCACATTCTCCAAATGTTAATATTTTATCATATCTCTGTTATTCTCTTTGTCTTGTATTTATTTTTTCTTCAGAAATATTTGAGGGGCGACTGGCTGGCTCAGTCAGTAGAACAATGTGACTTTTTATCTCAGGGTTGTGAGTTTGAGCCCCATTTTGGGTGTAGAGATTACCTAAAATATAAAATCTTTTTATTTATTTATTTACCTACCTATTTAGTTAGTTTATTTATTTGAGAGAGAGGGCGACAGCTCGAGCTGGGGGGGGTGGTGCAGAGGGAGAGGAAGAAACAGACTTCCTTCTGAGCAGGGAGCCCGATGTGGGGCTTGATCCCAGGACCCTGAGATCATAACCTGAACTGTACCAACTGAGCCACCCAGGCGCCCTCCAGGACAGGATCATTAATATGAAGGTGCAAACAGAAGTAAAATTGGCTTCTATAGAGTGGGCCAAGGGAAGTCAATTTAATCTCTCCTCGCCATAATTTTTTGCATGTCCAAAGATATCAATTACTTTGCATTGCTATCAGTTATCTTTAATTTGGAAAGATATAAAGTAGCTAAAAGGCAATGAAAGACAAGAGTCACATACTAGTGTTCTCCAGACCAGGCATAGTTTGGAAACCTATGACCCAAACCCAGCTCCGCATGGTTTTATACAGCTCTGGAGAGAATTGTTTTTAAACTGTACGCCCAACATGGGGCTTGAACTCACCATCCTGAGATCAAGATCAAATGCTCTACTGACTGAGCCAGCTAGGCGCCCTAAGAAGGATAGTTTTTATAGATGAACATTTGTAATCAATTTGTGATAGGGAACACAACTCTGAGCCCTACAAAATGAATTCCATTCTTTTTATTAGCTGTAGATTAATATTACAAAAAATTACATAATGTTGTTTATGTTGTTTGACTTTTGTCAACACAATGTTTGTAGAAATTTGTTTTCTCTCTTATATATGTGTTACCCACATAATATCTTCAGTTTTGCCTCTTGACTCACAAAGCCTAAAATATCTGACCAAATAAATATGCCCCTTTTACCTGCTTTTACCTTCACTTCCTAAAAAAAAAAAAAAAAAAAATAGCGTGAAAAAAAATATAATAGCATGGGGCGCCTGGCTGGCTCAGTCGGTGGAGCATGTAGCTCTTGATCTTAGGGTTGTGAGTTCGAGCCCCATGTTTGGTGTAGAGACTACTTTAAAATCTTAAAAATATATATAGTGGGGTCCCTGGGTGGTTCAGTCAGTTAAGCATTTGCCTTTGGCTCATGTTGTGATCTCAGGATCCTGAGGTTGAGCCCTACATTGGTCTCCCTGCTCAACAGGGAGTCTGCTTCTCCCTCTCCTTCCTACCCTCCACCCCACTCATGCTTTCTCTCTCTCTCTTAAATAAAATCCTTAAGAAAAAATACATAAAACTATATATATATATGTATAAAATAGCATCAAAAAGATGGGTCATGTTACTGAAGTATTGATACCAGTTTCTTAAATCTTTTAAAATTAGAGTAGGGGTGCCTGGGTAGCTCAGTCAGTTGAGCAACCAACTCTTGACTTCAGCTCAGGTCATCTTGGGGGCCTGGGATCAAGCCCCACGTTGGGCTCACCACTCAGCGGGGGAGTCTGCTGCTTTCCCTCTTCCTCTGCCTCTTCCCCTGCTTGCACATGTGTGCGTACTCTCTCTCTCTCAAAAATAAATAAATCTAAAAAAAAAAAAAAGATTTAAAATTAGAGTTTAGCAAACAAACAGAAAAATGCATAGGTGTTAGGTGCCCAGACTGTGTGTGGCTCTGTTCTGATAGGATTGAAGCCTCGCCTCTCAGAGCAGTCTGTGGCGCCTTTTTCAGCCCTGAAACAGCTGTGCTGGTTCTGTCTTGGTCTCTTTGCTGTAAGTCAGACCAATAGACAATTATTTCTCCTAAGACTCCGGAACCAAGAAAGATTTGTGAAATTTTTGTTAATAGGAAATAATTAACATATTTTCAAAAATTCATCAGAGGGCGCATGTCACAGATGGAAAGATCTGACATGGTTTTTTTAAAAATTTTTTTTTTATAGTTGCTACAAGATTGAGTTTATAGAACAGACTTAAAAAGTGTTTTATATTGTCAAATTCCCTATTCTTAACTCTGTTATTTTAGAGAACAGCATGAGGTAGGTTGTTATGGCAGCTCTTTGGCTAACATTGGATTTTGTCAATTTATTTCTGCCTTAAAACAGTCACTAATTATGGTGCCTGCTAAATTAACCCTTGGTAAAGGAATGACTGCATCTATTACAATTCTCCTTTTATTTGTTCATCTGTTCCCTTGAGATAAAGACTTATGTTATGGGCTCAATATGAATTTTTCTTAAATTTGGGGAGAAAAATATAATTATTTTCTTTTAATAAAAGTAATATAAAGTACATTTTACATGTGAAGGACTTAGAGTGAAGTTTATAGATGTGTAGGGTTTTTTATATGATTTGTCCACATTAAAAGTTTTCTAAGTTTAAGAAGTAAATATGATCAGTATATAGTTAATTATCCCTTTACAAAATAAGGAAACATATCCAACTGTGGTGCCACAGTAAGAAATAGATTTTGCCTATGGGTCACCTGTGCATCCTCAGAGGCTGGTCTAATGCTCATTGCCTTCATTTCCATCACTCCCAATAGTTTCTTCAAAATCCCATGTTCCTGCCAAGCCAGAATAATCACTGCTTCCAGAATTTCATGACAACTGTCATAGAGATCATGAAAGGAAGGTTGAGCAGTGCGGTCAAAGATGGGTTGGAATTTGAAAGAGAGAAACCAAGACTTACTGATAATGATAGAGGAAAGATTGAATTCCTCCTACCCCTGTGTAGACAGTACTAATTCTTGAACTGACTTCTTCAGAAATAATATGTTTAAATTTTTTTTTTAATTTTAAGTTGGCTCTGCCCCCAACATGGGTCTTGAACTCTCAACCCTGAGATCAAGAGTTGCATGCTGTACTAACTGAGTCAACCAGATGCCCCCAAAGTGTATAAATTTTTAACATACTGTGTTCAACAAACCTTCATTGAGCTTTGACTCTGTACTAGGCCACAAAGGTAAATAAAGCACAGTCTTCCCCTTTAGACAATTTATACCTTCTGGGGGGCAAGAGACAGCCAGTAGTTCAAGTTCAGTATTAATAGATGTCACTTTACTCATAGAGAGGCGTATAAAAATCAGGCTGACAAGAGAGAAGGGCTTTTGTCTTGTGTTAGCTTATTAAAGCCTTTCTGGGTGCTGAGCCCTGTTATGTAGGACCCAACACCTGGAAAACTGCCTTCCAGCCCCTGCCTCTTCTTTTCAAGGCCAATCTGCCCCTGCTGCAGCGAGAACTGCTGCACTGTGCCCGAGCCGCCAAGCAGACCCCATCCCAGTACCTGGCTCAGCACGAACACCTTCTGCTCAACACAAGTATTGCGTCACCTGCTGATTCTTCTGAGCTGCTCATGGAAGTGCATGGAAACGGAAAGAGGCCCAGTCCAGAGAGGTGAGCAGAGAAGTGCTTTTTGTTGTCCTTGCTTTTCTAGAATTACTCTGAGCTTCCCCTTTGCTTGTGAAGGAAAGAGAATTTAATTACTGTGGTTATAGTATGGACTCAGAATTTCTAAGTTTAGTTTTGCTTTGTCCCAACATCTGACAGCAGAATGATTCTCAAATCTATAGGTGTAGCTCCCAGACACAAGTATTTTTCAGAAACTCTTCAGATGACTCTGTACACCCCTGCTGAGAGACTCAACTGTAGGGCATTCTGTGGGTTCACTGCTTCAGTACCAGTCTGGGGGCGCCTGGGTGGCTTAGTCAGTTGAGCATCTGCCTTCGGCTCAGGTCATGATCTCAGGGTCCTGGGATCAAGTGCCGCATCGGGCTTCTTGCTCAACGGGAAGCCTGCTTCTCCTCCTCCCTCTGCCTGTGGCTCCCACTGCTTGTGCTCTCTCTCTTGCCATCTCTCTCTGTCAAATGAATAAATAAAATCTTAAAAAAGAAAGAAGACAGTCAGTCCAAGGCATTTTTTTCTGATGTGTGAAATCTAGTAATAAAGTATAACAGTTAGGGGCACCTGGGTGGCTCAGTCGTTGAGCGTCTGCCTTTGGCTCAGGGCGTGATCCCAATGTTGTGGGATTGAGCCCCGCATCGGGCTCCTCCGCTGGGAGCCTGCTTCTTCCTCTCCCACTCCCCCTGCTTGTGTTCCCTCTCTCGCTGGCTGGCTCTCTGTCAAATAAACAAATAAAATCTTTAAAAAAAAAAAAAGTATAACAATTATTAATAATTGGTGCTTGTTAATGAATCACCTTTATTTTGATGACTGAAATTGTATTAATTTATTCTGGAAATTCCAGGATGAGTGTCTGAAAGTGTTATTCAAGGAAGCAGTGTTTTAACACGGTGGAAAATGTGTGAAAATTGAAGCAAAATGACTGGAAACTGTACCAGTGCACAAGTGTATTAATTATATGAGCCTTTTTTTCTCCCATGTGATGAATTCTTTCCAAAAACTGACCTCCAGAGCAACAAACTTGACCTCGAAACATTGCTGAACATAGTTGAGCCCATAATCCTCATATCCTATCACACAAGAAAATGCTCTAATCTCTCCTTCCCTTCGTGAGGCTGAGGTATTTCTGCCTGGTTGTGGATAGATTTAACCTCTCTTTTCATTCTGGAATAAATCACAATTTCTCTTATCGGCCTGGCCCCTGAATAGATTTCAGTTCATGTCATGTCACACCTTTCTTTATCATATTCCTGTTCGTGAAAGTGCATCGCACAATGCATAACAAAAAGTAGGTGCTTAGGACATGTTTGCATGAACGCTTGTTGATGGGCTCAGATATGTACTTCTGGTTCTTCTACAGGAGGGAAGAGAACAGTTTTGAAAGAGATACAATTCCTCCCGAGCCTCCCGCCAAGAGAGTGTGCACCATCAGCCCTGCTCCCCGGCACAGTCCTGCCCTCACTGTGCCCCTCATGAACCCTGGGGGTCAGTTCCATCCTACTCCACCACCTCTTCAACACTACACCTTAGAAGATATTGCAACTTCACATCTGTATCGTGAGCCCAACAAGATGCTAGAACATCGAGAAGTTCGTGATAGACACCACAATCTTAGTAAGTGCCATGAGCAACGTGGTCAGATTGAATCTTTGGGTTTCTTTCCTACTCAGTTATAAAGCAAAACGATACAATCATTGCTTTTTTCCCACTGATAAGATAAAACAGTATTATACATAAAAAAGAATATTAGAGTTGTAGTGAGCTTGTTGCTATTATCCTTATGATAGAACTGGGATTAAATAAATTTTAGGAAATACATAATGAAATATTTAAGAATAAAGAGGTATCATTTATTCTCATGGTGCAGAAAACTGGAGAATGTTAAAACAAATGAACTAAAATATGAACATTTTGGAAATCTGGGTGAAGGGTATATGAGAATTCTTTATACTATTCTTGATTGTTTCTGTAAATCTGGATTTATTTCAGAGTAAAGTGTTTTTAAAATCAAACAAAAAGGGGCGCCTGGGTGGCACAGCGGTTAAGCGTCTGCCTTCGGCTCAGGGCGTGATCCCAGCATTATGGGATCGAGCCCCACATCAGGCTCCTCCGCTATGAGCCTGCTTCTTCCTCTCCCACTCCCCCTGCTTGTGTTTCCTCTCTTGCTGGCTGTCTCTATCTCTGTCAAATAAATAAATAAAATCTTTAAAAAAAAATCAAAAAAAGATAATGAAATATGTGGTCTTAAAAGTCAAAGTGCATGGATGTTTAGGTCAGGAAGTGAGTCATACCTAAATTGAAATCTTGGCTATGAATCCTAACTAGCTGTGTGATCTCATGCACATTGCTTATGCTCTCTGAGCCTAATTTATTTCTAAAATGGAGATGACACTACCACTTGTGCTGGGTCATTGTTACGTTTGGAATGCCGGGCATATGCATTGTCAGTAACCATTAAATTTAAGAAGCAAAAAAGCCCCTAACAAGCATTACCCAAGATGAGTTTCAAACAAAGCTTATTGTCATGTCCTCATACAAGTTTACCATAGGTTTCTTTGGACTAACTGCTGAGCACGTGTCAGAGCAGAGAACCAAAGGGCTGCCAGAGTTTTCCCTACGTTTCCATTTTTTGGGGTACCCCATGGAGTAAAAAAATTGCAGCACATTTGCTTGTCCCCATTCTGACTTAGGCTCAGCTCACTAGCACCTTTCAGAGGCATGGTAGGGCTTGGCTGCGTGCACTGGTAGTGGAATGGTGAGGGCCATGGCAGCAACCTCGCTGCCAACATTTCCAGGTACTGCTTAGGTGTGCACATCATACGTACGTAGTCTCGTTTCATCTTCACAGTGGTCCCATGCAGGTGTTACCCCTTTTACAGATGAGAGGTGAAGAACTGTGGCCAAAATGACGTAGCTAGAGTGGCAGAGACAAGATTCAGACTCCAGCTATCTAATGCCCAAAGCTTGGATACATTGCTGATATGCTGTGGCGCCTCCCTTGGAAGCTATTCTGTGTGGTCCAGTCCCTTTTCTCCCATGTCCCTCTTTTGATGTTAAAAACAAGGCTTCCTGTTGATTTCTTCTGTATTCATACATACTTTTTAACTAGATTGATTCATTACTTTTTGAGAAAGAAGTGTGCTAAAAAACTAGCTGTTAACTGCATTGTGGTCAGATTTTCCTTTCATTTCTAACAATTCTAGAAAAACTTTTTTTAATCTGAAGTGTTCTGCTTTAAAAATCTTAAGTCCTCTTCCTACATGGTTTGTTTTAGGTTTAACCATTTGTCTTCTGGGCTGGTTATAGATTCCTTAATTTTCCCCAGTCCTCTTGAAAGCATATGCCCTAGGTCTCAATTCCTGCCAAACCACTTACTCCCTGCCCTTTTTAAACAAATACAGTGCATCGTTCCCCTTTGCTCTACTGAAATGAACGTTAGGGATACTATAGTCTGTCTTAGACCCATAATCGTAGGATCAGTATTCTCAAGCATAATATATGAGGAAATTATTAGAATATGTTAGCGTTCCAGCGTGACTACACAAGAGACAACAAAATAAGCAGATGGTTCCACAGATACAGGATCACTATCAATACAACACCTTTAAATTTAGATGTTAATAGCTGTGTTATATTAGCGACGTCAATACGTGACAGGATTTTCCAAAATAGTGGACAGCTTTTAATTCAGTATACCCTTGATTCACACAATCATTATATTCTCCAAATTTCCTTATAAATTAAAACCATATAAAAAATATTTTGTGGGAGGTGCCTGGCTGGCTCAGTCGGTAGAGCCTGCAACTCTTAATCCTCAGGGTGGTGATTTCAAGCCCCGTGTTGATCATAGAGCTTACTTAAAAACATACATATTTTTTGGTAATACTAAGTTGTTTCCAAGTGTCTGCACCCATTCTAGTCGTGGTGGTTAAGTATTTATTTGCACTGTGCTACATCCTTACCAACATTTAGTATTACCTGACAATTTAATTTTTTCCAATATATGGATATGAAATGCTGTCTTAGTGAAGATTTTATTTGCACTGTGACTACTTATAAGTTTGAATGTCTTCACGAATGGGCCATCTGTGCTTTTCTGTCCGTGGCATACCTGTTTATTTCTTTCACCTGTTTTTCTTTTGGGCGATTTGTCTTTCATTATTGATTTGTCAGAGTTTTTATATATTCTAAATGGCGAGGTTTTTTGTTGTTGGTTTTATGTCATTTTGTGGGTCCCACACTCCATTGTGAATTGTTGCCCTAGTGGTGTGCTCATAGTTGGTATGGATGTGTGTGTATTTACTTGGCAGAGTTTTGCTTATTGTATTCTTCCCTCTATCATCAAGTTTAATTTCTAATTTCTAATAGGTCTAAATGGAGGCTATCAAGATGAGTTGGTAGACCACCGTTTGACAGAAAGGGAATGGGCTGATGAATGGAAACATCTTGATCATGTAAGAATCTTACAGTGTATAGTTTTCCTATTACATTTAATTCTTAATATTACCAATAATAATGGAGGATATATGCCTGAAGTGAACTTAACCAGAGCCACAGTGTCTTTGCAATAAAAACTTGATCTGTCAGGGCACCTGACTTACTCAGTCAGTAGAGTGTGTGACTCTTGATTTCAGGGTTTTGAGCTCAAGCCCTTCAAGTCCCATGTTGGGTATAGAGCTTACTTAAAAAAAAATATTAGTAATAACATAAAATAAACTTGATTTATCTGCTACTCCCCTAGGAGTAACTCTCAAATCGTTGTAGTGGGGTAATCACTTCAGGATATAACCAAGTGAAATCATAAAGTATAGTGGTTGAAAACAGTTTTGTGAGTTCAGGTGCCAGCTTTCCCCCTTCCTACTGTTGTTCCATGGGCAAGTTGTTTTTACAGTTTCCAGCCTTAATTTTTATGTCTTAAAAAAGGAATACTGTATTACTCAAATTCACAACAGGGTGATTATAGTATGTAAGGTGCATATCCCAGGGTCTAGTGTATAGGAAATGCTAAATAATTGGTGCTTCTCCAAAAACAAATGCAGGGGTGGTCTCACCGTTGTTTAAAGGACTATATTATGGTGAGAGACTCTGGCTGCTTCCACCTGGAAGAAACTAAAAAGTGTTATTTTGAAATCCCCAAAAAATAATTTACATACATATTTAAAAAGAAGCTGTTAAGGGGCGCCTGGGTGACTCAGTCAGTTAAGCGTCCCACTCTTGATTTTGATTTTGGCTCTGGCCATGATCTCAGTCAGGGTTGTGATATCGAGCCGCATGTTGGGGTTGTGCTGAGCATGGAGCATGGAGCCTGCTCATGGATTCTCTCTCTCTTCTCTCCCCACCCCCAAATTAAATAAATAAGTAAAAAGAAGGTGTTAAGCAAGGGTTTCATATGTAGGCTTGATATTGCTGAATCTGTAAGATTCTTAAGCCTTCATTCTTTAGTTTACCTGTCCTTCATTTTCAGTATTGGTTATTTGAAAGTTCTAATCTTATCTCTGCCTGAATTCCTCTCTTGCTTAGGCTCTGAATTGCATTATGGAAATGGTAGAGAAGACAAGGCGCTCCATGGCAGTTCTGCGGCGCTGTCAGGAATCTGATCGTGAAGAACTCAACTACTGGAAAAGACGATGTAATGAAAACACAGAGATGAGGAAGACAGGGAGTGAGTTAGTCTCCAGGCAGCACAGTCCGGGGAGCGCAGATTCTCTCAGCAATGGTAAGGGGGAAGAGTCTCACCTAAGATGGCAGGGAAGGCTTTTTGTATTTTACTTTAAAGGAAGATGGTAAAAAAAATAAAATAATATTATAATATAAAATAAATAAAAATAAAAATAAAGGAAGAAGGTGCTAGATTGTGGAGTTAAAAGACCCAGGTGATTATGAAGAGTAAATGATAAACTATGTCAAGGATTCAGTACCTGGCATGTTCAAGAAATATTTTCTAACTCGTGGATAATGAGAATATTGGTGATTTTGTTGTTTTTAACTCTCTGTGTGCTAGGTGATGACCAAAGAATGGTTGTTAAAGTCACCCTGGCTGAATGTCCTCGCTACTCTCATGTACATCACATTTGTTCTTCAACAGTAGCCCTGAAAATCTAAAAATATTCCCCTCACCTTCACTCCTTTCCCTCCCACTCCCCATCCAGAAAAATAGCATTTATTGACTTCTGTCTGGAGGGCTTTAGTTTGTTTTGAAGATTTTATTTATTTGAGATAGAGCAATAGTGAGTGAGTGAGAGAGAGAGAGAGAGTGCACAAGCAGAGGGAGAGGGAGAAGCAGGCTCCTCCCCACTGAGCAGGGAGCCTGACTCGGGGCTTGATCCCAGGACCCTAGGATTACATCCTGAGCCAAAGGCAGCCGCTTAACTGTCTGAGCCACCCCCGGAGGCCTTTATAAAGAGTTTAACTGTACCAAGCTGGGTTGTCCCATCTTGCCTTTTATCAGCCTGAAGCAGCAGGAATATGAACAGCTCTTCTCTCAGTCCAGGGTAACGCAGGATGCCACAGCTTTTTCCCCAAAAGTGTTCCATCACATTCATCTAGTAACTGAAAAGGTTGCCCTATCCAAAGACACAGCTAAATGAGGGGCCATCTGTGATCAGACTTTTTGCCCACCCACCCACTTCAAGCTCCCTCTTTTCACCAGGGAGAATGAATCTCTTATTATGACAGACCTAGCATGTTCACAGACGACAGCTGTTAGTCTAAAAAAGACTTCAAAAAAAAATGAGGCAGATACTGGTAACCAAAGGATCCCACGCCCCACCCCTCCCACAGAGGTGATTCTGGAGGCAACCATAGATCAGCAGCATTGTGTGGGATATCCTAGCAAAACATCAAGATACTTGTAGCTGCAGTGTGATCATTTTCATAAAAACTTCAGAGCTTGGGGCACCTAGCTGACTCAGTCAGAAGAACGCATGATTCTTAACCTAATGGTGCGTGTAGAGATTACAGTCAATCCATCCGTTATTTGATAGATACATACAAATGTACGAACAACTTCAGAGCTCATCCTCAGGTATCCCTCTCCATCTGAACCTTCACAGATAGTCCCCATAACTACTTGCAGAAACATCCAGAATTCACCATCCAAATCACAAACCTTCCCCCAGTCAGTCTGCCTGTGTTTAGGGGAGAGGCATATAGCACAGAGCGAGCTGTGGTCCTAAGGCAGCTCTTCTCTAGCCTGTGGCAGGTCTTGCTGGGGCCATTTAAACATTGTTCTGCATTACCCTCTATTCATCTTTTTCAGTATCTTCATTCATGCATAGCATACGTATTTCGTATTTTTATTTTACTGTTTATTTCTCTTATATCATGTTTGTTGCACTGTAGAAAGAAAGCATCGTTCATATCCTAAATAATCATGCTATTCAAAATGTGGACCAGACCATTCCAAAAACAATTTGTTACTGGACTGTGATCCTATGAGGGGCCTGGCACAGCATGTACTGTGTGCTGTTTGCTTCCTTTGACCAGAGTCCTCTACATGAAGCAGTGTGCTTGGAGACGCGGAGGTTGTGCATTCTGCCCTAAGTTCTCTATCTCCTGATGGACCATAGCGGTTTGAAGACCAGCATTTGCCGCAGCACTGTTCTGCACTCGGTGGTGTTCTTGGGCATAGCATGCAGAGACGTACCAATGACTTTCTTTCTTTTTTTTTTAAAGATTTTATTTATTTATTTGACAGAGACAGCCAGCGAGAGAGGGAACACAAGCAGGGGGAGTGGGAAAGGAAGAAGCAGGCTCCCAGCGGAGGAGCCTGATGTGGGGCTCGAACCCACAATGCCGGGATCATGCCCTGAGCCAAAGGCAGACGCTTAACAACTGCGCCACCCAGGCGCCCCCCAATGACTTTCAAATAATTAGATAATTTGTGGTTTGTGGGTGTTTTTTGGATTTTTTTTGATAATTCGTGTTTTAAATTTTTGGGGTATGCAGAAACCGCTCATAGATTATTTATATAAGCGTTTAGTATTTAAACTTAGTTTTGGTGATTTGGAGAGTAAATAACTAGAGACTGGATAGCGTTATTATTTTCCCCATTTGAAATAATGAAATAAAGTTTCCCTCTATCTGAACACTGGTGATTCACAGTATTTTCAGGGATAAATTTGATTCAGACAACAAGGGATGTATTTTGGTGTTTTACTTAAGGAAGCATAAATAAGTAGAAAAAAGCATAAGGAAAAACAAGAAAATGATCATCGTAGAGATCAAGAGAATGGTTTTCTCTAGGGGTGTGGGGTGGAGGCTATGGGTGATGGAGAGTACAGAGTGAGCGCTCATTGTCTTTACCAGCTCTTCTGAGGACAGGATTATGGGTCTGACTAGCATCCTTTAAACAGCATTGTGGCTTACTACTACTCATCTCTTGGGGATTTGGGTTACTGGAAGTGTCTTTCTTGACCTGTAGGTTTATGGATGTTCATTGTATAATTTTTTCACCAAACCATGCATTAATATTTTTATGAACTTGTTAGTCATCTAATCCAAATCAAATGAGTTTCAGAAACCATGGTAGACAGCAGAGAGTGTAGTTACTAAAAAAAAAAATTTTTTTTTTAATTATCCAGAACTGAAAGCCAATATTCCAGCTTGAACCAGTGTACCAATTAAACAACACTGTAGAAGAAAGAAATACCAGTAGCATCATTGAAAGTTAGAAGACAACTCTGAAGGAAAGTTATTTTAACTTAGAATTCTGTGCTAGACCTGGGGCACTGGGGTGGTGCAATCGGTCAAGCATCCGACTCTCAGTTTCGGCTGGGGTCATGGTCTTGCACTCATGGATCGAGCCCCAGGTGGGGCTCTACACTGGGCATGGAGTCTTAGGATCCTCTCTCCTCCCTCTGTCCCCCCTTCCTGGTTTCGAACACGCACACTCTTTCTCCCTTTAAAATAAATGAATTAGTCTTTTAAAAAAATTCTGTACTAGACCAAAACCATTAAATGTTTGATTAACAACCCACGGTTTTTCAAAAAATGTACCTCCTGGGGTTCCTGAGTGGCTCGGTTGGGCATCAGGCTCTTGGTTGCATCTCAGGTCATGATTTCTTGGGTCCTGGGATTGTGTTCCATGTTGGGCTCTTTGCTCAGCAGGGAGTCTGCTTGATGGTTCTCTCCTTCTGCCCCTCTCCCTGCTGGTGCGCGTTCTCTCACGTGCTCTCGCTTGCTCCCTCTCTCTAAAATAATGTTTTTTTTTTAACGTACCTCCTGTCTACCCTTTATCATGGTATCACAGTTGAGTAGGATATACCCTGAAAGAGGGAAGTAAACCAGAGTAGAAGACCTGGAATTGATTAAACAGGACCTGTCTTAAGAACAGAGGGAGGGTCGCCTGGGTGGCTCAGTTGGTTAGGAGGCTGCCTTCAGCAGTGAGTCTGCTTCTCTCTCTCCCTCAGTGATCTCTCTCGTCCTCACTCTCTCTCAAATAAATAAAATCTTTAAAAAGAGAGAGCTCTGAGAACAGAAGGAAATCCCTAACCTGGTGAGGGAGTGTCCTAAGCAACAGGGTACAGCAAGCCTAGAAAGCATTTGAGGCTGGAACAGCCCAAAAGCTTGCTGGAGATTTCAGAAAATGAAATTTATAAAGTATTTCTACAGGAGGAAGAGAAGTTGAGATTGAATGAGAAATAATTACATGAGAAACTTAGCACATGACTAAACAAGGCAATTATTAACTCCTAAAAAAATAAAAATGTGTTAAGGAAGATACAGAGATTCCTAGAATCTGAACCACATGACTCAGCTGTGATTAGCATTTACATTCTACTGTGAGTGTTGACTACTGGTGTGACAATTTGAGTATCTCTATCTGGGGAATGGTAGGGGAAGAAATTGTGAATGTGTCTGGGGTGTTGTGGGGGTGGGGGTTAAAAGAGAACGAAATGGCTGGTCAGTCAGTAATGCCCACAACGGAAAAAACAGGATGTAGCAATACTGGAAGGAAGAGACTTTACCAGTGTTAGAATAGAAAATACGTAAGACCAACAGAGGGGTTGTGCTCCTAGTATGGTTTGGAAGACCTTACTCATGAACACCAGATTGTAAGTCAGGCACTTTTCTTCAGTGGTTAACCCTAAGTGCCCATTAGATTCCACCTGGGCACTTCTGGAAAATTGCTGATGCCCTGGCCTCACGTCAGGATTCTGATTTAATTGGACTGAGATGGGACCTGGGCTCCCAGAGTTGAGAACCATTCCTTTATGTATCCCAGAGCAGTCTCATGGGGTAAGCATCATTTTTTAGTTGAAATTACATGGCTCATTGTAGAAAATACAAAAGCTTCGAAAGAATTCATTAGCTCCTCATCCCACCCTGAAGAATTTTGAAACATATCTGAGAATCCTGTTACGGCTTTGTATTAAGCATGTTCTCACATCATTAAAGATTTTACAAGCATAATTTCAATAACTATACAATATTCTACCATGTAAATATACTATCATTTCTTTATGCCATTTTTGCTGTTGAACGTTACCTATTTTTTGCTTGTTTTGTTTTTGTTTTTCGATGAGTAATTTAATATTTAAAATCTTTATATGTAATGATTTTTCAAACATCTTGCCTTTTTCCCTGAGGATATATTCTTAGCTATAAAATTAATAGGTTGTGAATATAGGCCTTTGTGTTCATTTGATCTTGGTTTTGTTTTTGTTTTCTCCCCCACCCCATCTTGGTTTGTTTTGATGGCTGAGATAACTAATATTTATGGAATCAAATCCATCACTTCCCTTTATAGTTTGTTCTTTGATCTTGATCCCCATCCAATGTACAACACATTTCATCTATTTCATATTCAAGTCTGTCTGTTTGGGTATTAGCTGTCTAACTTAAAATTTCCCAAATCGTTTAAATTTTCCTACCATCAAATAATGAATACCCATCATTTAGATACTGAGATTATATAATTATCTGATACTCCATTTTGTTGAATACTTAGTTTTCTTTGTATATCTTTCTAACTCTATTAGTTATCAAGTTCAGTAATAGAGTTTATCTGGGCCCTGACTATGTTCTAGCCAGTGTTAAACCTTTCACGTGTGTTTTCAGAGCTATTGAGGTATAGAAACTGCTCTTATATTCTTTGACAGATGGCAAAACTGAGGCTTAAATAAATTAAAAAGTTGGCCAAAGTGGTTCCATTACTAGTAAATCAGGATTAAGCACGGCATTCCAGAGCCAGCACATACTCTTAAGCCGTTAGGTTTACCACTTTGTCAAACTTGCAATTAGTACACCTTTAGAATGTGTTTTAGTGTCTGGTGATGTTAGATTGACTTTATTTTCTTGGATATTTTTATTTGTTTATTCTCTAAAATAAGTTTTTTTAAATGGATTGCATGGTAAAAAAGGCAAGCAATATGGAAACATATAAATTGTGAAAATCCTGCCGCCACCCACTTTTCTCTTCTGCTCCCCTAGGCTCACTTATTAGCAAATTAGTCTGTTCTTAACAATTTTCTATACATATACTTAACATTTTTCCCAATTTTGTATTTTGAAGTCTATCAAACACATAAAAATGTTAAAAGTGCACATATTTGTCCTGTACCTAGATTGACCTGTTTTTCACATTTTGCCATATTTGCTTCGCTCCGTTACAGGTAGGTAGGTAGGTAGGTAGATACGCTCTCCTAAGAAGTAGAGCATTCTCCTTCATAACCACAGTACCATTCGTGGCCCATTTCTAACCAATTTATTTGCATTATCTGTCTTGCCTTTGATTACAGTAGCCTCTGAGACTCTGGTTTTCTTAGTGAACCAGCTCAAAATCCTGATTTCTGTTCCTTTCTGTGTTAGAGGTATAAAAATAGTTACAGAAATACCATGAAAATGTCTCTCATTTGCAGCTATGTTTTGTGTAAGCGGAGAAGTTCCTTTAGGGTCAAGTGCATCTCACCTTTAACATCTGTCAGAGAAATAAAATACTGGGGACTGGGCAGATACAAAGGATATGACCAAGGCACATGATAACTGAAGTGGCTTTTCCTTGGTTGGTCAGGCAGGACTTCCCCCACATCCCCACAGGTAAACAAGTGTTTCTTCTATCATTTAATACCAATGGTAGCTTGTCTACACACTCAAACCTTTTTTCTCACTGGTTTTTCTTAAGATTCCATTGAAATTGATCCACTGCCTTCTTCAGCTTGTGTCACTTTGATTCCTCTGATTCTCGATTTTTCCCCATATTTCATCCTTAAGTCTCTAGGTGTTTGACAAATGGCTTGTGTGAATCAGGAACCTCACCCATGTTGAAGAGAGCCGTTCTCTTTGCTTTTTATTGACAGTAGTAGCACTTCTTAGAGAGCCCAGTGTCGCAAAAAGTATTAGTACTGTCAATTTTTTAAACCTGTGGGGTTCCTTCTTGGGGTGATGAAAATGTTCAGGAACTGGTGAGGATCGCTGTACAACATTGTGAATGTACTAAAAGTCGCTGAATTACACACTTTAAAATGGTGATTTTATTTGTATTTTACACGATTTTAAAAAGCCTCATTACCCCCTCCTAGCTCTCTGGGGCATATAGAAGTAAGTTCTTTGTGCTGATAGCTCCTGGAATGGGAGAGATTCCCTCCCTGTCCCAGACCAGCTTACAGCCAGTTCCCAGGCATTCTCATGAGGAGTAACCATTTATAAAATGCTCCTCTGGCAAACATTTCATGCCAGGCTGCCCTCCCCTGCCACACTGACTGTTCCCCTGATTCCTCTTTGCACCATGGATGGTGAGTATTCAGAGCATAAAATCTGCTTTTCAGATTAGCCTCAGTAAAGCATAAGGAAATGAGGAAGTCTATTGGGATTGACTCATTTAAAAAAAAAAAAAAAAACTCAATGGACCCACTCCTTAAAAAAATTATGTCCTAAGATCACAATAAACATACGTGTGTGTATGTGTGTCTGTGTGTGTCACCCTTCCCCCTTGTGCCCTTCCCAGCAACCCTCTGGGGCTCCTCTTTAGGGTGTATTTGAAATGCACTGTTCCAGATCAGAGTAGTTTCTTTACTACTTGCTTTTTATTTGTTTATAAGCATTTTAAGAAATTTTAAAGGAAACCTCCTTAAATCACATGTAAAAGTTCACAGTTGCCCCCTGCCCAAAAATATTCAAAGTTGCCAAGAAACAAAAGCCATATTCTCTGACATGTCTGCAGAGCATTCGATAGAGACGTGTGCATGATGGGGATGGTTAAATTGGATAGGGATACCCACACGTAAGTATCTATCTGTAGTTATATTTACATTTTAGGGAGTATCTTAAAAATACATTCATGGTTATAGGGAAAAAATAAGGACATATAGATAAAAGAAGAAAGTGAAGATTACTTTTAATCTCACCACTTTGTGTGTGTGTGTGTTAAAACTAAACATTAGGGGCACCTGGGTGGCGCAGTCGTTAGGTCGTTAGGCGTCTGCCTTCGGCTCAGGGCATGATCCCAGCGTTATGGGATCGAGCCCCGCATCATGCTCCTCCGCTATGAACCTGCTTCTTCCTCTCCCACTCCCCCTGCTTATGTTCCCTCTCTCATTGGCTGTCTCTATCTCTGTGGAATAAATTTAAAAAATAAAATCTTTAAAAAAAAAAAAACTAAACATTAAGTGTACTTTTTTATAATCTGATTTTATTCCTTATCAGAATGTTTTTGCACTAAATGAAGATGTATCTTTGAATCTTTCTAAGTGGTGAGTGAGAGGTCTGATTTTTCATTAAAATTTTTCATAAAAATAAAACATGTTGGTTATAGACTGCTTCTAACCCTGTGCTGTGTATCCCTCCTGTAGATTCGCAGCGGGAATTCAATAGTAGGCCAGGAACAGGATATGTACCTGTGGAGTTTTGGAAAAAAACTGGTACGTATCTGCCTGTGTCATGTACTCACTAATGTGTGCAAGCATGGAGCACATGTTTGGGGGAAAGGTCATTGGCTCATAACTTCTCCTCAGAACTCTAGGCTCCTGCCTCTCCCCCTCCAGCTTTCACGTACACCTGGACTGCGTCTCACGTTACTTTGCAGGTCAGGAATTTGGAATGACTTCTTACAGACCCAGGATGCTGGGTCATCCTGAGGCATTAAGTAACCAACTTTTCCTTCCCTATTTATATGCCTTATTTCTGAGTATATAGCTCAATTCATTTCTGCCTGTTGTCTTCACTCAAATCTACACACACTGTGTTCACATGCTACCACATTGGTTTGTTCTGGCCTTGGAACAGCCCTCTGCTCTTCCTTTCACCTTCATTGTCCCCAGCTTTGTCAAGACTGTTCTTGGTGGGCCTCATTTTCTAGAAGACTGAAAGGAGGGTGGGTCTGCCTATTGTGATAAGATAGTGGGTAAAACTAACCGCATGTCCCTAATTCTGCCTTTGTCCAGACATGAGCCACCTTCTCCTTATAGATTCCCTTTTCCCGGACCATTTTTTTGTAGTCCAGTAACAGTTCTTGGTTTTTTTCTTGAGATAAAATTTACTTCTGCAAAAGTTAATACTTGTCCTTCATAAAGACTTTCAGGAGCGTCAAGATCATTATAAACAAATGGATGAAAGATATGAACAAATTGTGAGAAATACAAATAAACATACTGTAGAATGTTTGTTCTGACTGGCAGTTTAGGAAAATATAAGATGAAGCAACCTTGATTGGTTAGCCCCCAGAGTCTTTATTGACATATATTTGTTAACCTATTTTTAGAGGACCTTGGTAATGACACTAAATAATTCATTAGAGGTTTCTGTATGAAATTATTAGGTGTGACCAGCCTTGAGGATGTGCAAATTTTTTAAAGATTTTATTTCACTTTTTTAAATTAAAGATTTTATTTATTTGAGAGAGCATGAGAGAGCACGAGCAGGAGGAAAAGGGAGAAGCAGCTTACCCGCTGAGCTAGGAGCCCAACATGGGCTCAATCCCGGGACCCTGGGACCATGACCTGAGCCGCAGGCAGATACTTAACTGACTAAGCCACTTAGGCACCCCAAGATTTTATTTTTAGTATGGGGCTTGAATTCACAACCCTGAGGTCAAGACTTGATGCTCTATTGACTGAGCCAGGCACCCCAGTACATGCAAATTCTTAAAAATCATTCGTGTTTCATGCTTTTGAATTCTTCCTTTCAAAAGTGTATCATCCAGACTTAGCCACACAAAATATTATTTTGCCTTTAAAAGTAATTTGGGGGCACCTGGATGGCTCATTTGGTTAAGTGTCCGACTCTTGGTTTCAGCTCAGGTCATGATTTCATGGGTTGTGGGATCAAGCCTGAGACAGGCTCCTTGGAGCCTGCTTGAAGATTCTCTTCCTTTGCCCCTCCCCCTGTGCACACTGTCTCTCTCTCTCAAATAAATAAATCTTAAAAAAATAATTTGGAAAACTACATAGCAACTTGGGAAAACTTTTGCAGTTGGAAATGGGGAATTATGTATTACCAAAAAGTGTAATAGAATTATGGGAAATGAAGATAGCAATTGTTGTTAAGGTAGAGAGAAAGATTACCGTGCACAAGATATCCTTGATAACTAGTGATTTCCTGCTTGCAAGGTACCTTTGGTTAACTATGGTTAGGAGCCAAACTTTGGTGTTACACTGGCTGGACTTGAGTCCTTCCTCTGCTATGGTGTCATCTGTGACCTTAGGTGACTTCAGCAAGGTAGTTACTCAAACTGTGACTCTCACTGACTGACCCTTAACCTGAGAGGATAAAATATACTTCAGGGCATTATTATGTTGACTCAGGACACCTATCTGGAAACTAATAAGAGGGTTGTGAAGGGTAGCAGTGGTGGGCCACAGTGGACCTGTGTAGATACCAAGAGTAAAGGAAGCATGGAGCTCACTGTCCTGTCAACTCAGCATCATTCTTGTCTTGGAGTGAAAACATCTTTTCGTAAGGCTTGAGTGATAAGATGGAAAGTTCTAGGATGGCAGCCTAGAACACTTTGTTTAGATCTTCTTTGAGCCTAGGCCCTATGAAAGAACCAAGTCTTAAAGGAGTTTCCTTAGGCTTCTGGGTTTTCCAGTCTTGTGGACCCAAGAAGGCGGTCACTCACATTGGGTCTTGGAGATGAGGCTCAATGTGTAGTGTATGCCATTTGGAGTATCCATTCTGTGGAAACCAGGCAGGATGGTGGTGATGGGAGGAAGTGATCAGGAACCAAGTGGGGTAATACTGATTGTGGATAGGGCTTTGGAAGCCCAGGCTCCTGGCAGACTCAGATCTGTATCTTCAGCCCACATTTCTCTGCTGAGTTCAGTCTTCTGTACCTAACTGCCTCCTGGCCATTTGTACCTGGATATTCCAGGGGCCCGTCATTCTTCTCACTTGCCTCCACATGGCATTTTGGTTATGACCTGTTTCATTTCATAGCACTACCATTCTTCACCTTCACCTCCAGACCCTTAGATGCTACCAGCCTCGTTCTGCCTCATCCCTTCCTTTGTGCTACTTGCTCCTGCCTAAATTCAGAGTCTCTTCTGTCAGCTGGATTTCTACTGCCCCAGCCTCTTGCAGGCTATCTCTGCTTTCAGTCTTTTCTCCTTGCATAGAACCCTTCAGGAGTTTATGTTTTCTTCAGAAAAAGAGCCAAAGTCCTTAGCATGGGATGCGAGACTTTGCAAATATTCATTTCCACCTACCATCTCAACCAAGACACATTTTCTTGATCCTCCCCACCACTTGTAGAGCTGACCACTTTTTTCCTTGGAATTCTTATCTTTTATACTGACATATGTCATGGACCCCAAGCCACCTTTGTACTTGATCACAAACAGGTAGGTGAAGAGACTACATTCTAGTCCTCTAGGTATTCCCAGCCCTTAGCACAGCGCTGCCTATCTACACACCAGACAAATGAGCACATGAACAGACAGTATAAGAATAAAAGTGAATGTGTATGTCATATGTTAAAACCCTGTGTATTTTTGGAAAAGTCCTCTTATTTCAGCTCCATCCCTTCTTGCAAATGATAGGGAGTGGGAGGGAAAAGATTTCTCGGCCAGTTGATTTTACTGTCACTTTCTTCTAGAAGAAGCTGTGAATAAGGTGAAAATTCAGGCCATGTCAGAAGTACAGAAAGCCGTTGCCGAGGCAGAGCAAAAAGCCTTTGAAGTGATTGCAACAGAGAGAGCTCGGATGGAGCAAACCATAGCGGATGTCAAACGGCAGGCTGCGGAAGATGCCTTCCTCGTCATAAATGAGCAAGAAGAGTCAACAGAGGTCAGAGTTCCATTAGGCCTGGGGGCCGGGGGCCTGGGGCAGTTGCAGTCACCGAGCCCACTGTTTTCTTCTTCAGTGCTAGGTAATAAGAGAAAACAGTCAGCTCTTAAACAAGATGATTATAATTTTTATCTAGTACCAGAAGAATTTTGTTTCTTAATTATTATATTTTTACATAAATCAGCTCATTGTGTCAGTTTCAATTTTGAAAACTCACCCAGAAGACAGAGTTTGTGGAATTACATGATTACGATGACCACCTTTGATTAATGGGCTCACCAGGTGCCAGAGACACAGAATTAAGTGTGTGTGTTGCCTTTTCGTTCCTCAAATGACCTATGAGGTAGGTATTGTTGGGTTCCGATTTTATAAAGAGGAAACTGGCTTAAGGAATTTCACTGATGTAATCCCTTAGTGCTGAAGCCAGGGTAGGGATAAGGAGATGCAGGGCCCTACAGCATTTGGTCTGTTTATAGAGAGGGTAGGTCTTTCGTAGATTGAAGTGACCGATCTGGCAGACCTGCCCACCTCTCCAAGACCCAGGGCCCAGCACATGGTGATGTTTCTATACAGGACGCTTGTACCACAGTTAGGACAAAAGTAAAACTTAAAAGAAAATAGCAGATGACTAAAACATCATAACAGTGCTTTGGAATATGAAGTTCTTCTGTAACTTTCATTTCAGTCATTTTTCAGCTTTGAGATAAACTTTAAGGTCCTGAAACAAGCCTATTTCTGTAAGTAGGCAGATCCATCTATCCGTTGAGATGTAAAGAACTGGGGGTTTTGTTGGCTTTTCTTTTTCTTTTTTGACAGCAGAAATATTACTGTCTCATTCTGTGTAAATGACGCCCCTGAGTATAGTAGTGCCGAGCGTGGCAGGCG
The DNA here is from genome assembly GCF_002007445.2 of Ailuropoda melanoleuca. Classification (NCBI taxonomy): domain Eukaryota; kingdom Metazoa; phylum Chordata; class Mammalia; order Carnivora; family Ursidae; genus Ailuropoda; species Ailuropoda melanoleuca. Next base: position 69,756,533 of record NC_048230.1, on the reverse strand, counting down.
AAGAGGAACGTGTCTAAGTTACCACGTGGCCCTCACCGAAGATGTGGGAAAGTTCCTTGTAGCACCCCAGCAAGGACACAGAATCATGAAAATAGTTCCCATTAACCCTCTTCTTGTCCTTCTCCCCTCCTACTTTTTCTTAGAATTGTTCCTGAGCAGTGACATCTCTGTTTCTGTTGTGTGTATTTAATTCTCTCTGTAGCCATCCATATTTACCTGCTTTTATATCTATGTTTATCTTTAACTGCATCTACCTCCAAAAAAGGAGTGGAACATTTTGGCCAAGAGCATGAGTTCTGGATCTAGACTGTGTGGTTTAAATCCCAGCTCCCCGTTTATAGCATTGTGCTGTGAAGGACCTGGCATTTTAAACAGTGCACAAAGTGACCTGTAGGTGAGGCATACACCAGCACCCATCCCAGCAAACTTTATTTCCAAAACGGGAGTGATAGTAGAACCGAAGCTTTGGGTTAGTTTTCATTGGACCAGAAGGGATGAATTCCCTTTATTTCATCCAGAAAATTCTGCTTGAAATCCAGCAGGCATCTCTAAGGTTTCTTACTCATTCTCTGAGAAGTGGTGGGGTATAATGGAGGGAGCCCAGAACAGGAGGTTAGGAACCCTGAGTTCTAGTCCCAGTCCCCCTCATACTGGCAGCATACCCCTAAGGACTCTGTTTCCTTCTCTGTGTAGTGAGTGTGTAGCAGCCCCTGTCCTGCTGGTCTCATAGTTTTTAGAGAATATAACGAGGTTGAGATTGTGGTTGTGGAAGTATTTTTAAACGGCAATGCACTGTGTAGGAATGAATTTTTTTATGGTGTAAAAATGTACATGTATAAGCTGTGGCAGCTCCTGCTCCTGGAGAACAGCTGCCTCCTCTGAGGCCAGACTCCACGAGTCTCCCCTATAATGCCTTGGACAGAGGGAAGGAGTGAAAGGTCCCCTCATCTCTGCCACAGAGCACCTTCTGTCCTCAGCCTGAATTTCCTTGCCAACCTAATGGGCAAGCAGTTGATTATAAGATGGGGAGTCATTTCTCCTTTGGGCCAGGTTTGCAGTAAGGTCAAGGAGGCCTGGGAAGGGTCCCAGGGATTTTGACAAGTCGCAGGTCATTCTGCTACAGGTGACCCAGGCCACACTTAGCTACGTTCTACAGGTACCCCTCACTGTTTGAAAGTTCACATTATGCCTTTGCTTTTACAAAAGGCCTATGTTAGGACCTATTCTCACTCGCTGAAAGAAATCTGAAGAGGATTTTCACTTTAATGAGAAAAGGCAAAAAGCAAAAATAGTGCAGCATTTGTTATGCAGCAAGCCCAGCACACGGCGTGAGCAGCAAGACTGGCCCCGCCAAGCTCCTTCCCCAGGAACTCCACTCTTCAGCAGTCAGCTGCAAGAGCTTTGAACTGGGTCTCTGAGCATCTGTGCTTTATCTCAATTTATTTTATGCATCCATTAGCAAAATGTGTAGTAAGGAAAACTTGGGTCTGGGAACACTCAGAATTTTTCCATATAAACTTAATGCTAATTGTTTCTCCACTTTATACCATTTCGGCTTATGAAAGGTTTCATAGGAGGGCTGCACTTCCAGATAGCAGGGAGACCTGTAATAATGGCAGAGACTGATGATCTGTGCTTAAAAAGAGGAAATTCTAGAATCCCCATTGTGACTTCCCTAGCCAGTAACTCAAGAGGTTTATAACCTTGTCCTGCTAGCTACAAAGGACTATTTGGCCATATGTGTTGTTCCAGCCTTGAGGAATGCTGATCTGAAGGGTGACCATAACAGTAATACACTTTTTGCCTTATATCTTGGCAAAAAGCCTCATGGTTGTCAGGGAAAAAAGACACAGGAAAAATAATCTATTATAAATATATGATGGCAGCCAAAGTGAAAGTACTAGTGGTTTAATACTCTTTCCTGGCTTGAGATGCTCTTGCAGGCTTGGACAGAGAGGGAGTAGAGGCTCTCATTCGGCTGGGGGTGACCCTGGGGCTGACAAATTGTCCTTTGTTTGCACGGCGGCCCCATGTAGGCAGTAACCAACCGATTTCTGCCCCACAAGTGATAATGTTCTGCCAAAGCATCGTTTGGAGTCAGCCTGTCAGACTCAAAAGTATGACATTCTCTGGAGTGTTGTTTGCTTGAGGATCCATAGATGCCTCCTGGGAAAGAGGTCTCTTCCCCCTTCTGGTGCTCTGGTGTTGGTGCTGGGCATGTTTGGGCAGTCCCTAGAGTGTATTTCCTGAGAAGCCTGTTGTGTCAGAAGGGAGTGTGTAATCCTTTGTAAGCTCTTCAAAGTTAAACGTGTACCTTGAGTATAGTAGAGTCGGGGTTCAGCTTCTAGGCTTTACATAGCCATGTAATCATTTATAGCTTTCAGCACATCCCTGCCTACTGGCTGTCAGTGTCCCATCTGTAAAAGGTGGGCTGGATGGTCCCAAGCACTTGTCTGTTGTTTTATACTTGAGCAGGTGTCCAGATTTCATTGGGGACAGTGTGTTTCTTCCTGTGGGGATTATGGAGTGGTCAGGCCAGGCCTCAGATCGGCTTCTGCCACTCTGGAGACCCTGTGGTGGGTGTTGGGAGGCCAGCTGGTGCTCAGGTCCTTCCTGACACCTAAGGAAACCCCACCTCGGGATGCCTGGTTGGCTCTGTTGGTTAAGTGTCTGCCTTCGGCTCAGGTCATGATCCCAGGGTCCTGGGATTGAGTCCCGCATCAGGTTCCTTGCTCAGCAGGGAGCCTACTTCTCCCTCTGCCTGCTGCTCCCCCTGCTTGTGCTTGCTCTCTCTCTCTCTCTCTCCCTGACAAATAAATAAAATCTTTAATTTAAAAAATAAAAATTCTTTCGTTAAAAAAAAAAAAAACCACAAAACCCGCCTCTTCCTGGTAGTTTCACCTGGTCAGTGCCAGAGGCTTTTTCTCTTCTGGGCGGGTCCAGCAGCCTCAGGTGCAGGCTCACTCGTGGAGTCCTCAGGGGAGCCTTCGGAACGAGCGCCTACGGAAGCAGACTTGGAGGGCAGTGCCGGGAGCTGCACCTAGCGGCTGCTACTCTCCCCTCCTTAGTTGATGGGGGAAGCGCAATGCTGCCTGTTCAAGGACCCGCTGCTGCTGCTTTCACAGGACTGTACTCAGCTCTACCCAAGTTTCATTGGCTCCTACCTTCTGTCAGAGTTAGTGCTCTCTCTGTCGGCGCTCTCCCCTCCCACCGCTCCCATGTATTTCTGCTGAAGCCCAGCAGTACCTGCGCCCTCTTGGCAAGTGCAGAGAGGAGCAGGAAAACTTCCTTCTGAGATGTTTCGGGGGTTCCCTTAAGCCAGAAGTAGTCCTCTGACCCCCAGCCCACCTGTGATGAGACACATCACTGAAAGGAGAGCCGGCACAGAAGCTGCACAACTGCCCACACTCCTGGTCCCCTGGCAGGCGACTTTTTTAAAGGACCCAGTGTTGTCGAGGGAGACGATCAAGATCATTCCTCTTTTTAGAGCAGCAAGAGAAAAAGTGTGCATGTGTCAGGGACCCGGGGACAGAGTTTAGTTTGGTCACTGAGGATTAAATGTGTGTCAAAACAATGAATAGGTGCCTTCGGCAGGGGTGAGAACTCCCACCGTCTTCCCTGGCACCCTTCATCTTGCTTTCCTGCCAACCCATGGCAGGCAGTTTGCCTCTTATTACCGAGGAAGGCACTTCAGAGAGGCGTGTGTGTCTCCCACACATCAGCAGAGAGCCGTTGAAGCAGGACAAGCCCAGGTGTATGTGGCTCCAAACGCCATGCTCTCCCCACATGGCGCAGGGGACGGGGGATGCTCAGCCTGCCTCACGAGATCCAAGCAACTAACCCTTGCCTGTGTCTTGCAGAACTGCTGGAATTGCGGCCGCAAAGCCAGTGAGACCTGCAGCGGCTGCAACATTGCACGGTACTGCGGTTCTTTCTGCCAGCACAAGGACTGGGAGCGGCACCACCGCCTCTGTGGCCAGAACCTGCATGGCCAGAGCCCCCATAGCCAGAGCCGGCCACTGCTTCCTGGAGGGCGGGGCCCCTCAGCCAGGCCCACCGACTGCAGCGTGCCCAGTCCCGCTCTGGACAAGACCTCGGCCACCACCTCACGCTCCTCAACGCCTGCCTCTGTGACCGCCATCGACACCAACGGACTCTGAACCTACACTCCCTCTGATGACCTCACAGCACAGCAGAACACGGCCCAGGGGGCCTGGCTGTTTGAACCAGTGCAATCAGCTGTCGGGTCATCAGCAAAAAGTGAAGTGGAGGCAGGAAGGGTGCAAGCCCAGCAAACGCTGCTCCACGGCCTCTCCGGACACTTGCCCCAGTTTCCTGTGTCCTTGGGGGAGCCAGCGTGCCATTCTTTCTGCACACAGGCAGCTGGCCAGAGCTGCTGCCTCCTCCCTGGGCTTCCAGGTCTGTTCCTGTCCCCGCTGAAACTGGCATGGCCGGCCCCTTTGCAGTGGAGACCACCAGCTCTCCTCCTTGCCTCTTGAGGCAGCAGAGACTGTCAGGCCCCCAGGCTGGAGGCAGTGCGCCCCGTGCACTGCCTCCTAGTCCGCCATCCTGCAGCGGAGGCCTGGAGGCTGACGGCAGGCTGTGGAGGAGATCCCCTCTGACGGGCTAGCTCCGTTAGCCCCATTCCCACCCTCAGCAGACGCCACTGATGAGCCCCCCGAGGACTTGGGCTGGCAGAAGCAGCACTCAGGACTCTCTCCTCGACCCTGCTGTTCAGACTTGGTAAGATTATCAGAAATCACAGGAAAGAAGTCACCATTTCACTAAAAGCACCCGTAATAATGAAAAACAAAACTTCCTTCAGGCATCACAGATCATTTTGGACAAGATTTTCCAACCTGGCTTGCTACTTTAGTTTGGGACCCACTTTTTTCTCTCTTACTTGATTTTGCTTATGCAGAAAATAGTTTCCAGCGCATGGATTGGTCTGCAGGAGAATGAGACTCAATTGTGGATAGTCTGTTCTCTCTGAGCATGTTGGCCAAACTAGTATCGTCAAATCATTGAATGGGTGATCTGTTGGAAATGCAGAACCTTTTGTCACCGCTTGGCTGTTTGCACAGTCGTCTTGTTCTGTGTCCCTTTTATCCGAGGCCACACATGCCCAGATCACTGTGTGGATCTTCTTCTCGTGGTCTGTTTTTGGCCCCTTTTAAGCTGTGGTTGTCCCATGGGATGTGGTATGTTGTGGCTAGGACTTGGGTAAGCAGTAGAGGCCTGGTCACAGCTCAGCAGCCTTCCAGACCTGAGAGAATTCTTCAAACCTCGTCCATAATGCATAGTATGTCAGCTTACTATCAGGCATACACTCTTGTTTTCCCTTATGTTATCTATTCGATATCTTCCCTCTTTGAGCTAAGAAAAGTTCCATGAAATGTGGCAGCCATTTTGAGAGAGGCTCACCAATTTTTCTTCCCATCATCGGGGAGTTTTCCAGATGTTTACCTGGCTCTCCAAAGATGACATCACCTATAACCCCTTCTAAAATGTTAGGAACTGCCACACATATTCTTCCCTGCCATTTGCATTTTGTTGGCACCCCAATGACCCTGGCGCTCTCTCTGTCCATCTCCAGGCCTCCAGCACCCTCTTGCCCCAAGGAGTCAGTTGGGGTGAGTTGGTTTGGCCCTGCTCTAGCTGGCCCATGAAAGCCCGGGTTTGGATGGTTCCCTTCTGTGTGCTGACCAGAGTGAAATAAAAGGTCTCAGTTTCATCAAGAAAGAGGGATCAGCATAGTAGCATTATCCTCGCATACATGTGTAGCTTACTGTGAGAACTTTTAAGTCCTTAATTTACTTTACCTAAAGATTTTCTATCTTACAAAGAAGCTCAGTGCAAGGCACCTTTAAAATACCTGGATTTCCATTGCATAAAGTAGGGTATACCCAGAGAACGAATAATGTTACTTTACTGCGGAATTCCTTAGACTGCAGCAGTTGGCGGGGCATCCTGACTTCAGCAGGAATGACATGAGGACCCCGGCAAGGACTTGCGTTTCCATTAAGACATGGGATGTCCCGTGAGGAGGTGACAGAGCCTGTGAATCAGAGCAGGAGGTTATCTCGTGGCACCCACTGGATCTGTCCCCAGTTCACTGTCTTTCCAGTGGCAAGATGCACACCTGGGCAGGTTCTTTAAATCTTGTGGCCACAAGACTACCCAGGGTAGCCCAGGTTTTTCCTGGTTGGAATAAAGAGCCAAAACCAACAGACTATTCACAAGGGCTCTGTACCAGTTTCTGTAGCTAAGGTTTCAGTTTGGTGTGCACCTCCTAGCTGACCGTCATGGGCTGTGGCTCTAACCACAGGTGGCTTGCAGAGTTCCTGTGATGCTGGTCTGGACTGCTTTGCTCATGTGCTGCCCACAGGCCGAGCTGAGAATCTGGGCAGTACTCCACACCGTAGTTCAGTTCTCAGACCTTTTGCTATTAATTTTGGTCACTTTCACATCTAGGTTGCTAGGGCATCTGTTCGAGACTTCCTATTTAGATGTAAAGAATCCCGTTCTTCTTCATCCTCCTCTGAAATTTTCCTGTTCTCTGGTTGGGAGGAAGAGGGGCACTCTGGGGGTGGAGCAGGGGGAGAGGTGGCAGGGGCCGGGGTGAGTCCAGCTTCCCACTTGGTTCCCGCTGTTTGCTCGCCATCCCAGCTACCAGGTACGGAGTACAACTTCAGACGCCCCACTTTCATGTAGTTAGACTTCAGATATCTTGATATAATCAGGCTGCTTAGCGGACCAACCTTGATAGTTAATATTTGAGGGGACAAAGAGACCAAGGAGATCAAGCCTGAAGGTCTTGTCAGGGCAGCCCCAGGCTCTTTGATATTATTGTAGAAATGAAAAGCAAACGCGACACATGCCTGCCCGCCCATCAGAGCACTTCTGGAGGATGAGGCCAGTCCTCAGCATCGCCCACTGAGGGACGCTGAGGAGTGACGGGACTTCACTGTCCTCTGCGTGCAAGGAATGGTTGCAGGAACCAGAAAAGGCCGAAGTGGCCAAACTGGGAGCCATCTTTCAATGTTCTGAGGGATGCTTGAGGGCTGGATCTTCATACCCTCTGTCCTCCTTTGGGTCCCCACCACCTGCATCACGTCTGACTCCACTGAGTGGTGAAAATGGACTCGGGAAGAAGTTGGTTAATTCTACCTGCTCAGGAATAGGCAGCCCACCCTATGAGTTGGGTGAGAGGGACTTGCACTTCGGAGGGTCCCTGCAGCTCCAGGGCTGGGCCTCTAGCCCCTGTACTCAGGCACCGTCTTGTGACTCTGAGGTCACGGAGCATGTGGATCTTGGACAGTGCTGAGTCATACATATCTTAATGGATCTAAGTCTGGAAACCAGACACATCTACCCAGCACAGATCGGTGTCATGTTGGCTGCAGTGTGGACATCCTTTGCCCATCTGGGCCTGTTAGTCCGCCAGGAGCGCCTCACTTACGGTGTCAGCATGCACATCTTCAGCTTCTAGACAGAAAATCTACGCTTCACTTGGTATGGCCTTGTTCCAAAGTCAGATTGATCCCCAGGGCTGTCACCTGCTTGCAGAGGGTGTAGACCTTGTTCTGGGTAGTTGCAGAAGTTATCTCAGCAAATGGAGTTGAAGGTTCAGCAACATTATTGGAATTGTATGGTAGTGAGCTCTTCAGAAAGCAAGCATAAATAATGACCAGGTAGCCATTTGTCCTGGAAACTGTAGAAGGGATTACGGATTGAATAAATCATTGAAAATAGAATACATCTTTGAAGCCTTCTTCAGAACTGGTGTCAGAACCAGGTCAGTAGACCAAGCCAACTTAGATTTGGGTGGGGTGGGTTTGGTTTGTTTTTTTTGGGTTTTTGTTTTGTTTTGTTTTTGTTTTTAAAGCTATTTGCAGAGAACTGGGTGGTGGCATGTTTGAACCAAATGTAAGAAAAGCCAGAGGGACCTGGACTGTTCCAGCATGGGCCAGACAGCCAGTTTGTCCAGGGTGGGGTGGGGGGCTGGGTGAGCTGCTGAATAGGGCCCTTCCAGCTCGGAGTATCTAGTTCTTGTGAAACCAAAACATTAATTACCTGCCTCTTTGCCCACGTGCGTTGACATGCTCATTTCCAAAGATGATGGTGGCCGTGACCTTTTCCATCGTGAGCCAGGAGAAGGTTAGAAGGCCTGAGGGTGGACCTTGAATCCCCTTGCTCCCACAGGCCCAGAAATGGCACTTCCCCTGGAGACCCCATCTGGTCCGGCCCGCAGCTGCCCAGTGTACACTCATTGATGCTTATACCAAATAGGGCGTGTGTGGCTGGAGGCTGGCAGAGGCAGCCCTGTCCCTGCACTGGAGTTGGCAGAGAGAAGCAGCAATAAGCATTAGGTGAATGATGGAAAGTGCTCTTTGGCTCAGCGGCCTTCAGTCCACTTTCACGGCTTCCCAAGTTCCTGATGAGGCTACAAAAGCTCCATCCATAAAAGAAAGCCAATAATGTAAATAATAGAAAGCTATGCCTCTGAGCATGGTTTGAAGGGGGATGATGAATGTGAAAGCACCACAGGATGCGGGAGTCTGGTTTCTCTGTGCTTTGTCATTTTACTCGGATAGGAATTTTTGTTACTTAACTCCATGCATAACTTATTTAATGTACTGTATAAATGAACCAAAACTGTTAAATATGTATTTAGTTTGTTCTACTTAAAAGTAGTCAATAAAAAGGCTATATTCCTTTTCTGACTCGGGCTGGAACGGGACGGGGAGGGGGGTGGCATCCATGTTGTGAGACGTCGCGCCGGCAGGCTTCCACGTCCACTTCCCCTCCTTTCGTGGGGGGCCTCCCAGGGTTCTTGCCATGGCCTAAAGAGCACCCAGGGGAGTGAAAGCCGGAGGTACTGCTGAGGAGCTGGTCCAGCTGCTAGGCCTCTGGGAAGCCAGCAGTGGGGTGGGGGGGGAGCGCAGTCAGGGTGGCTGCCCACTCTGGGCCTGCGGTCAAGGGCAGCAACAGCTTACAGACACTCCTGCTTCACTAGCCCTCTTCACTGTGAAGTGATCTTCGTACAGAAAATAAACCACAGAAAGTGCGAAATAAGGTAGTGGACTTCTAGATACTTTTTTCTAATAGCTCTTACGTACTTCCTTAGAAATTTTTAACATACCAGACTCTCATTCCTGTTCCTTTACACTGATGTTAAATCGTGAGTTCACTGTTGCCTTCACGTTTGCTTAGTGGTTGTATGATTTAATTGAGGCTATAATTTTCTCAACTCTTCACCTCCTGTCAGGCGGTTGGATTGCTTTCAAGTTTTCCCTGTCCAGCATACTGAAGTGAACGTCTTCCTTCGCATGATTTATTTCTTTGGGATAATTTTCCAAGGTGAGAGTTATAGAACCGAACATTGCTTGGATCCGTGGAACGTGCGTTCAAACTGCTTTTCCTGAACACCCACCACCAGCTTGCGTGCCTCCAGTAGACCCTGTGTAGTACTTAACATGGCTCTGAGGTCCTCTAACCGCTGTGACATGACCCAGACTGGTGCAGGCACACCCATGCACACCTGTGTGTATGGAGTCTTAGGCTGTCAGTCCAGTTTCCCAGCTGGTGACCTGAAGGCTCACTTCCCAAGGCCCTGGCCCCATCCTCACTCCTGTCACCTGAGTACCCATTTCTGGCCTCTGCCCTAGACCTACTTTTTTTTTTTTTTTTTTAAGGTTTTATTAGTGAGAGTGCGGAAGGAGCAGAGGGAGAGGGACAAGTGGACTCCACTCTGAGCACGGAGGCCAGTGCGGGACTCCATCCCACGACCCTGAAATCAAGAGTCAGATGCTTAACCAGCTGAGCAACCCAGGCACCCCTGCCCTAAACCTACTACTTAGAGCAGCCTTGCCCTAGAGGCTTCTTGGCACCACCAGCTTCACTGGCCTCCAAAATGCAAAGGGGGTGTTCTCAGGGTAGGGAGAAAGGGTTGGGCTGTGGCAATGGCCCCAGAAGGCAAGGTGGGGGCTTTGCTGTGTGATCTTTCATGCAGATGGTGCCAACTGCCGGTCTCTGGGCAGCTGCCCAGCGCTACAGTCCACCACCTAGAACAGTAACAGGATCTCAGCCTTGTGACTGTCAGCCTAGCACAAAAGCACATTTGGTAGACAAGTCAGCAATCCAGTCTGAAAAAAAGATCCTAGGGACTCAAGTGATAATATGGTATAGTATTAAATTTGTTATAGAAATCGTAGACCAAAATATTTGCCATTACCATAAAAAACCCAGATGCTGGATAAATTCCATTGAATGTACTTTTAACTGCATTGCTGAGGTCACAGATGAGAAAGTATAGGAAATCCCCAAAGGCCAAGAAAAAATTAAAGTAAACCAAAACCACAAAGGTATTTGAACACAAAAGTGGAAACTGGGGTCAGGAGAAATTTCAAGAAGTTGGAGTGTGAGGGATTAAGTGCCTCTGGGGCAGTGTAAGCCTCTACGAAACAGAGAAGCAAATCTGGGACCTTCCGTGAAGCCAGGTCATTGGCTTTGGCCTCAACGAAAAGGCAAGCAGGGTAAAATCTATCTGCAAAGGGAACTGAGCGGAAAACCCTGCCCCTCCGAGGAACGAGAATCTGACTGGAGACTCTACCTCATGTCTGCCTTCTCCTGGGGCTGAGGAATTAAGATGATTCTAGGCTTGCATGCAGTATCTCCTGGTGTCTGGCAGAAGCAAAAATGCAAATCCTCTAGAGAAAAATCAAAATACCAAAAATATTGATATTATCAATTACAAAATGCCCTCCCAAATTACTAAACATCCAAGGAAATGAGCCACTATGAGCAAGAGTCAGCAGGAATAGTTAAACAATTGATTTAAACCCCTGGGACTTTGATACTAGTATCGGGTACAGAACGTAACTAAGAAACTTCTAAAGATGGTGCTGGAAAAAAAGCAAGCAAACAGTAAGAAACTAACCAGGCAGATTTGAAAATCGAATTCTGGAGAGGACAATCACTGAAATTCCCAGTGCACTGCTGACCAGCATAGCAGATGCACCTGCAAACGAGCGAAGCTTGGACTATGTGCATGACAAGGAGATGGAAAATAGGAAAGAGTTGTTCCTTCTGGGAGGTAGGTTTCTAATGGAGAGCCCTTTCAAACTTTACCAAGTATGGAGCCTACTGACTTGGGTTTCTCAGTATAAAGGGAAGTAATTGGCCTGAGACGATGACACAATCTCAGAATGAGCAAACGTATCAGTCTGAACACCTCTTGCCTGTCTGTGCTTGTTTCTTACTGCTGGAGTTTCAGGGTATTGGTTTGGGGTTACCCCCTCCTCCGCTGTCCCCCCCTCCCTAGAAGGTTGGGGAACCCACAACAAACCACCCACCCCTCCCCCGTTCCCCAGGACAGCTTCATTGCCTGGTGCCGGGCGCCCTCTTGTGGAATGAGCTTGACTTGCTCCCTCTGGTGCCTCCAGCCCACAAGCCAGATGCCTATCCAGGGTGCACACCCCAGCAACTTTTCCTTTCCCCTTCGCACCGACCTTTTCCGACACTGGCTTTCTGCCGCATGAGTGCAGCTAACATTATCTGGTTGCCTCCTGGGGGCTTCCAGAAATGAAGAGGACTCGGCCCCACCACCACTTACCTTCTGATGGCTGGGCCCTGGATAGCCCACACCAGATCACCCTTCACCTCTGTGCTCCCATGGATCTTCCTTGCTGCCCCAGCTGCCATCTGGCAGCCCCAAGGTTTGGCCTCCTTTCTTCCTTTGTTAGAGCTGCCACTGTCCTCCAGCCCTGCGCTGGCTTCCATTACTAGAGGACGCCCAAGATCTCCCTCAGCGTTGTTCATGCTTGACAGCAAGCGGCAATGGTGCCAGGGAGTCGATCCAGCGGTGGGACTTGGAGCAGGGTGCTTGCTCGCTGAGCTTGTTGCTGCTTCTCTAAACTGGGAGCGCTAACGATGCCTACACCATTGGGTGGTTTGTGAGGTGAAATGGGATCATGCGGGAGCTGTTCCAGCACAGGCCTGGTGCTCAGGAAGCCTTTGTAAACGGAAGCTGTTCTCTCAGCCTGCTTCTCTGCCAGTATGTGATTTCGTTGAGGATTTGTCTTCGTCTCAGTATCCTGCCTGGAGCGTGGTGTCTTGCTTACATATTTGAGAGTAACCTCCTGGGGACGCCTGGCTAGCTCAGTAGGGCATGCAACTCTTGCTCTCAGGTTTGTGAGTTCAAGCCTCCTGTTGGGTGGAGAGGTCTAAAAAAGTATATGTAGATATAACAACTTCCTGAAAGGCCACCTAATTCTCAGTCCCTTTGTTTTGACCCATCAGAGGCGGTGTTAAGGATTTTGTGTACGTGTTGGCCTCCAAGAGTCAGAGCGCAGTGGCAGCCATTCAGACTGTGTGCACCCGGCCTGGCACTGGGCCAGTCCCCAAGACAGGTTTAAATGTGTGCAGATGAGTCACCGGCACAGGTGGGAAGAAAGTGAAGAGGCAAGTGCAAGGAGTGGGTAAGAGGGTGGGGTGGTAGCTGGTGGAAGGACCTATGAGCTCTCCTGGCATCTGCACTCTACCTGCCCCTGACCTGGGTGCTGTACCAGCTTGGGACATTTCACGATCCCCAGCACCTGCCACAAAGCAAGCACCCAGTGGTCACTGAGGTGAGCTGAAGAGCCACCAAGAGCATAGGGCATGGAGGGCAAGGCCTGGAATGGTGACCTGGACCTGATGGCTTTGACCTGCCACTTAAAGGCTGAGGCGGCGTTTTGTGGTGGACCGGGATGGGGTGGGGGGCGATAGGGGAGGCCGAGAGGGAGTGACTGAGGCTGCCCGTAGCCCAGCTCAGCTGGTACGTGTTTTAGGGAGAGAAGGCTGTACACACTGGGAGTGGGGCTGATTGCTAAGGGCCTTGAATGCCAAGTCAAGAACTCAAACTGAAGGCAGTGTGCTGTCACTGAAGTTTTAGCAGAGTCGCGGTCCCCATGGTAGTGTTTTGAAAGCCCCTTGTCTGTTCCCTTACGGGGAATGACTCTGGTGGGGGTGGACTGGAGATGGGAAGCCCAGTGAAGAGGTTGCCACGGTCTCCTAGGCCAGAAGGGATGGTGGCCACGACCCGGGGGTTAGGGTCACCACAAGATGGAGATGAAGGTGGAGTTAAGTAAACACAAAGTAAAGGCCTGGCCACCTCCTCTGTGTCCCCCGCAGCCCTGCTGGCGCTGTAACTCCAGCCTCCCAGTCCAGAGCTCCCCTGACAGCTTCCCAGCTTCCTGGCTCCCGTGACCCGCAGCACATGCTGCAGACTCCCTCTGGCCCAGCCTCCTGGCTCACCTCCAGTCCCTTCCACTCCAGGGCTCCACCTTCTCCCTTGGGTGCAGCACTCTCCCCACCTCGCCACCCCTCACAGGACACCCCGCTGGGCTGACCACACCCCCTCCCTGCAGTCCGCTCCCCAGCTCCCCAGCTCCTCCAAGCGTGGTGAGGGAGGGAGGACACGGCCTCTTAAAAACAAAAAGCGTTAACTGTCCAGCTCCAGGGCAGGGCAGGGTGAGGCAGGCAAGGGAACAAACCCTCAGGAAGCGGTCCCTTAAGAGGCGTCAGCTTGGGGATTTGGGCGTCAGCTTGGGGATTTCGATGTTTTTGTTCAAAGATACCAATGGGAAGTTTTTTAGTTTTGAGGTTTGCTGTCCCTGTTTTTTATGGAGGAAACAGAACAGAAGCGTTGAGAACACAGGACAGAAAGCAGCTGGATGGGCTGCTTCTCTAACTAGACACTGAGCCCTCCTCAAGCCCGCCCCTAGCTGTGTGGCACCTTTGCGGGCTGCACTTTCTCGGAGCTGCCAGGAGTCTGGGAAGAGGGGTGGCCAACAAGCCTCCAGGGACCCCTGTGCTGGTTCTCTGGCCGGTGGCCAGGCCGCTGGGAGCAGCTCTGTGACCACCCCCCCTCGAGTCTGAACTCCTGTGGAGGTCACTAGGGAGAAACGGCAGGGAAGACCCTCCCTGGAGTCCCAGACCAGGACATCTACGCTGAGCTGGTACCATCTGAGTCGCCTTCTTGGCACCACCGGGGCATTCAGGAACACTGGTGAACTGTCAGCCCACTGGCTGGTCACTCCGGCTTAAAAACCCACCACAGCTTTCTCAGGATGAAGCGCCTTTGAGGCCCTGCTCCCTCCCCACCTTCGCCTCAGCCCATGGTCCCCTTGCCCCAGCCTCAGCCGACTGCTGGGCTTCCCTCAGTGCCAGGAGGCAAGCTTTCCTCCCCCTCAGAGCCTGAGCATGTGTCTTCTTGCCTAAAAACTCCCAACTCTGACATCATCTGGACCAGATCAGAGTCCATCCTGTGCCCTTGTGGTACCATGTGTCTCCCCTTTAGAGCCAAGCAGGTCAGACACCTCTCTCCATGCCCCCCAATCCGTTCTCTCCAGAGAAGTAGGGCCCCCCAGTGCCTGGATGGACCACATTGGCCATTCCACACCTGGTTCTGTCAGGTGACAGGAGTGGTGAGAAAGCCAGTCTAGAAGGGGCTGGGGGAGGAAGGTTCTGTCAGGGGACAGGATTCTCACAGGCATCCAGCCACACTATCTGGGACCCTGAGAAGGCTCTGTGCCCCCAACTCCAGATCACACCCTGTTGGCAAGGAGGGTGGTGGTGAAGCTAGAATAGCCAGCCAATTTTTAGGGAGCTGAGAGCAGAGACCGATCCAGTCCACTCCCTTGCCCAGGCAAGACCCCAGAACCAGGGTTTATGGAGGTGAGAGGGCCCTGAGCTGAGGAAACGGGTCAGCTGTGATGAAGTTCCCACCGTCTAAAGACACGCGGGAGCCCAAGATGAGAAACAGTTGATTTCTAAAGAAAGGTTGCCTGCCCTAAGCAGCTGGTCTGACATACAAACCAACCCCAGAGCCGGACCTTCTTGCCAAGGGAGAGAGAGGACACAACACCAGAGGTGACCACTTCCTTTATTGCCTCTGGGCTGGGGTTCAGAGGTATATGGGGGGAGCAGGTGACACTGGACCCAAATTATTGCTACTTGGCAAGGTCACCTTGGGACTTCCCATAGTGCCTGAGTACGGGTGGGCATGAGCATGCAAATGATATGCAAATGACATGCAAACCAACCCAGGATCCTGCAGAGGGCTCTAGCGCAGCGGAGGGTGCTGGAAGAGTTGGGAGCTTTGCCAGCCCGGGAGGGTGATGGGGACACCCAGGTCCTTACCCCACACTGCAGACGGATCCGGCCCAGCCTCAGGGGTCGAGGTTTGGTGGGGGGGTGGTGTCCCTGAGCATCAGCCCTGGTTCTGCTGCTGGTTGAGGAAGAGCAGAAGCCTGGCCCCAAGACAGCAGGAAGGAAGCAGGGTACCCACTAGGCAGCCAGACAGCCCAAGGCCCACCCGGAGAGGGAAGTGACCTGCTCTGTGTCACACAACAAGACTGGGACAGAGGGGACCAGAATCCAAGCCTCCTGAGCCAGGCAGAGGCCAGAGTGTCTCAGAGGCCAAAGCTACAAACAATAAAATACACTGATAAATAAACAGAAAGCAAGCCGCCCAGTCCCTGATCCCTGGGCTGAGAGACTCTCCACCAGCTGGGTCTGGGGGGGCCTCTGAGAGCCCAGCCCCAGGACTAAGAGTGGCCACGTCCTTGATCTTGGTGCTGAGTTGACCAGTCCAGAAGCTCCAGAATGAGGCAGGCCTCAGTTATTATTCATAATCCACCAGGAGGCTAGGGGTCAGAGGTTGAGAATCAGAGGCCATCAGGGGCCCACTGCCACTCCATAGGGCTGTAGAGGGTTGGGGGCCACAGCGTACCTGGGAAGAACACAGTGGTGAGGGTGTCCGGAGCCCGAAGGTGGTCAATGAGGATGCGCTGGAAGGCCTTACTACAGGCAGAATGCTGGTGCCTGGGGAGGGTCATGGAGTGACCTGAGGCTGGAGCTGGTCCCCCGAAGAGCAGGACCACCTGGTGGAGAGCTCCCCACTCCCACCCGTCCTGTTGTCTGGATTCAGATCCCAGTCCTGCCTTGTACTGGCCCTGAGCCTCTGTTCCCTCTGTGAACTGGGGACAGTGGTGCACACTGCAGCAGGACATGGGGTGGGGGGGGGTTAACATGAAGTAACACATGGGTGCCTGGCACAGGGTGTGGCGCGGTGGGAAGCGTGTGTAGTCCCCGAGGGCCTGCCTCCCGTGCCGCCAGCACTGTGTTCAGCTCCTCGCCCACCAGTGCAGGGCTCATAGGAGGGTGGACCTCTTTTACTCTCATTTTGGAAAGGAGACCCCTGGGGCTCAGAGGGGATAAGTACCCTCCCAAAGTCACACAGCCAGGGAATAATAGCGGATGATTTGAACCCAGGCCTGACTCACTCCAGGGCCCATACTCAATAAATTTTAGTTTTCAGACACCAATCATACCTTCTCCAGGAGGCCTCATCCTGCCAGAACTCATATAGGGTGAAAGAGGCATTGTCCATCTTCTGGGCAGACACGCTGTGGGGCCAAAGAGATGGCCAGGCCAGGCCCGGGCTACCACCACCACTGCCCACCCAGCCGGGGTGTCTAATGGGAGCCCTGGCCCGGGATACCCAGCCCCGGCACTTTGCCCTACTCACCCCCCCACCCCCACCCGACATTGGCCAGCCTGCTGGCCAGCTGGGGACTCACTGCAGGCAATGGCTCTGGGCCCCCGTGAAGTCCACGTAGCAGCACAGGGCGCGGTGGAAATCCTGCAGGGCTTCCTCTGCCACCTGCACCTGCCGCTGGGCCACGAGGATGTGCTGGCAAGAGAGCCCCCCTGGTCAGCCAGGGTAAGGCAGGGCACGGGCGAGGGACCAGAAGTGGCCTTCAGGAGGACCCTGCCCTTCCTGACTTGCACCAGCCCCGGCCCACCATGAGGTGGAGCTCTGACCCCAACCCGGCCCCGACACCCTGATTCCATCCTCCTGTCCCTATGGCCAAGGTCACCGCCTCCATCCAGCCACTGTCTCTCTCCTGCAGTATGTACATTTCCCCCTCCAACTTCCATCCACACTGCCCAGACCAACTTTCAGGAATGCAGATGAGGGAAACTAATGCCCAGAGAGGTGCCATGATTTCTACAGGGTCACACAGCAAGGGCCAGAACCCAGCACCTTGGGGAATGAGGGCTGGGCCAAACCTGGGAAAAGGGCATTTGTATAACACAGAGGCCAAGTGGGCAGGAGGCCCCGTGAACCCCCTCACTTAATGAGCACCTCGTCCTGGCACCATACCCAGCTGCCTGTCCCTCTCCTGGACTCACCGACTCAGGCCCCTTGGTAAGCTTCTCTTCATGCAGAGGTTCCAGCCTGGGGGCCTGTGAGGGACACAGAGTGTGTGCGGGGCCCCGGTGTGTGCCTGGCTTAGGCGGATTCCAGGAAGGTCCTCCCCCTTGGGGCACTGGCCACATGACCACTCACCTTACACTCGAGCTGGTCAATGAGTTCCTGGAGACGGTTGACCTGGAGCCGCCACTGCATCTCGGCTTCTGAGCTCTGCCCTGGGATGGGAGACACACGGCGGGGAAGTCCGGCATGGGCCCCCGCACGGTGGGAAACCTCTCAGGATGAAGTGAAGGGCAGTGGAGGAGTGGACACTGGGCCCCCCCCCTCCTCAGCCAGACCTCCCACCCCACCACAGGCGCACCTGTGTCCAAGGAGGGGGAGGAGCCAGGAGACCAGGTAGGTGACCGGCCAATGCTCCGCAGGGCCCTGCGCCCGGCCCGCCGGCTGCCGTGGGGTCTGCTCTGCACCTCCACACTGTCTTCGTCTGACCTAGGGAAGTGGAAGGTCGACTCTCTGCTCCCAGACCCACAGGCCAAGGACTGGGGCCCCAGAACAGGGCCAGACCTGGGTGGGACAAAACAGGCTTCCCAGGACATTGAGACCCAGCCTCAAAACCAGCCACCCCCTCTCACCCCTTCTTGGCCTCCCTGCCAACAAGAATGTTAGCTCTGGGATGCTGGAGGTATGGGCTATGATGGAAGCCAAGGACCCTGGAATGTGGTGACAATGACCAGCAGGGCACCTCACGTACCGTGGGCCCCGGGCCTGGGCCTCCAGGGTATCTGACGCCCCTTCTAGTGAGCTCTGCAGGGCTTGTAGCTGGCTCACCGTCTCCCGCAGGAGGAAGCGGGTCACAAACTGGTCCACCTTGGAGGCCCTCTCATACTCCTGGGGGCAGAGGGGTCATGGTCAACATTTCCTGGTCTTAGGCATATATTTCTGAATGCAGAGCCACTGCCCTGCTCCCCTACCCCTTGCCCATGAAAACAGCAGAGGCAGCATGAGGAGCAGAGAGCGTGCAACCAGAGCAGGACAGCGCTGGGACTGGGAGCAGGGCCTGGACCCTCCTCGTCTGGGCCTGGCCTCCCTTCCTGGGAGGGGTGAGGCCAACATACAGGGAGGCCTCTGCCGTTTTCTGGGCCCCAAGGCCCCTTCCCTGTTGGGACCACCACCTTCGGCCAGTGTGGCCCCAGGCACAGCTAGGTAGGTGGGGGGTAGGGCAGGTCATAGGGCATCCAAGGCCAGTTTTGACACATGAGGCAAAACGATAGTGTGATGTGGCCCCATACTCACCAGCTGGCCCTAAACTCATAGTCTATGCATGCATTCATTCATTCACTCATCCATGCAACAAACATTTACCTTTTCCTGGGAGCTGCAGATACAAGACAGCCAGCCAGGTCACTGTCCTTATACACACACCAGCACAGATCCCTACATCACTAGCCTCCACTCACCCCCTCCCAACGTGGGCAGAAAAGGCCGACACGTGCCAGGCCCTATGCTGCATATGTGGGATGCTCAGAGACTCTCCAGCTACCTTCGCCTCCCTGTGCCTCAGTTTCCTCACCTAGAAAACAAGGATGATAACAGCCATCTCACTGAGCTGCTGAAAAACTTCAATGAGTTAATTCCTACAAAGGACACAGACCAGGATGGAAGTCCTGAGGAGCCATGGTCCAGCCAGGGGCTTGCCCACCCGCCACAAGGGGCTCCAGAGGAACCATCTATCGGGGGCTTCATCTCCTGTCTGTGACCTGCCTCAGCTCAGCCATCAGATGGCCCCTGCTGGGCCAGGCTTATGAGCCAGGAGGCAGGAACAGAATGGGGGCTGAGTCCTCTCACTCTTAGACAGGCCAATGGCTTCTGTCCTGTCTCTCCAAGCCTGGTCTCCGGACTTCCTAGCCATGCTCTGAGCTCCCTGAAATCCTTCCAATAAATTCCCTTTTGAGCACTTAAGATGATTGATCAGTCTCTGTTACTTGCAACCAAAAAACCTGGCTTAACATAACAGTACCTACTATGTGTCAGGCCCTGTTCCGAGCAGAATTTCATTTAATCCTCATAACAACTTACAGGAACTGTAATTGACCCCGTTTTGCAGACGAGAAGACTGAGGCCCAGAGCAGCTGATTACCTTGGCCAAGATCACACAACTGTTAGTGGCAGAGTCAGAATTCAAACCCAGATCACAAAAATTTCTCTCTACTTAAGACTAAGCACCTTACAAGCATTGCCTCATTCGTGATTATTAGCCCAGTTTTACAGTTGAGAAACCAAAGCCACAAATCACAGAGTAAACAGAGCCAAGATGTGCCTGTGGGTTCTGGGAGGAGGAGCTTAGAGTCTGGAGCTGGTGAGGTTGACCCATGAGGTCACAATGTGGCCTCCATGGGACAGAGCAGGGGCAGGGTGCCCCCCACCCAGCCAGAAGGCAGGGCAGAGGCAGCATGAGCTGTGGCCCCCAGTGGTGACCGGCCCTGCCATGGGAAACAACAGTTCTCACAAGAGGACCAAAGTGCCCAAGCAGGCTCACAACGAGAGGCCGCCCGACATGGACAAGGCTGGGCGGATACAGCAGTTCTTCAGCCACCTCAAGCGGAAGAAGCCAAGCGTAAGTGCCAGGGTCTAGGGGTAGGTGGGAGTCAGGGGTACTTGAACATGTGGGCAAGAGGGAATGCTGGGAGTCTAGGCCTTGTGGGCATAAGTCCGAGGGTCTCCTGAGGATGGGGGTCCCAGGAACTCCTATGGGTGTGGTTGGGTCCTAAAAGCCCAGAAGGGACAGTAGGGATTCAAAAACCCAGGAGACTTGGGAGTCCAGGAAGGTGGGCAGGAAGGGATTCTCCCAACAAGGACAGATGGATAGAGAGGGCTCAGCACGGGGAATCAGCCCTACCTGGGACCACAGAGGCTATGGACACAGGATGTTCCCTTATGCCCCCTTTCCAGCTCCCAGCCTCAAAATGTGCTATTTTTCGGGGGTGGGTTAGAGTCCCAGCACCAAGGCTAGGAGGGCAGGCAAAGATCCCATAAACGGTGAAGGTGCAAGGTCTCGGGAGGTCAACCTAGGGTGGGTAAGGGTTTTCAGAGGGAAGGCAGGGGTCCTGGGTGATGGGATAGGGGGAGACCCACTCCCGGTCCCGGGCATGGAGGCCGGGAGTCCTGAAAACGTAAAGCGGACAGAGTCCTAGGAGACAGGACCTGGGTAGGTGCGGATCCTCAGCAAGAAGACCCGGTACGCTCTTCTCCTCACGCTCCAGCCCCACCCGCAGGCCAAGATCGTGCCGCTCTTCCCCTCGGACAAGCCGCAGCAGCTAGCCGAGGTGGCGGCGGGCCCCGGCGCGCGGCCTGGGCGGCCAGGCGAGGACGCGACGGGCGCCCCGGTGGGCTCCCCGGTGGCGGCGCCCATGCTGCGAGGAGCGGGCGACGGCGCTGATCTGCGCGAGGGCGCGCGCGAGAGAGAGATGAAGATGATCTTGGTGCTGCTGCTGCTAGACGCGCGGCTGCAGGAGGAGGGGCGCTGTGCGGCGGGCGTGCCTGGGGGCGGGGCCGGAGTGGGGGGCGGAGCCAATGTGGCGCAGAGCTGGCAGCGGCTGTACGCGCGTCTGCTGACCGAGCGAAGCGGACCGCGAGGCCGACCCCGCTGAGGAGCAGCCGCTCAAGCGGCGCCACTGCCCTCGCCCGCGGCCCTGAGCGCCCAGCCGGACTCCCGGACCCCGGCCCAATAAAGAGCGCATAGCAACCCTGGCGCCAGCTAGCTCTGTCCGAGGTGGCGCGACACCGAGCTGGGTGAGGGAAACTGAGGCCCAGGGCGAGACGGAAGAAACAGGAGTATTGATGGCAGAGCAACGGCCACGGCGTGCCGCCCAACTGTGCCTTCCCCTTGTGACCCAAGCGTCAGAACCCCTGCCCCGAGCTGGGGAGGGGCATCCTGCCACAGTGGAGGGAGGCTAGCTCCCTCTTCCCCCAACTCCAGGCCCTGGGTCATAGACCCTTCAAGGTCTGCAGGCCCAAGGGAGGGCAGTTTGAGCAAGCCCTGGGTTGGCCACGCTCGGAGGAGGGGGCTGCTTCCCACAGAGGCCTAATATCTCCGAGAGTCCCCAACATTCACAGGTCCTTCTTAGGCACAGGGAGGGGCCCAGGCAAACAGCCACCACCCTGGAAAGAACTGTGAAGGCCCCACGATCAGCAGGGCTGGGGCCTGGGGACTCACAGTCTGCCTGTGAGCACACCCGGAAGGAGAGGCTGGGGTCTGGGCCTCTGATCCCTCACCCCTGCCACCACTTTGCTTGGTGACCCCCAAGTCACCTCAGTCACTTGTCTCCCAGCCTACCCTGAGCCATCCCTTTGCCCACATTGCAGCCAGAGACTTCTTCCAAACCACTCAGCTATCTGTAGGACAGTTCACTGTCCTCATTAGCTCCCACTGATTCTACATGGCCCACAGGGAAATGCCCAAACTTACTGTTGTCACGTGTAGGCCCAGCCCCCAGCCTTAGTCTCTCCCTCTAGGGCTTCTGAGGGACTCCTATCCTCACCCCTGCTCTGGTCTTATTGCCACTGTGGTCTCCAATGCAAGGTTCACCTCCCTAATTCACCCAGGAGAGGCCTGGCATGCTTTCTGTGAGAAAGATCCAGCTGCTTGTTCTCATTCTCCTGGCTCCCAAACCCAGCTCCAGACCGGAGTGCTGCCCCAGCTTTACCTAACCTGAAGCCAGCCTTCCACTCGTGACCACCTCAGAATGTCCCAGAGGGGGCAGATGCAGCAGGGGCCCCAGCTGATTAAAGACATAGGCCCAGCTTCTGCTGAACACGCACTTTCATTAGTGTCTACACAATCGACATCCCTTCCGTATCCTCCTGCATCAGGCAGAGGTCGTGTGACCAATAGCATCTCTCCGAAATGTAAGAACAGACCCTTTCCTACCATCCATGTGGTTACAACCACGGTAACCATGTTCCTCAATGTGGCCACACGTCCTGGTCATATGTGATTGGTCCTATCAGCCTCTTCCCTGGGACTGTAATTCAGGAGCTGTGAGAGACTGTTCGCTACATGAACATGCGTGGGCTTAAGCCAGTCTTCAGAATAAAACAATGCAGAGACAGTACACATCCTGCAGTCAGGCCCTACTTCCAATCTGTTCCTGAAACCTGACTTCATCTTTGCCCTCGGTATCCATACAGACATACAAGATCCCTATGATAAAATCCCTATTTTGGCTTAAGTTCCCCTGAGTAGGTCTTCCACTTGCAACCAAAATGGTCCTAAAGAGAATAGACTCTGCAGAGACAAGAAGTGGCCTTTTCCTGTGTGAGGATTAGGACTACCTTTTGGAAGAAGAAATTGAGCCCAGAGAGAGATTAGGACTTGCTCAGGGGCACACAACGAGTCATCTTCAGAACCGAGTCACAAACTCAGGTCCATAAGAGTCCATCCATGGAAGCCCCTGAAGGTAGGGTCCCTATGTGGGTGGCCTGGGCCCCTCAGGGCTGAGCACACAGAAGTCCTCAGAGGGGCTATAGATCTGTGATTAGAGCTGTCTCGTCGGTACTGGACTGGGCCAGGGAAGGGGGGTAGATGCACACCTGGCCAGAACACCTCAGATAATCTGAAGTGGTTTGGGGAAGGAATCAGATTGGTTGTGCTGGGCAGCTGAGGCCAGATCCCCCAATGCCCAAATCACTGCTCTTGGCCTTGTCCCAGAAGAGTGGATGTGTCCAGGGGGTTTTCATGGGTGGAGAGGGCTGTGGGAAAGCACAGCAGGTACTGAGGACTGAGGTCACAATGAGTCCAATCCAAGTTCTTTTCCTTCCTTCTCTGACCACCCCCTCCCACCTCCACAACCAAGGCCAGGAGAGAGGTGCCAGGAGACTGCCTGGGGCTCAAGGACTGGGCTGGACTCCTGGGTCCCCAAGGGAGGATATAGGTCCGGAGAACATTGCCACAAGGCCCCTTCATTGTTAGAGTTCTGTTGCTCCTGGCGGCTTCTCCTTATTTAGGATTTGATGCGGCTGTCTTATCATCCGCCTCCTCCAGGGCTGAGTGAGCAGGCCGTGGAGCAGAGGTGAGTCCTCAGAGAGGTGGGTCTGGTGCAAGGTGGAGCGTGGAGCCTGGAGCCAGAGGAGGGTGAAGAAGCCTGAAGTGGCTGAAGCCCAGCAAGAGCGGAGACTGACACTGGAACCAGAGGCGGGGCCTCGGGCCTATGGGCAGAGCCAAGAGCTGAAAAAGGACTTCCAGTCTGGCCGGAAGAGTGGAAGCTCAGGGCCAGAAGCTGCAGCCAAGACTTGAGAGCGCTGGTTCTGTAGCCAGAAAGGCTAGGACTTAGGCCTGGGACCAGAGCCCGGAGCTGAAAGGCGGGCCTCCAGTGAGGCCAGCAGAGGCGGAGCCTCAGGCAGGGGGCGGAGCTGAGCCTCTGAGGGCGGAGCCTCTGGCGAAGGGTGGAGCCGAGCTCGGAAAGCCATGGCGGCTTCGGCGCCTGGAAGCAGGCGGGTCGGTCGGCCGCCCTCGCTGGGCCGCATGGCGGTGGTGATAGACCAGGGCTCGGGCTTCATCAAGGCGGGCTTCGCGGGCGAGCACCAGCCGCGCCTGGTGCTGAAGAGCTCCAGCCTGGTGTCCAGCTGGGACCGGCCCGTGCTGCCCGGAGCACTGGGCTGCGAGCTGACCGGTGGTGTGGCGCGGGCGCACCCCATCAAGCACGGTGTGGTAGTGGACTGGGAGGCCCTGGAGGGGCTGTGGGAGCGCCTGCTGGTGGGCGGCCTGCGGGTGTGCCCAGAGCAGTGGCCCGTGCTAGTGAGTGATTCTCCGTCGGCGCCACCGGCGGGCCGCGAGAGGATAGCCGAGCTGCTGTTCGAGGCCTTGGCAGTGCCCGCGTGCCACATGGCCAGCACAGCGTTGCTGGCGCTCTGCTCCACTGGCGCATTCAGCGGGCTGGCCGTGGAGGCAGGAGCGGGCGTGTGCCATGCCACACCCATCTATGGGGGCCACTCGTGGCACGAGGCCACGTTCCGGCTGGACGTGGCAGGCAGCACCCTGTCACGCTACCTGCGGAACCTGCTGGTGGCAGCATACCCCCACCTACAGCTGCAGGCCGTGCCCCGCAAGGCCATCACACAGCTCAAAAAACGCTGCTGCTATGTGTCACTGGACTTTGAGGGAGACCTTCAGAACCCTGACCGCCACCATCCGGCCACTTTCTGCTTAGGCAACGGGTGCTCTGTCTGTCTTAGCAGCGAGCGCTTCTGCTGCCCAGAACCCATCTTCCAGCCCAGTCTGCTAGGCGAGGCCAAGCCAGGACTACCTGCACTGGTCTTCCGGGCACTGCAGAAGGTTCCTGCAACACTACGGAAACGGCTAGCTGATACCGTGGTGCTGGCCGGTGGCTCCACACTTTTCCCTGGCTTCACTGAGCGCCTGGAAATGGAGCTGGAGGCGCAGTGCCGGAGGCACGGCTATGCAGCACTGGGGCCTTGCCTGGTGGCCAAACCTGGGCGTGGCACAGCCGTATGGACAGGCGGCTCCATGGCGGCCTCCCTGCGCTCCTTCCAATGCCGCTGGATAACCCGGGCCATGTACCAGGAGTGTGGCTCCAAGCTGGTGCACGAAATATTCAACTGAGTCGTGTCGTACCGGAGGGGACGTGCCACCTGAGGGGCTGCAGAGGCAGGGGCTCGGAGGGCGGAGCTATAGCTCTATCAGAGACATTGAGTTCCAGATAAAAGT
The DNA here is from genome assembly GCF_002007445.2 of Ailuropoda melanoleuca. NCBI lineage: Eukaryota > Metazoa > Chordata > Mammalia > Carnivora > Ursidae > Ailuropoda > Ailuropoda melanoleuca. The sequence goes on along the minus strand of NC_048230.1, from coordinate 69,731,544 downwards.
CTCACGTGATCGGAGCTGGCAGAGTCATCATGTGCTGATGGGTCGCCCCTAACCCTTACTGAGCCAGGAGAAGGTGGTCCGGACCCCGAGGACTCTCACTTCAACCTAGTAGTTTGAATCTACCCTAACCAGTGCCAGTTCAGAGAATACCAGTCCAGGTGCCTACCCCCAGGGCCCTGTTTCCATGGCAACAAGGAAGGCAACACTCCCACTGGTGTCCAGGCCACAGATACGGGAATTATTACAACACATCAACCCCTCACCCTATACCATTTGGATTCCCATCCTATGCCAAGCCCCAAGGGGTAACCTTTTGAAAACCGAAAAAATCCCATGTAGAAGCAACCAGGAAAGGAAGCCCTGTCCTCAGTTGATCACTGACTCACTGAGGGTCTCAGTTTCCCCTTCTGTAAAAAGTGGGGTCAGGCACAATCCTGGACCTCCTCCCTGTTCTCTCCTAGCCTCATTATTAAGAGCTATGGGACAAAGGGGGGGTGGAGACATTTCTTAAAAGGAACACACAAAGGGAGGGGTGGCTTGTATTTTCAAAGCCACAATCCAAGAGCCTAGAGCCCTGGCTGTGAGCACTGTTTGTGCTTATAGGCACATGTGGCCACACATGCGTACAAACACCCTGCCCCCACCCCCAGGTTCCACACACCAGCATGGGCCTATGGCCGTGTGTGAGCACGCCCTCCCCCATCCCATCCCTGCTGGGTCCTGGGCTCAATACCCCACAACAGTTAGGTCTCGCCAATAACAGCTGCAGCAGCGGCTCTAGGTATTAAGTGTGCCAGGCAGAGTTCTGGGTGCTGGAAATAGAGTAGAGAGCAAGAAAGACAAAAATCCCAGCCTTCACTCTCATTTAATTGTCACATCAAATGTATGGAGGTAAGTTCTATAATTATCCCCAGTTTACAGATGAGAAAACTGAGGCCGAGAGAGAAAGGTGCACAGCTAGAAAGTGAGAAAGCCATGATTTGAACCCAAGCCTCTAGCTTCACAGCTTTGAGCCCTGACAGCGGCAGCTCCCACAGCACAGCAGACACCCCTGCCCTTACTCCCAGCCTGCCACCATCAACCCCGCCACTCACCAGCTTGGTGGTGTCCATGGCAGTGAGCACTGCACAGTTCAGGGACTCCAGGGCAGCCAGCACAGGCCGGTAGACACCCAGGTGTTCTGAGAAGTAGTCTGTGGGCAGAGGAGGTGTTCAAAGCTTCCCGGACCACCTCCCACCTGCACTGTGGCCACAGTTACCCAGCCTGGAGTCCCTCACCAGCCAACAGGCCTCGTATCCTGAGCCAAGCCCATCCTGTTCCACTACGGGAGGAGGAACAGCCTCTCATCATGCCCACCTGCCCAGGGGTCCCAGGAGAGCAGCGCTCCCGTGGGCCTACTCACCACACAGTCTCTCTGTTTCCAAATTGCTGTGGGGAAAAGAGAAGGCACCCGTCAGTCCCACAGACCTAAGTCTGTGACCTGGGACTTTGGAGCCAACGTCCCTCCCGCTGCCCGCCCAGCTCAGCCTGACGAGAAGGCTACTACTGCCTGTACCCCAGGTTAAGCTGCTCAGTGGGCCGAGGGGCTGCAAGGGTACTACTGAGGGCAAAAATTCAGACCCACTCGTGGCCTCCAAGGAGATTTCAGGCCCAGGGAGAGAAATGTGGACACAGGCCAGAGAGGAGGGGTCAGAGCTGGGAAGGGGAAGCCAGGTCTGGGGAAGTCCGGAGAAACCACGGGGTATTACTTGGTAGGTTAAGGAGGGCTTCCAGGAGGCTACTTTAGTTAGGCCTTGAAGGACAAGGAATTTGATTAGAGTGTCTGGTGGTGGGGAGTGGTAGCACTGCAGACAAAAGGTCCAGCTCAGGCTTCAAAATAGGGAAGGGCATGGCAGCCTTGAATGCTGACCCAGAGACTGGAATTTATTCTAAGGAGATGCAGGCAGAGAGGGAGGGACAGCTGTGTATGCACGTGCACGCACGTGAGGAAGCACGGGGAGGAAAGTGTGCAACTCCTGCTAAGGCCTGCAGATGTGGGAACACACATGGGGGGGTAGGTGCGTATGTGTGCACTTGCATCCATGGGTGGAAGCCGGTGGGGCCCAGCCAGCCTCGGGCATCCTCTGGTCCCTGCAGGAAGCGGGAATGGGGGGGGGGGGACACCTGTGGGCTGAACCACAGGTGGTGACTCAGACCTGGCTATTTCGGGGTCCCAGCTGGAAGCAGTGTGATGGACAAGGCTGGAGCCAGGGAGGGGGTGAGTGGGCGGGTAAAGTTGGCATTGGGCCCTGGCACCTCTCTCCCTATGCAACCTCCCAGCCTCCATAAGGAACCAAGGCAGCAGGGGACACAGTGGGGCTGGGATAACCTAGCCTCACATCTACCCACGGCTCACCCACCCCTCTTGTACTTACTTGGTAGAGTGCCCGTCAATGCCGTTGAACAGCTCCCGCAGCTCCCCAGGGCTGAGAACCCCATCAGCAAAGTAATTCTGGAATTCCTCAAATGAGAGCTTACCATCATCTGGGGGGGGGTGGGCAGGAAGCAGAGCTAGTATCCCTGACCCCTGCCACCAGATCAGACCCCCCTCCAAAGACTACTCAGCCAGGTGGGATAGAATTCTGAGCTTGCGGGGGGGGGGGGACCTGGCTGTTGGAGACAAAAAGAGTCCCTGGAGGTGCCCACTTCAGAAAACAGGGCCCACTTTGCAGGCACCCAAGGGACAGGGCAGCACACACGTGGTATTACATAGGGACTCAATACGTGTTTGCCAAATGAACAGCCTGGGACACGGCCAGATCATGGTAGGACCTAGACATCACTCAGAGGACTTGGGGGCTGAGTCTCTGCCACCAGCCTGGCTCCAGGCTGCTCTGGACCCATGCCCTTCACAGAGAAGCCACTGGGAGGCAGATGAGATCTTCCTAAGAGTTGGATCCCCTGCAAGCAGCAGCAGGCTGGCTTAGGAGGGAATGACCTCTTTGCAGGGGCCACGTAACAGTCTAAGAGCCCCAGTGGGATGGCCAAAGACACTGAGGATTTGGCCTGTAAGGTCTGTAAGCAGATGGGGTTGGGGGAGCAGAGAGGGGGAGGGTCTGAGCTTCCCAGACAGAACGCTGTGATCCAAATGAGACCATGTGTCCTGATCAGTGGGTTAGGACATGATCCTGGCTCTAGGAAGCTTAAACACAAAAGGGTCTGAAGACCCCGGAGAGAAGTGAGGCCGAGGCTGACTGGCTGCCTCAGCTCAAACCCTCACCTGGCCAATCAAGGCACAGTGGGCTGCCCTAAGTCACCTGTGGGCAGCAACTTGCTTGCGGGCTCCCTTGAGGGCTCCCACTTTAGCTTTAAAGGTTTTCCCAGATTGGGGTCTGAGACTGCCCGGGACCCACGGCCAAGGAAGCTGATTCCCTGGACCCAGCAGCATCGTGTGCAAGCCCTCCCTGGGTCCAGGTGACTGGTTATACAGAATGCTACCGAGCCCTCTAAAGATCTAAGAGTAAACCCCCCATGGGCCTCATCTCTATCACCCCACCTTTCCAAGCCCCTTACACAGGGAGCCTGGGACGAAGCATCACACAGACCTGGGTCCAAGGCCCACCACTTAAAAGCTGTGTGACTTCAGGCAACCTGTTTCACCTCTCTGGGCCTCTGCTCCTTTGTCTGAAATGGGGTGAAGAATTCCCACCTAGCTGGTGATTGTGAGGACAACATGAAGTCATATAGAAGAAACACCCATAACTGTGCCAGGGCACTGTGTGAGAGTACGCCCCCACCTCCAGCCTCTGACTAAACCACATTCCCTCTGCTCTCCATCCTGCCAAGCTCAACTCCAAACAGCACTCCCTCTGGGAAGGATGCCTTGAGTGATTTTCCTGATTTGGGTTTCCCCAAGATTCTTCTCCATTCTTGACTGTACCCCCAAGTCCCACACCCCCGAGCCTCCCTGATGTCTCCCACCCCTCCCCACACTGTGGACCCAGGGGAAGCCACAACTCACCATTCTTGTCTGCTCTGCGGAAAACCTGGAGGACAAAGGGGCATAGATGGGAACTGGACGCGCTGCCTGGGAGGCAAGAGGCCTCCACCCAACTCATCAGGGCCCCAGCTGCGGCCAGGCTCCCCCCACCTCGCCTTTCCTCCTGCCCAGCCTGGTCCCAACTCCCTGCCCAGATCAGCCCTGCAGGAGGTTTTCCAACAAGGGGGGCACAGGAAGATCACACAGCAGGTCCCACCATTTGCTCACTTCTCCTGCAGGGCCTGGCCTCACGGCAGGTGCTCCAGGCCAGCTTCCGGTACCCCCACCTCCCACACCTCGAGTCTATCCTGGATTCTGTCTGATGCATCAGCCTTTGGCACGGTCCCAGCTTGAGGAAGGAGGGGAGATGAGCCAAGTTCCTGGGCCCTTGTCCCAGACCTGAACCCAACTCTGCAGCATGGCCATGGTCCATCCCAGACTCTGCCTGCTCAATGCTGTTTCCCTGGGTGCTTAAGACCCTGATATGTGGGCAGTGGCTAGTCCTTTCTTTGTGGGTGCCTGGGGTTAACCCTTCCAGGGCTGGGGCTTCCTATGAGTCTGACTCACTGTGAAGGCCTTGGGCAGGCTCGTGTATGCATGTGTATGTGCATGTGTGTGTGTACGCACACGTGCAAGGGGGAGTGAGAGTGGCACAAAGCAGGGTGGACAGATTATATTTACAGAGAAGCAGAGATGAAGGGCAACAAAGGCAGACACAGAGGAGCAGAGTCAAGACATGTTCAGGGACCAGAGACTCCCAAGTCACCCAAAGCAGCCCAGCAAATGGGAGACCAGCACACCTGGCAAGGAGGGGCAGGCCAAAGCCTGGACAGAGAACCCCTAGCAGCTCCAGGTCCTGAATGCCACTCCTCTCTAGCTGTTTTCTCTGGGTCAGTGATGCACTGGCATCAATCTAACCCCTGGTCAGAAACCTGACTCACAGAAGGCCTGCCACTGGCTCAGGGTCACACAGCAGCCCAGCGTGGCCTGACTGGGGCAGATGGAGAAGGTGGGGAGGGGTGCAACGTTGGGAGTGAGGATATCTGGGGCCACACCCTAGCATACCTCTGCCTCCATGTGTGATCATGGACATGTTCCTAACTCTGCGGGCCTTGGTTTTTCCACCTGGGAAGCGGGTATCTTCCATCCAGGAGGACTGTGGTCAAGCTGCTGAGTCACTAGGGACAGCAGGGAAGGGAATACAGTCTTCCCCACAGGCAGAGACCTCTGAAATTCAGGGCAGGAGTGGACCAGGATGGGGTGAGCACTAGGGTGAAAGGGGGGAAGGGCTCAGGGCAGGGACTGAGGCCTGGCTAGGCTGCTCCATGTTGGTACCCCAATGGGGCTGGCAGGCCCACCTGCCACCCACAAGAGGGATGTACAGACCACTGTGGGCAATCCTGACCAACCGTGGGACCCCATGGCCCCTGGGTCAGATCTGAGGGACTCTTGGGATCAGCACTGGGTCAGAAGTCAGGAGGCGGTTTATTCTTCCAGGCTCCCCTGCCCGGGTCAGCCCAGCCTAGGGTTGCCATAGAAGGGACTGCTCCTGCGATCAAGTGTTGACCGTCCCCACTGCATCAGACACATAGATGGGGTGGACTTGGGGGTGGGGGCAGCAGGGGCAGTGACACCGAACCAGGAGACAAGGAGAGATAAGGAGAGAGACAGAGAACGGAGACAGCAGGGTCAGAGAGAGACAGCGAGAAGCAGAGACCCAGAGACGGAAGAAGCAGGGGCCCAAAACAGTCCTGGAGGGAGAGACACGCATAGAGACGCATAGCCGGGGGCAAGGAGAGACAGCGAGAGACTGAGAGCCCAGCGAGACACCGGGAGAGAGAGGACAGAGCTGGAGAGACAGTGACGACCCCAGGGCCAGAGGGCCCGCGCCCCCTGCCCGCTCCCCACTCACGTCCTGGAAGAGCGCGTGGCCGGCGGGCCCGGCGGCAGGCGCGGGGGGCCGCCGGGGCTCGGGCGCAGGCGGCCGGATCAGACACACGGTGAGCAGCCCCGCGCACGCCATGGCGCCGCCACCCACTCGGCAACGGCTCGGGCTGGGGCTTGGCTGCGGCTCCCGCTTCTGGACGCCGCCGCCTCGGACTTGG
>NC_048230.1:69714281-69725409 GCF_002007445.2 Ailuropoda melanoleuca | reverse complement strand
TTTTTTTTTTTTTTTTTTTTTTTTTTTTTTTTTTTTTTTTTTTTTTTTTTTTTTTTTTTTTTTTTCCCTCCCCCCACCCCTCCCGAGGGCCCGGCTTCCCCAACTGGAGAAGGCAACTCTGGCCTTCAGATGGGCAAGAGCCACACGACGTAGAACTCCAACAGCCTTCTGGTACCAGAGTCTCCAGGGAGGTTGGCAACTGTGGAGTCAGGAGCCACCCGAGGGGTCGCTGCCAGCTCGGACAGGCTGTGCGCGTACCCGGAGGGGGAGGGGTGCTTGGGAGTACTACACAGCCGGGAACAAAACGGAAGGGGTGGCACCACGTGCCCACCGAGGGCAGGTCCCACACCACGGTAGGGTCAAGAGAGCAAACTGCAGTACAACAGAGTGACACCTTGTGGGTGAGACCTGCAACGGACTTCACCTCTGAGCGTCTGTATCCTTTTCTGCAAAATGGGGGTAATCAGAGAGAGCAGGAAGGATGTGTGGGGACTCACCTACTGACTGTAAAGGGTTTGAAATAGGAACTGGCTCAGAGAAAGCTCACCTAGGGGTTAAACAGGTCTGTGTGGACTGCTTCCCAATCCCCCTCCTGTCCCCTTTCAAACTCAATTCAGGTCTCTTTTCCATCCCCTTCTGGCCCCTCTTCATCTTCCACACAGCAGCCAAAGGGAACTTTTAAAATATAAAACAGGGTATGTCACTGCTATCTCAGGCTCACCAGTGAATCTGAACTTCTCTCCACTCTGGCCCTTACCTCAGGACTCCACACTGGTTTCTCTCAGGTGCCTCTGTGCCCTGTTCCCTCCTGCCCCAGGGCCTTTGCCCACACTGCCCTGTCCACTAGGCGTGTTCATATTTTCCTCCTCTTAACTCTATCCCACAGCTCTCAACTCAAGCATCACCTCTTCCAGGAAGCCCTCTGATTTTCTCATTTGTCTAATGAGTCTCCTCCAGCCCACCCTGAGAACCCCAGGAAGGAACATGTGTACCCAGAACCTGAAAGAACCTGACACAGAATCATCCTGTTGTAATTATTTGTTGCAGGTTTACAAATGCCCAGAAACATCTGGAAGGAACACAGCAATCCGAGTGGCCTCTCTGGGGCTGGGGATAGGAGGGGAGTTCACTTACTGCTTCATTGGATCAGTTTTTAAGTTAGGACAAAAATGGTGACAAAGACTACCTTTCTTGTGGCTGTGAGGCTCAAATGAAATGAAACTAAGCAAGGGCAGGGAGGGGGGAAGTAGACAAGGGGCATTTTCCCAGCAACCTGGACCTCCCCCACCCCCAGGTCTGTTCCCAGTACATAGTCCCAAAACCCAGCCCAAACACCATCAAAATATTTATTAAAACCAAAGCATGAGGGAACAGAGCGGTTAGGAAGGCAAATCAAAGTGCAGATTGGAGGGTGGGGCAGAGCAACAAGTGGGGCAGAGGGGCCCCTGTGGTCTGGGCTAGCAGAAGCCCTTCACCCACCCCTCCTGCCCACCCTGTCAGTGAAGGTCCCCCACTCACCTCTCCCATCTCACATCCACCCTGGGGGGCAGTTGGGGCCCTGCAGTGACCCCCCCCTGGGGAGGGGCCACCCCCTTGATCCACCCATGGCTGTCAGTCAAGTCAGTCAGTCTGTCTCCCTCCCTCACTTTCCCAATAAATAAACCGCTCGGGCCTCAGCTCCTTCGGAGTAGGGCAAAGAAGAGCTCAGGGACCCCTGCCCCGCTCAGGGGTAATGGGAGTTGGGGCATCAGTCCCACATCCCTCCTACCCTTTGCTGGCGCCCCAGGCTTGCCAAAGAGGCCTTGATAAATAAATAACGCTCCATTAAAGCTTCGATCAGAAAAACCTTTAAGACGACAGAAGTGCTCTCGCTGCCCTGCAAACAAGCAGGCCAAGGCCTCGCCACCTGGCCTGGTCAGCACGCAGGATTCTGGGGGCAGGTGGCCACCCTGGGCCTCGTGGGGCCCCTGGAGCAAGGAGACCAAAAGTGCAGTTAGAGCCCCCACCACGCGCACACATGGACTCATGCACACACACGTGGACACACTGGGGCGTGTTTTCAGTGCACGCACAGATGTGTTCACCTTCATTCCCCGGTACATGCACACACACATGCTCACACACCGCTCACCCTGTGTACACACATGTTGGGTGTTGGGTGCATGCACATACACACCACAAACAGAATCCTTCCCTTCCTGGCTTGCTCAGCCTCCTGGCAGTAGCCAGACTCCAGAGCTAGAAGCTTCTGGAGACAGGGGAGAGGGGTATAAATTAAACATTTCCAATCGGGCTGGGAGGACAGCCAGGGGCAGGGGGCTCCAGGGCTGCAAAGACAGGGTGGGCATCTCAGGAGGCCCTGGTCCCCCCCAAGCCCCGTCAGAAATCCAGAGGGGTAAGGTCCCCAAAGTCACAGTCGAAGAGGTCTCTGATGCCCTCACCCTCCTCAAGGCCAAAGTGGTAGTCGAGGGCCTCGTGGGGGGGGGACAGGCTGATGAACTCCTCAGGGAGGAGGCCGGAGAAGTCCTCCCGCACATGTTCCAGGAGCGAGTCAGCTGCCACCAGCGGGGACAGGCGGTCCTCGTCCACAGGGGCCCGCAGGCCGCCCATCCGGGAAAGCAGAGGTTCTGGGGAGATGGGGGAGCATCACAGGCCGGGACGGCCCGCAGGGAGGGCAGAGGGGGCTATCGTGCCCACCCACCCAGCTGGGAGAGAGACCCTAACCCACCCCACCCGCCCACCCTTCACCCACCTTGCTCCAGGCTGAGCAGGGACTGGCTGGGATCCGAAGCAGGGGATGAGGGGGGAGATGATGTCGGAGGCACTGTGGTGGCACAGTCAACTGCCTTGTCCTCCTCTCCAGAAGCTGTCCCCTGGGATGGGGTCTTCCCAGGGCTGATCCCGCCTGTACTCTCCTCAGGGCACAGGAAAACGTCAATGGGGCCTTGTTTGCTCTTAAGGGAGATCTGAAAGGTCTGGGTGGAGGCAGCAGGCAGGGTAAATGGAGGCTCAGCGGACCACCAACCCCGCCCAGCCTGTCCTGGGCAGGTCTGGAGTCCTGGGTCTCACCTCTGAGGAGTCTACGGCTTGGAGCTGGGTCTCGGGAGGGGCCTTGATCACCATGACCATCTGCTCTGCAGGGTCTGCGATGCTACGGAGGTCCTGGCAGGTCACGTAGGCCAGGGTTGGTGGAGTCAAGGACCACATGACCTTTGACCTCTGGGGTCACCCACCCAGAGAGTTCATAATTGCCCATACTTACTTAGTCTGTCCTATCCTCTCCATACCCCACCCCAGGGCCTGGCACGTACTTGGTGGTTGAGCCTGTCTCAAGACCTTGAGCCTCAATTTCCACATCTGTACAATGAGATCATTCTACCCCTCTAATCCCAAGGTAATGATGGGTGCCTGCAATAATTTCACGTGACTTAACACAACTCCACACCTGGTGCTGAGAATTTATTCTGACCCATGTACTTAGTGTCAATTGGTGGTTGTCTCCAAAACTTATAAACATAATTTGGGGGGGCCGCCTGGGTGGCTGGGTGGTCAGTTAAGCATCTGCCTTAGGCTCAGGTCATGATCTCTGGATCCTGGGTCCTGGGATCAAGACCCACATGGGGCTCCCTGCTCAGCGGGGAGTCTGCTTTTCCCTCCCCCTGCTCTTGCGCTCTCTCATGCGTGTGCGCGTTCCCTCTCGCTCTCTCTTCCCCTCTCAAATAAAATCTAAAAAAAAGAAAACATAATTTGGGTATTCACTAAAAAAAAGCAAACAAACAAAAACGACTTATTTTAAAATAAAGTTTCTAGGGGCACCTCGTTGGCTTAATCAGTGGAGCGTGCGACTCTTGGTCTCGGGGTTGAGTTCAAGCCTCATGTTGGATGTAGAGATTGAAAATAAAACCTTAAATAAAAAATTTCTATTTTTGTGGATGAAAGACAAATAAGAACTTAGATCTCTAACCTTGAAGCTACTGCCCTGTACCAAATCAGTACTAAATAAACGTTTGCCACTGCTGGTACTGTTTTAATCTGTGCTGTTTGGGGGATTGATTATTCTCCCCTTTTACAGATGAAGCTGAGGCTGAGAGAGGTTCCGTAACTTGTTCAGGCTAACACTGAGTAAGTGCTCAGCCCAGAACTGGCATCCAAAGCCAGAGCCCCCTCCTGCATCCGGGGCCCGGGGTCGCCTCACGAGTCCCACTTGGATGGGGCCCCACCCGCCAGTCCTGTCCTCCATGGCAGCGCTCCGACAGTCCAAGGATATCGCTGGCTGTCGGAGTCCTCAGAGAGCAGCCGTAGTTGCGTGGTGCAGACGTGGATCAGGTGGTCCAGCTGCCGTTCACTCTCCTGGAGCTGCTGGAGGTCCTGGGTCAGTCCTTCAAGCCGCCCACCGATCCCCACTGCCGCATGGCTGCCTCTGCAGGACACAAAGGGAGGGTCTGCAGCTCCTGGCCCAGGAGCCCTAACCCTCAGCCCCCAGTCTGCTGCTGCCCGTTCTGCGAGGCCAAGCAAGCCCTTGTCCCTCTCTGGCTCCCCGGCTGGGCAACAGCAGAGGGCGGAAGCTGGGCTCCAAGTCAGACTGGCAGGGATCTAACAACGGGCCTGAATGGCTGTAAATACTGACACGCCCCTCACAGGGGCCAGGATAAGTAGACGATGGCACGGGCCTGCCACGGAATACTATAAGATTGTATAAAAGGACGAGAATGTATCAGATGTACAGATGGGGATGCACTTCCAAGACGTGTTGTCAAGTAAAAAGAAAAAAAATGATGCAGAATAGAATCCACCGAAAAGGAAGATGAGTCAAAGAGAGGGGAGTAGGATGGCCAGAAGGAGGGGAGAGGGGAAAATAAAACAAGAACTAACAAGAATGAAACAGTTGTGTTAGACAATCCCACTGATGGCAACAGAGGGCAGAATAGCCATCACCTAAGGGTAGGAGGGGTGGGCACCAACTGGAAAGGAGCGCAGGGAACTTTCTGTGGCGCTGGGTCCTGTTCTCTATCCTGATCTCGACAGTGGCTCCCCAGGCCAAGAACTACATGAAGGGCACTGGGCTGCAGACGTACGATCTGGGGACTTCCCTCGGGGGGGCCACCTCCCCCTCTGAGCCTCGGCGCCCCCAGCTAGACGACCAGGATGTGGACAGCGCGGTGGAGATCGCTCTCAGCTCCTCTACACTGGCCCGGCCCGGGCCTCAGCCTCTGCCTGCCCTCCTGAGTGGCTGGTACCTACAGCCACTGAATGTGGTTCTTGGACTTCTTGGCAATGAGCTGGATGCCCTCGAGGACATTGGTGATGTCGTAGATGCGCCGCTTCTGCACCTTCAGCACCTCTGCCGCCCAGTTCAGGTCGACAACGCCGTCAGCTGAGCGGCTCAGCAGCTCCAGGAAGCGTTTCGTGGTCAGATTCAGCGAGGTCTCATAGCGTGACTTCTCCCCTGGGGATTTCACACCTGGGGGTCCAGGGGAGGAGGCTCCCTCAGTACCACCCCACACCCAGGCAGGCTAGCCTTCCTGGCAGAGCAGGGCAGGAAGATGGGGGTGGGATGGGCAGATGGCTCCTTCCCCTTGGCGAAGCCAACAGGGAGGGCCTGGGGCTGCTGCCTGCCAACCACACGACATTCCTCTTCTGGCTGGGGAACTCCCCACCCCCCAGGGCCCGGGGAAGCCATGCCAGGCGGCCACTCCAGCTGCCCCTCGGGGCCCCCAGAGGCCTGGCTCAGGTCCAGGCCTGCCAGACCAGAGCTTACTTTGCAAGCATGTTTGTCTGTCCGCACCCCCAACTTGGGCCCAGTCAGAGGGCCTGCCCCAGCCCCGGCTCTGTGGGTACCTTTTCCTGGGTGGCGGCCTCTGCCCCGGGCAGGCCCACTGCTCTCAGCCAGGTACTGATGGTCAGTTTCCAGGTCCAACCTCCGCTTTACCTGTGGCAGAGACAATGGGAGGGTGCCCAATAACCAGGAGTGAGGACACCAGAGACCTGGCTCAGGGCGTGGTACTCCTGCGTTGCCCCTGCCCCACCTTCTCTACCAGGCCGCCGAAGTGTGAGGGAGGGGGAGATCCCAGGGGACGCAATCCTACCACACAGGACAGATCACTCAACTGGAGGGCAAAAGACCCAAGTTCAAGTTCTAGCTCTGTCATTACCTTCCTGGGTGTCTGTGGTGGTTTTAATACAGGTCTGCAAATTACCTGATACTCTTCTTTTCAAAAAAATGGGGCCTAATTCTCCTGCCCTTAAATACGGGCCCGATCTGGTAACTTGCTGCTAAGGAGCAGCGTGATGGAAGCGATGACAAGTCACTTCTTGCACTGGGTCAAAGATGCACTCGAGCTTCCTCTTTCTCTTCTACATTGGACCACTCACCCTGGGGAGAGGCACGGCCATGTCACACAGGCCCAAGTGGCAAGGCACTGAGGCCTCCTCCAGTAGCAACATGAGTCTCAGAGACAAGTCCTCCAACTCTGGTCATGCCTTCTGATGACTGCAGCCTGGCACAACATTTTGGCTACCACCTCAGATCCTGAGCCAGAAGCACTAAGCTAAGTCTCCTCTGAATTCCTGCCCCACCAAGTCTGTATGGTAATCAGTGTTTGTTATTGGGTATTTTTTTATTAAGTTTTTAATTTCAATTCTAGTATCATTAACATAAAGTGTTGTATTAGTTAAGTGCTTGTTGTTTTAAGCCGTTAGGATACATGTCCCTTGGGCGAGGTCACCTCCTCTCTGGTTTCTGTCTATGAACATGGTGGCAGTTAGCGCTCCCCACATGCTTTGCACATGTTAATTCATTCTGTCCTATGGACTAGCAGCACAATAACAGCTCCGTTTTGGGGCGCCTGGGTGGCTCAGCCAGTTGGGCGTCTGCCTTCAGCTCAGGTCATGATCTCAGGGTCCTGGGATCAAGCCCCACATCGGGCTCCCTGCACAGCAGGGAGTCTGCTTCTCCCTCTCCCGTTCCCCCTGCTTGTGCTCTCTGGCTCTCTCTCTCTGTGTCAAATAAATAAATAAAATCTTTAAAAATAATAATAATAACAATGGCTCCGTTTTACAGATAAAGTAACTGAAGCCCAGAAAGGCCCAACGTCAGACGGCCAGGAAGCAGCTAAGCCAGGATTCTCGTCCAGAACACCCTCTGATTTAGTCACACACACTGGAGGATGGAGATCGCCCCAGAAGTCTCACAGATCTCCGGCCCATCCTGACCCACACCAGCCATACCTGCCCCTCCCTCACCCACAGGGTTTCCTAAGCTAGAACCTCATTCGGCAGCCATGCCCTCATCACATCTGGTTGCCAAGAAATCCCATCAGCACAGCCGCTGTCTCCTCCCATGTGGACCACTCAGCCATCCCCCCGCCTCCATCTGTCCCTCTCCAGCCTAGTACCCTCTCTGCCACTTCTCCACATGAACTTCTGCTGAGACAGGTTTTCTCACAAACCTCTGCCTCCAAGCCTTAGCCCATGGGGGTTCCCTCCCAAGAGTGCCCTCACCTCCCGCCCTCCCTCCTGTTCACACGGACTCTTTCCACCTCTGTGGGCAGGCACCCTACCCATCACTTAGGTCTTTCTGATCCTGCAATAGACCAGACCTCTTCTCCCACCAAAGTGCCTCAAACAAGACCTTTCCCCACATTATCTCTTGCTACAAATTTCCAGCAATGTATTTGTCTCACCCGCAAGGCAGTGCCCCCTCAGAGGCAGGCGCTGGGCATGAATCATCACTGTCCACTGTGCCTGGTGTTAACCAACGTTTGCCGAGTAAACCTCCGCACATGCCGAGGGGCCCAGAGCCTCCCTCTCACTGCACGTTGGTGGACGTCCTTGGGTGTCCCGGGGATAGAAGCACTCACACATGCCGAGTGCCTCCTGTGTACCGAGCACTGCTAAATGATTGCTTTACCTGCATTCAGTCATCAAACCCTCTGCCAGACCTTGCAACAGATGCCGGGATGACCTCCCCTTCCCAAGGGGCATGCAGCTCAGAAAAGTCGGACAGTGAGAGGTAGGGCCAGGATGTGAGCCCTAACAGGCTGGTACAGAGCCCACGTTCCTATCTACCATGTGCCCTGCCTCCCTGCAGCCTAGTCCAGAAGCCAGGCCCAAAAGCCCCATGGACCGCCTCTCCAGCCTTGCCCCTTGGGCCTGAACCTAGCATGCTCCTGCCAACGGTACCCCTCATCTTCTCCCTGTTCCTCCAGCCCCTGCCCACCCTGAAGACAGGTCAATGCCACACCCCCAAGCAAGGGCTCAAGCAGATGTCCATTTCTGCCACTGCTCTCTAGAGATCTTGGCACAGGAGCCTTAAAAGGCAGAGGTGAAGATACACAGAACACTAGCGGACCACTAGTCTGGACCACTCCAACAACCACCTGTGGAAGAGGAGCCGCAAAAAGTGTGGCTCATCCGGCCCCTGGAATACCACGTAGCTGTCAAGGACTAAGGCAGCGTGACATCCTCTCAAAGACATAATGACAAGAAAAACATCGCTGGAGGGCAATGCATTTATATGACCCTTTTTTTGGATTAAAAACCTCATGAAACATTTTTCTCTGGTTTAGTTTCTAATATTTTAGAATCCATTCTAGGAGTAACCTCTATATGGTGTGTGGGTGGGGGACAACCATGGGGGGGGGACTGTTACCATATCTATAAAGTGTGGATGACCCACTGCTTGAACACAGAAATAAACTTAAAAAAAGAAAGGCTGTCACAACCACCTTAAAAAAAAAAAACAGGCAGGAAAAGAAAACAGAAGGAAGAACGGATGCGGTTGGCATCCTTCAACTTTTTAGTCTCTTAACTCTTTTTTTGTAGTAAATATCTATTATATTTAATTTGTTTTTTAACAGCCATGACAACAGGATAGAAGTGGACAGGAAGGGCCAGGAGAAATGGCTGAATTGATTAGGGCCTTGTGTATGCAAGAGGTGCTCAATGAATGCTCACTGATGCAGAAGCTGAACCCGTAGTTTGTTTCAAAGACTGCCCCAAACCAGTACCAGTGCAGCTCAGTCGGCCAGTGGCTACCCTGAGGTACAAGAGCGGGGAGTGCTGGGGGGCCGAAGCTGGGCCCATGTTTCTGGACTTCAGCTCCAGGATGGTGCCAGCCCTCACCCCCACCCCGGCAGAAAACGGCTGCTAGTGCTTCAGTGCTGTGAGGGCAGAGGCTCTTACTTGCCTGTGTCTAGTACCTCTTGGGCGTTCACGAACTCAACGACAGTTGAATGAATGGAATGCTCAGGCCCACAGAGGCTGCCCCTGACACCACTGGGGGTGGGGTGGAGCACATTTCCTCAGCCCAGTCTCTGGCAGGCCCTCGGAGCCTCTACAGCCCCGGGGTCTGCTAAGTACTGGTCAGTCAGCTAAACGTGGTTTTCAGGTCCAGGCCCCAGGCTGGCACCTGCAGAGAGAGGCCACTGGGATATAGATGACCCACCACCCACCCCTTGGTACAATCCTCCTCCTTTCACCCACCAGAAGGGTCCCTGAACTTCCTTCAACCTCTGTTAGCATCTTCAGGAGGCAAAGCATCCCAGTGGCTAATTGGTTAACCACTCTGTAAGTCTGGACTGGTCCCACCATTTCACTAGCCGAATGACCTACCATCCCTAGGCCTCAGCTTCCCTATCTGTAAAAGGGGATGGTTGTTGAGGGAGTTAACTGGGTGAAGTGCTTGGCACACAGCCTGACACACAAAACAGTCTCAAAACAATGGTGGCTCCTATTGTTATTATTATTAGCATCTTGGTGATTCCGGAAGGAAGGCAGTACTGGGCGAGGGGCCAAGGGAGTTAGGGGAGACTTGCCGGGATGCCTCAGGGACCAGCTGCTACCCAGGCCCCCATAAGCAGTTGGACAGCTTCCACCTCCTTTCCCTGGCTCTGCCTCACCCCTCCCACTTGCTCCAAGCCCCCTGCTGAGACCCCATCCTGCCTTGCTAGCCTGGCCCCCCTTGCCCCCTGCCAGCCTTCCACGCCCCACCTTCACCCACAGGCTCTGCCAGTCAAACTGGTCTCCACACCCAGTCCTACAGCCCACAGGTCCAAACTTCAGGCCTCTACGCCCTTCTCCCCTGTAATTCAGCAACCTTTTCTGGGCCCCCCCAGCCCAAATTGGTCTTGAGCCTCTTGCTGCTCAGGGAACACTTTATCAAGGCATCTCCCTGGGATGTTTACTCTCTTCTGGCACTGGGGGCCTCCACTCCAGCTCCCAGAGGCCCAGCCCACCCAGTTACTTCCCTGGGGGCTTAGGGGTCTGCCTGCCTGATTAATGAGGCTCCATGGCAACCAGGGCCTGTGAGGGTGGAGAGTGGCAGATGGAAGGACAGGCAGAGGGAGGGGATCAGCAGCTGGCCCAGCTACCCCGCCCCTGCAGAGAAGGCCTCCCGGCCAGGAGGCCTGTCCCCAGAGGCCCAGGCCTGCACCTGGCAGTGGAGCATCTAGGCAGGAAGGAGGGTCTCCTAAATGACTTTTCAACAGTCTGGCCCCAGGACACCCCACCCTCACCTCCCCAGGAAGCCATGCCCGCTACCCTGCCACGAGTTCTGGTCTGAAGCCAGCAGACTTCAGTTCAAATCCCAGCCCCACCACTTGCAGCCGTATGACCGGGGGCAAGTCACTTCCCCTCCCTGGGCCCCAGTTCAGATGGGCACAGTGACAACACTGAGCTCACAGCGTGGTTGTGAGTTTTAGCTGGATCGAAGTCTGCCAGAGACCTGGCAATGCAGGCAACGCCAACTGAATACACGTGGGCCATTATTACCACTGAGTCCGACCCTCGAGCAGCCCCGAGAAGCTGAGGCCCAGAGCAGAGGAGCAAACAGGGACTGGCCCGAGGTCACCCCGCACCCCGGGGCGGGGCGCGGAGGCCCAACCCAGGCTCGGCTCCGCCCAGCCCGGGAGCCTCGGCCCACCCCCTCCCCCGCCCCCATTGCCTCCGGGCCAAAAACCGCGCCCCGCCCGGGTCTGCATGGGGGTCCAGACGCGCGCTCAGCCCAGTGTCCCTAGTGTCCGTACCGGCGGGCGGCCGAGCGCAGGGCGCGGCGCGCTGGGTGTGGGCCGGGGCGCCTGCGGCGTGGCGAAGAGCAGCAGGTCGGGGTCGCGGGGGCCGGCGGCGGGCG
>NC_048230.1:69685425-69714167 GCF_002007445.2 Ailuropoda melanoleuca | reverse complement strand
CGCTGCCTGCAAAGTCCCGGCCACTTTTACGCGCCAAATCCTTTTTGCCGCGAAAGAGCCACGAGCCGCCGAGCGCTCTCATCATTGGCTGTCCGGACTGTGACGTAGGCGACGGCGATGGGGCCCATTGGCTGCAGCGCGCCGGACCGGCGGAGGTGGGCGGGACGGGGCGTCGGCGCGAGGAGGCGCGGCCAATCGCGGGACCGGGCGCGCGCAGGCTTTGTCGGGGCGGTGCCAGGAGCTTTCGCACTCCCCGCCCCCAGCCGGGACTGTCCCTACCCGAGGCGTGGTGGCCCCGCTCCCACCCCGACGCACAGCATCCTGCTGACCCCTATATGTGGAGACCTTTACGACAGAGCGTCCGTTCTGCACTTCACGCCATACGCAGACCTCACGTGACCCCTAGACTCCGCCACCTGTAGCCCCAACAACTTCAGTTCGAATCACTAGAAACTGCCCTTCCTCTTTCCTAGGTTCAGCCGCAGCTGCCGCTCCCATCCTCAACTTGCCCCACCTATACCACTTACTTTCAAATCCTGCACCTGCCTTGTCCCTCTCACCCTGAGCCTGAGCAGAAGGGGGCTGCTAGAATATGGGGAGGGATATCTGGCCTAGTACAGCTTGGGGCTTTCCTGTAAGCCCCCTTTTAGCCGGAATCTCTTCAATAGCCAATGCACAGCTTCTGCTTGAACTCATTCATTCACCCATTTATTCAGCAAACGTTTTGAGAGCCTGCTCTGTGCCCCATTCTTAGTTCAGACCTTGAAGAGCTCAGACTAGTGAAAAGAGAAGGAGAGGAACAGAGGTAACAACGTTTGGAATATGATGAGGAATTTCCACCATTCACTCCGTGTTAGAACTCACAAAGGGAGGAGGTGAGGGTGCTGAGCATGAAAATGCATTTAATCCGGAGGCCCTGGGACCTCTCCATCAGCCATTTTTCGCTGCTCAGGTCAGCTGATTTGACCAATATTGTCCTCTCCTCTGTGCCAGGCCTTGTGCCAGCTCTGAGGGCAGAGATGTGAGACTTGATCATTTCTATGAACTTGCCTGCCATCTGGTGGGGATGACCCACAGGAAAAATTTAAAAAGGAGCTAATACACAAGCAAAGATCAAATCCCTAGGCCCAGCATAAACATGACTTCCTCCAGAGAGCCCTCCAGAGTCGTAATTACTCACTTCCTCCATTGCCCAATGCTGCCTCTGTTCCAACACTGACCACACATTCAGTTTCTCCATCTGCTTCTCCTACCAGACTGGAAGCTCCAATAGGGCCTCCTCCCAACACTGGTCTGGCCCAGAACAGGTGCTGAGAAAGGTTAGGAAAGGAACACACTGGTGCGTGAGGCTACACAGAGTACAGAAAAGAGGCCCTGGCTCGCTAAAAGGAGTCCTCAGCACCTGGCTTCAGAATCACCTGGGCACTTGTTAACTTTGGGCCCACTCCAGCCTTGCCAATTTAGAATCTCTAAGTGCTCAGGAATCTGTATTTTCACCAGCAATCCCCTACCCACCCCGCCCCCCAATGCCAGGTGATTTTTATGCTCTTGAGAAAAAACAGTATGCCTGTATAACCAAAATGTGTGGTGCAGCCTTGAATTATAGCCCCTTGAGGACAATACTCAGCTCCAGTTTCCTCATCTGTAAAATGGGCACATTGCCCTGGCCTCTTCCTGGGTTGCCATTCGGATAAAAAACATAAGGAATCTGCTGTAAGTGTTCTATAAACTATGAGGTGGTTTAGGAATGCAGCAGGAGTCTCCAAAGCAGTTTTTGAAATTACTCGTTGTAGGGGGCGCCTAGGTGGCTCAGTTGGTTAAGCATCTGACTCTTGGTTTCAGCTCAGGTCATGATCTCAGGGTTATGAGATCCAGCCCTGTGTCCGGCTCTGTGCTGGGCGTGGAGCCTGCTTGGGATTCTCTGTCTGCCTCTGCCCCTCCCCACCCTGTGTGCGCCCTTGCTCTCTCTCTAAAAGAGAAAGGAAGTGAGGGAGGGAGGGAGGAAGGAAGGAAGGATGGAAGGAAGGAAGGAAGGAAGGAAGGAAGGAATAAATTGCTCATTGTAAATCCAAGACTGTCAGCACTAGAAGGGACCATGGACTGTGTAAGCCTCTTGCTGCAGAGATGGGAAAATAGAGGCCCGTTCAGGAGTAGGGACCTGTGAGGTCAGCCAGTGATAGGATCTGGCCTACAGTGGATTCCCAGCCATGGGATCAGCCTGTCTCACTTCTCCCCAGATAGAGAAGCCACCATTATTAGAATGGTAGGTCTCTGGAGGGCCTGGGTGGCCCAATCAGTTTGAGCATCTGCCTTTGGCTCAGGTCATGATCCTAGGGTCCTGGGATCAAGCCCCACCACAGGCTCCCTGCTCAGCAGAGAGCCTGCTTCTTCCTCTCCCTCTGCCCCTCCCCCTCCCGCTCCCCACTCATTTGCTGTCTCTCGATCTCTCAAATAAATAAATAAATAAATAAATAAAATATTAAAAAAAAAAATGGTAGGTCTCATTTGAAATAGTCAGGCCCGACTCTGATAGAGAGTAAGAGAAGGCAGCAACATTTCTATTCTATTCCAGATGGAGTTTCCTTTCTCCATATCATCCCAAACGGTCTCAATAACAGTAACATTTGCTTTGTAAAGTACTCTCATACCCAACAGTCATTCAACAAGCAGTTATGGAGCACCTGTCTTCTGCCAAGCACTGTAGTGGTTGCTGGAGAAGGAAGACAGATATTGCTGTTATTGCCCCATGTCATGATGAGGACGCTGAGGCCCAAAGGGCATGAGCTTACCTAGCAGATTATTCATGCTTGGTGGAGGTCAAAGCTAGGGGTTTACCAAAGGCCTGCCCTCCCAAAGTATTCAAGTACCCAACCTCCCAGGTAGAAGCAGGTGCCCTTCTTTCCACAATCCCTCCTGTCCTGCGGCAGCAGAAAGGAGTGAAGACCAGAATTCCCAGTGTGAAATCGAGAAAGAGATAAGGGCCTTCTGTATCTATTAATACCCACTTGAAAGCAGCAAAGGCCTGAAAGATGGGGCCCCTTGGCCTCAAGCCTGGGAGATACTGATAAGGCTGTTCTCAACATCAACAGTTCTCTTCAGGCTGGTAGGCTTCCAAAAACTCCACAGTTACTGGGCAGCCACTTCCAACGATGATCTCCTTTCAACCAATAATCACTTAAGTGAAACTTGTTTATCCACATGGTGCAGGAAGAAGGAGGCTCAGAGAGGGGCACTCGCAGCTCAAGGTCGGAGAGCAGAAATGAGAGGGGAACTTAGCCTGTTCCACTGCCAAACCCTAGTGCCTGCCCTTCATACCTCATCACTCCCTGTAAATACCCCAAGAGCCAGGCTCAGGGCTGTCAAGATTGTAATGTGTGGTTTCCAAAAGATTATGATGGATAGTGGCTTAATTAATAGGTGCTCACCCCAATCACCACCTCCACCAACTAACTCTAGAGGAGTCCAAAGGAGTGGAAACTCCTGGGCCCACCATCATCCACAGTGTGGAGCTATCTTTCCCTTGAATTATTCCAAGAGGCAGGGTTGTGTAGAAGTGATAGGAAGAGCTTCTAAATCTGGTCGATATAAATGGGAACCTCGGTCTGTGTGACCTTGGACAAGTCAATTCATAACTTGAACCTCATTTAATCCACAGATACTGATGGAGCAATTGCATCATTGTGCTAGGTGCTGGGGAGACAGCTGGACACAAAACAGACCCCATCTCTGATATCTGGAGCTCACAGTCCAGTGGGAGAGTCAGAATTATTTACATAAACCTGCACGATATGCTCATTAAGAAGTTTGACAAACAACACAAATAATTCAAGCCTATTTATTCCACATACACCACCTCACTGAAGCATACATTCTTAGGTTTAAAAAAATTAAAAAAAAAAAATCTCCAAACATGAACATCCCATCATTATAAGGACTGCATCCTTGGGAGAAATGATTCTGTGGTGACTTAATTTTATTAAGGGGCACAGAGACATCCATTGTTGAGTTCTGGCAGAGGATGTGGGGAGTTTTATGTCTGCAACACCATACTTGTCTCGAATGATCCCTCATTGCTACACCGAATTCTCTGACTGACAGTTTGCTGTGCCTGGAGATGTTCTATCACTGTGCCAGTTCTGGCTGTGTCTGAACACACGGCTCTCACCCATCTGAGAGGCCATCAAACAGGGGAGCAAGCCTTAGGAGTCAAGGAAAACCCCAGCTACGTGGCTTGGCTGGATGACCTTCACGCTCTCGAAGAGCTTGGCTTGTGGCTTCTGTAGAAGGGGCAGATGCTGCCTTATAGGAGGCGTGTCAGGGTTAAATGAGAAAACAAGCAGATTTGGCAAACTGTCCCACAGGTATGATTTCATCTGCCCACGGAGTATTTTTTTTCCTGAATTGTGAATTAGTTTAAAATTTTCTTAAATTGGGAAATGCCATATAAAAATTTGAATATCCAGCTTTCCTTTAAAGCAGTAATATCTGGCAATACTAGCCAGGCCATCACGGTGCTGAGCGATTGCTGTCCCCCTTTGAGCCCGAGCCTTGACCCTCAGTCGGCCTTACTTGCCCTGCCATTCCAGGGACCTGAGTTTGCAATCCCTGATGTCTGCCCCTGGCACAGAGTAAGCACCCAATAAATGTTAATTACTTCTGGCAATATTCTTACTGCTGAGGAACTAACCAGCACCTGCACATCTCCTCTGCTTTGCAGATAACTAAAGAGAAGGCAGAGTAGAGAAAGTGGGCATTTGTGGTGAAACAGGAGACATGGGGCTTGGTACCAGCCAACAGCTGCCTGGCTAAGTCCTTGGCCATCAATCGGTCCATATGTTCAGTAAGGTGTGGGCCAGAGGGTCCAGGGTATGGTGTAAATGGACAGGTCTCAGGTCGATAAGCCATCATCCCTTCCCCCAAACCCTGTTACCCACTGAACTCGTGCTCTGGGGGCTTCTCTCTTCTCTAAGGTTCACCCAGTGCCACTTCCATTCTCTGCATCACACCAACCTCTGAGAAGGGATTCTGCTTTTCCAAGGAGAGGAGGAAAAACCAGACATAGTAGCCGTGCTCACCCGAACCAGGGCTGCAGAGTCAGCAAGGGACCTTAGAGTAGAGGGGCTCTGTGTTTTCATCTGGCAAAGGAGAATGGTAAAAATAGTGCTTAGTGGATAGGGTTGTTGGGACATTAAAGTGCTTAGGACAGGAGCTGGCACATAGAAAGCACTCAGTAAATGTCAGCTGCTGTTAGGAATCAAAGAGGAATCACTGAAGCAGCTTGCTTACATCTCCTCTCGAGGTGGCAAGGAGGCAAAGAAAACTGTTCTAGAGAGGCTATAGAATAGGAGAATGTTCATGAAGCAATCCCTGCACTGCCCCACCCCCAACTCTAGGAGGCACAGGTAAGTGCAAAGATAAGGAGAAAAATACCTTCAGAGGGCAACGAAGTATACAGATGAGGTGATCCCATATTCCACAGATTCTGAGACGTCCCCCCCATATTTTACTATCTCTGAAATTGAGGTGCATCATACAATCAATGGCATGTCCTAAATCGTAGTTGGTAGCTCTTTTCTTTCTTTGGGGCTCCAAATAATGTTGTAGCTCATCTTTGATGGTGTCTTAGGAGGAATGAGATCAAGTGTACAAAACGCACTGGGCACGGCGCCTGCCATGTCACAAGCCCTCGGATTATTCTCGTGATCCGCAGCATCACCCGCACATTCGAGGTTGGCCACGGCAGAGCAAGCAGCTTTTCTTCCTGTTTCTCATTTTCTCGCTGACACCTGCTGACCTGCATTTGGTCCCCGGGTTGACAGGCACATGGCAAATGCGGTTAGGGAGGGGAGAAGGGAGGGCTCAGGGTAGGAAGAGAAAGGGTTTTTATAATATATTAAGATATTCAGAGAGGAGGAGCCAGGGATTTTTTTTAACAAAAAAAATCCCTGCTGGAAGCCAGAGTTATATATATGCCAAACAGGCCAGGAAACCCAGCAGGCCTCCTGGAGCTGGCAATGAACCGAATCAGGGCCATTGTGTCCAGGCCACTGGCTGGCTGAGGGGGCATTGTTAGGGCCTGGCCCTGTCTGGGAAGAGGGGGCTGGAGGGGGCAGGGGGAGTGTGTTCCCATGACTCCCTGGGGAGTAACAACAATTGGGGCCAGCTGGGAAGCCTGCATGCCAGGGGCCCCAGGGCTGTAGGGGGCTGAAGAGGCAAGGGGGGGGGGCAAGGTCAGGGCTTCCCTTTCTCAGGTGGGGGGGCAAGGCCTAAGGAGGGGGAACATGGGGGTCATTCGCTACACCCCTCTTCCTCACCCCCCACAGCCCTGGGTCACAGAGTCTCTCCAAATTACACACCATATGTGCCCACTTCTCTCCACCTCATAAGCCCACCCTGGTCCAGACCACCATGGTCTCTCACCCAGAACCCCGTGTGGCTTCCTCACTGGATCCTTGCTGCCAGCCTAGCTGCCTACACCCTTCTCCACTTGTAGCGAGAAGAATCTTTCCAAAATCTAAATCGCATCACATCACATCACTCCCCTGCTTAAACCTGCCAAAGGCTGCCCATAACACTTAGAAGAAAACCCAAACCACTTAGTCTGGCCCACAACGCCCACCTGATGGGCCCAGCCAGCTTCTCAGCCTCCATCTCCAGTGCTCCAGGGCTCCAGCGCACCCCCACCCGGCGCCCTGTCGCAGCCCCACAGGCCTCCTGCCAGGCCCTGGAATGCTTTCAGCTGGTTCCCTCCTCTGCGCACTTTGCAAACCCTGTGCTGGGAACACCCTTCCTCTGTATCTTTGCATGGCTCTCTCCTCATCGTGACTCTCAGACAGGCCTTCCCTGGAAAATAGACCCTCTCATTCTCCCCTTCCAAGTCATTCTATTACACTGCCCTGTACCATGGACTTCTAGCACCCACTGCACTCCCAAATTATCATATTTGTGTATTCACATGTCAGCCTTCCCTCCCTAGACTGTAAGTCTCCAGTGGCCAGGAGCTGGCCCTTTCATTGCTGAGTCCTAGAGTCCAATATCACCGGGTACTTGGTACTTAGTAAGCACTCAGCCAACATCAGCTGGTATTTTTCTTATTCCTGTGTTCAGGGCTTGGTAAACAATGACACCTGCCATGTGGTCAGGCTGAGAAGGTCACTCTCAAGCAAAAGTTCTGAATCTGATCCATGAACCCCCAGTTCCACGACCTTGGACGGAAACAAAATTACATCTGTATATTCACCAGCCTCTGACTGCAATGCAACATCTTGCATTTCAGGCAGGCCACAGACCGGAGGCCTATTAGCAGCACCGGGACCTCATTGGCAACAGAAACCACAGCTCCTTCCACGCCCTGTCACAGCTGCTGCAGGGTCTTGAGGTATTGTTCATGTCACACGTTTATACTATGAAATCATGACACTTCTAGACCTGCCACTATTTATTTATTTAGTGTGTTAAAAAATATATATATGACTAAATTACAAATGTAGAAAATATTTTGATAATTATCTCAAGTCAATATAATTCTTGTCTTTTGTAATCCTATGTATTTTATTTATTTATTTATTTATTTATTTATTTATTTATTTATTTATTTAGAGAGAGCACGCACACATGAGCAGTGGCTGGGGGGGAGGGGCAGAGGAAGAGGGAGAATCTTAAGCAGGTTCCACACCCAAGATGCAAGGCTCGATCTCATGACCCTGAGATCATGACCTGAGCTGAGATCAAGAGTCAGACGCTTGACTGGCTGAGCCACCCAGGTGCCCCCTACGTATTTATTTAATGAGTTTTAAAAACAGCGTTCTGAGAGGGGTCCATAGGCTTCACCAGATGCCAAAGGGGTTCATGACACAGACTAAAAGGACCCCCTAAAAAGGAGTCTTAAAAGAGCTGATGTGCTCTGGCCCTGGTCCTTCTCTCAGCGGACATCCAGCCCACGAGGAGAGTCTGAAGAAGCCTGGAAAAGCAATGGAATAAGGTTTCCAACAGAGACCCCACGAGCTACACTTCCATTTTGCCTCATTTCCTGTCTTGTTTATGAAATCGTGACATCGACAAAGCTCCAGGCACAGAGACTTGGAAAGGAGGCGGGAGCCCTCTGTTAGGAAGCCCTCTCTAAAAACACTACTCAGAAGAGTCCAGTGCTCCCTCTGTTCTCCGGCTGGCTCAGGGCGGTTGGCAGCTCACAAGACCGAGTCGTGCAGGGGACCCTCTGGTTAAAATGAAACACCTCTCACCCAAAATACGCTTCAGGGCTGAAGTAAGACAAACTCTCTCCCTATCCATCTGGAACATGACAAGGGGAGGGAAAAAAAATAATGTTTCTTTTTATAAATACCCCTTAATTCGTTAAAGAAAGCAAGCCATCTGAAGTCCCAGATTGCGGTGACACGGGTTCGCTCTGGGAGGTGGAGCCCGGCACAATGTTCTGGTTTAGGAGGGCGTCAGGTTCAAAGCCCGATTCTCATAAATGCAAGCTAACAATGGAGAAAGAAATGCCATCTCCAGGATTCTTTCTGGGGCCTGCGATGGGAAAGGCGGGAGGGAGCAGGGAGCGTCAGGGGAGGCAGTTTCTTGGCGTCTCTGCCTGTGAATCATTGCTCTCACATGGTCTCACTGAATGATCTCTAATTTGGGAGCGGAGCAGCAGAAGGGCCCCAAATTAACCTCAGTTTTGTCCTTTCCATTTCACTTGCAGCTCTGTGGGCCTGAATGCCTGGTGTCATTGACGGCAAGGCTCCAGATATCTCAGGCGGTTCATCTCATACACTGATCACAGTAAGAACCTATCTGAGATATTTGGGGAGTCGGGGGGTGGAGTTGGGGTAGGAACCAGCTCAAAGAAAGGACTCACTTTCGTATTAGATTATTGATCAAAGAGAAACTAAACAGGCAGAGGGCAAGGAAAAAATGCCGAAGACTTGTGGAGATGACAATGCGATGTAAAAGTTTCTCAGAAGACAGGAGTGCCTGGCCCACTCAGTCTGTGGAGCATGTGACTCTTGATCTCGGGGTTGAGAGTTTGAGCCCCACGTGGGGTGTAGAGATTACTTAAAAATAAAATCTTAAAAAAGAAAGTAAATAAATAAAATAAATAAATAAAATCTTTAGGGGCCCCTGGGTGGTGCAGTTGGTTAGGCACCCAGCTCTTGATTTCGGCTAGGGTCGTGATCTCAGGGGCGTGGGATCGAGCCCCATACTCAGCGGGGAGTATGCTTGAGATTCTCTTTCTGCCTTCCCAAGCTTCTGCTCTAAAATAATTAAATAAATCTTAAAAAAAAAAAATAGAATCAGGGGCGCCTGGGTGGCTCAGTCATTAAGTGTCTGCCTTCGGCTCAGGGCATGATCCCAGGGTCCTGGGCTCAAGCCCCACATTGGGCTCCCTGCTCAGCTGGGAAGCCTTCTTCTCCCTCTCCCACTCCCCCTGCTTGTGTTCCCTCTCTCACTTGTCTCTCTCCGTCAAATAAAATCTTTTAAAAAAATAGGATCAAATATTTAAGGGCACCTGGGTGGCTCAGTCAGTTAAGCATCCAACTCTTGATCGCAGCTCAGATCTTGATCTCAGGGTTGTGAGTTCAAGCCCATGTTGGGACTTAAGGAAAAATAAAATCAAATCTTCTAAGAAAAGTTTCTCATAAGACAAAGATAGGTGACTGTGCACAGACTATCTCAGAAAGGCTGTACTAGAAAGTGCTAACAGTCAGTGCCCCTGGCAAAAGAGGGGGTTTGGGGGTGGAGCTTAGGTGTAGGAGGGAGCCCGACTTTTCCTTGTGATACACCTTTCGTACCATGTAAGTTCTGTACTATGAGCATGGGCTATTGATGAAAAATTATTTTTTACAGTCTTGCATTTCAGAAGACTTTATAGGAATGTGGCAGGTGCTTAATAAACACGTAAACCACTGTACTATTTCAGGAACTAGCATTTACAGAGGGCCTACTGTGTGCCAAGGGTCCTTTGGCAATGCCGGTTTTACAGATCTTAGGAAATGGAAGCTCAGCTAGGAGGGAGCCAAGTGGGGACTCCTCCCAGGTCTGCTGGAAGCCAGAGCTCTGCTCCTCAGCAAGGACCACACAGCCTTGCTCCCTGGAGTGAGCAGTTGGAGGCGCCAGATGCTCTGGCAGGATCCGCAGAGATGCCATCTGTGAGGGAGACCTATTCTTAGAGAGCAGAGACAGTCGGTGGTGCAGCCGGCCAGCCCCCCACAGCAGTGAGGGGATGCTGGGCAGGCAGAGAGCCAAGGCTCTACCTTCAGCTGGGGCACAGGAGAGGCTAAAAGCAGGGGGTACTCAGTTCTTAGGACCACACTTCCTCCTACGTTTGGATGCTATATTAGAGATAACAGCAAACATTTATGGAGTGCTTACTTTATACTCGTCATACTGTTTAATCCTCCACACCATGCGGTGAGGTGAGTGATACTAGCATGCCTATCTTCTAGATGAAGAAACAGAGGTACAGAATGGTTAAGTCACTTGCCCGAGCAAACAGGGCTGAGCCCAGGCACTCTCCCTCCAGAGTCTGTGTCCATAACCTCCACCGACTCTCAGCTTGCTGCACCAGAGGCCAATTTTAGTTTGCGTTTCCTCAATAGCAGACCCCAAGACAAGGATTTCAGTTCAAGTGGTTTATTTGGGAAGTGATCCCATGTTAGGGATGGAGATGGGGAAGGGTTGGGGGAGGAGTTATCAAGCGCGTGACCGTTGTGGGCAGCTGGAGTTCGGCCCTGCTAGGGAACCCCGGGAGCCAGTGTGGAGCATACGCCTCAGAGTCATCGGATGTGTTAATCCTCCAGACCTGCTGTGGGCGGCAGACCAGGTGCCGTGGCAAGAGCCCTCAGGCAGAAAGACACAGGGGTGACAGTTGGAAGAGCTGGCTGGTGTACAGTGAAGCGGGCAGTTAGAGGGGCCTCGGGGGAGCACCCCCCGCATCTGCTTGCTGATGGCCACCCCCTTCCTCCCCATAACCTTGAGATCTCATTCAGCCTTCACACAGTGAATTCAGGGACCTCCAAGATCACCTTCTCCAAGCGTGCGGTACAACATCATGGCTGAGAACACCGCTGTTAGAATCAGGCCTAATCCCACCCTAACAGCTCTGTGACTCGGCTTCCTCCGTCTGAAACACGAGATGATGGTTGGCTGCGCATCATTCCCTACGACCTTGTTACTCAAAGTGCGGGTCAGACCAGCAGCACCAGCGGCAGCACCCTGAAGCCTTTGGGCAAAGCAGATTCTCTGGCCCCACCCCAAACTCACGGAGTAGGAATCTGCATTTTAATGACATCACCAGTGACTCCTGTGCACATTTCTACTAGTAATTTCTAAAAAGAGACTGAAGTATTCCTACTGCATGGACCACATCTTCCTGGGGACCTGGTTTGGTTTGTCCAGCATAGTGATTTTAAAAATCGGACTGGCACGTGAGTCTCCAGTTCCCCAGGTTGTCATCACTGCCGAGTGCACAACATTTTCATTTATGACCCTTGCCAGACCCATCTAGGCATTTGAGTTTGCACCCCATTCTGGAACCCATCCTAGAACTAGTTAACATTTGCATAGCATAGCTTAGGTTTCTAAATGTAACATAAGGCACTAAAAAAAAATGGGTATTGAACTCAGGCAGCTCTGAGTTCAAACCCTGATTTGGCTATCATACTGGTTGTATAATCTTGGGCAAGTGACTTCCGCCCTCTGATCCTCAGTGTCCACATCTGTGAAATGAGGATCAAAGTACACACCTGCAAGGTCATTGTATGGGTTAAAAATAGTATGTGCAAAGCACTGGGGAGGACGTAGGAGCTCACTAAATGGAAGTAATTAGTAGTAACAGTAGCTCTTGTCGTTACACAAGTCCAATGTGGACCCTGGGTGTGCACTATGATTATCCTCATTTCATAAGAAACTGAGGCTCCAAGAGGTGAAGAAGCTTCCCCAAGGTTACACAGTGGTGGAATGGGGACTCAAACCCATGTCCCCTAGCTCTATATCTGCACTGTCCACTAGAATTTTCTGCAAGGATACAAGTGTTCCATATCTGTGTTACCCAGTATGGTAGCCACAAGCCACATGTGGCTACTGAGCACTTGAAATATGGCAGGTCCCCATTGAGACACGCTGTAAGTATACACCACATACCTGATTCTGATGACCCAGTACAAGAACAAGGAATATAAAATATCTATTAATTTTATATTATTTTTTACATGTTAAAGTGATATTTTAGAAATACTGGGTTAAAATATATAATTAAGATTAATCTCATCTGCTTCTACTTTTTTTCATGTGGCTACTAAGACAAATTTCAATTACATATATGGATCACATTGTGCTTCCATTGGACAGTGGAATTCCAGAGCTTCTCCACTAGAGGAACACCTGAGCCCAGGAATTTAATTTATTTCTAACATATTTGCAACCCACTGACCCCCAGCAAGAAGTCCTGTTACACAGAAGGCTCGAAGACCATAACCCACCAGAAAGAGACTTCAGGGCCCTCCTCTGAGCTCGCTGACCCGACACCCAGAGAGGGTGGCTTTCCCTGGTTTCACGGTAGCCAGCAGCCCCGCTGGAATCGTGCGCAAGCCTCCGCAGCCTGATTCCCCCTTGTTCCACCATTGGAGAGGACCTGACGGGACTTGGAAATCAGTGCTTTGGCTTCCGCAAATGTAACCCTGTGACAATAAAAGTTGGAGTCTGAGAACCATGATCTTGAGAAGGCAGGGTCCTTTGGGGGATTCACCGATGGAGCCGATCTCGGCTGTGGAAGCCCCCATCAGCACCTTGGGGCCACGTTACTTTGAGGGGAGGCTCTTGTTGTAGAGGAGGAAGTCTGAGATGTCATGCCAGACGTTGCTGTCCTGGTACAGATAGGTCATGGAGGACTGCAGGGATGGTTGCAGAGTGGGCCGGTGGTACTCAAAGAGCCACAGCACCAGCCCCCACACCAGCCCGGTGAACAAAGGGAATGGGTCCCACCTGGGCTCGGGAATGTAGCCCTTCTCCACGCCCAGGCGGCACAGGGCAAACAGGACGCGCGAGAGCAGGTACATGTTGATCTGCAGGGAGGGAATGACAGGGGATTACGGGAGGGCGCAGCTGCTGGGAACCTTCGGCCCACCCCCATGGCCTGGGGCACCTACTGCACAGGGGATCAGGGTCTTTCTTTCTTTCTTTCCTTTCAAGTTTATTTATTTATTTTAGTAATCTTTACACCCCATGGGGGCTCGAACCTATGACCCTGAGTTTAAGAGTCTTGTGCTCTTCCAACTGAGCCAGCCAGGAGCGCCTGGATCAGTGCTTTTCAAACCTCGTGTGCAAGATGATTTGAAGGGGTTCGTAGTAGGTATTTTAAAGATTTTAGTTATTTATTTATTTATTTGAGAGAGAGAGAAGAGGGGTAGAGAGGCAGAGGGACAAGGAGAGGGAGAATCTTAAGCAGGCTCCACGCTCAGTGCAGAGCGTGACACGGGGCTCAATCTCCAGACCCTGAGATCACGACCTGAGCTGAAATCAAGAGTCGGACGCTCAAACGACTGAGCCACCCGGGTGGCCCCGTAGTAGGTTTTTAATGTCGCTATTCTTTGCTGTAATTTATCATTCTTCATTAAAATTTTTAGAAAATGACTACATTTACATGTTTCAAAATTGAAAGGTAACTTGACACCAAAAACAACAACCCACACAAAAATAAATTGGTAGATTGGATCTCATCAAAATTTAAAATTGTTTGCTTGTGAAAGCCCATACGAAGAGGCTGAGAAGAAAAGCTACAGCTGGGAGAAAGTATTCACAAGCACATATCTGACAAAAACTTGTATCTGGAATATTTTTTTTAAAAACTCTCAAAACTCAACAGTAGAAAAAGAAACAATCCAATTAGAAAATAAGCAAAAGATGTGAACAGATGTTTCACTGAACTGGTTCTGCAGATGGAAAATAAGCACATGTAAAGATGTTCAACATCATTAGCCATTAGGGAAATGCAAATTAAAACCACAATGAGAAGCACTACGTAGTACACCTATCAAAATGGCTAAAATTAAAAATGTGAGAAACCAAATGCTGGCTAGGATGTGGAGAAAATGGATCATTTGTATATTCCTTATGGGAATGTAAAATAGTACAGTCACTCTGGAAAATAGATTGGCAGTTTCTTTCTTTCTTTTTTTTTTTTTTTTAATTTTATTTACTTGTCAGAGCTCACAAGCAGGAGCAGCAGACAGAAGGAGAAGCAGGCTCCCCGCTGAGCAGGGAGACCACTGTCAGACTCAATCCCAGGACCCTGGGATCATGACTCGAGCTGAAGGCCGAAATTAACCAACTAAGCCACCCAGGCATCCCCGGATTGGCAGTTTCTTTAAAAATTAAACATGCATGCGGGTGCCTGGCTGGCTCAGTCGGTTAAGCATCCAACTCTTGGTTTTGGCTCAGGTCATGATCTCAAGGTCTTGAGATCGAGCCCTGCGCATGGGTCTCCGTGCTCAGTGTGGAGTCTGCTAAGATTCTCTCCCTCTTCCTCTCCCTCCCCCTCTGCCCCTCTCCCCACTTACGCTTTGAGCTCTTTTTCTCTCTCTCTCAAATGAATAAATAAAATCTTAAAAAAATAATGAACATGCACAGGGCACCTGGCTGGCTGGCTCAGTAGTTGGAGCGTGAGACTCTCGATCTCAGGGTTCTGAGTCTGAGCCTCACGTTGGCTATAGCGATTACTTAAAAATAAAAATCTTAAAAAAAAATTAAACATGCATGTATCATATGACCCAGCAATTGGACTACTGGGCATTTATTCCAGAGTAATGAAAACCTATGGTCACCCAAAAACTTGTACAAGAATATTCTTAGCTGTATTTCTTTCTTTCTTTCTTTTTTTTTTTTTTTTAAGATTTTATTTGTTTATTTGACAGAGAAAGAGAGCACCAGTGAGAGAGGGAACACAAGCAGGGGGAGTGGGAGAGGAAGAAGCAGGCTCCCAGTAGAGGAGCCTGATGCGGGGCTTGATCCCAGAACACTGGGATCACGCCCTGAGCCAAAGGCAGACGCTTAACAACTGAGCCACCCGGGTGCCCCTTAGCTGTATTTCTAATAGCCAAGAGCTGGAAACAACCCAGATGTCCTTCAATGGGTGAATGTTTAAACAAAGTGTGGGGCGTCCATGTGTTCAATGGAATGAACTATCGATACACACACAACTTGGACGAATCTCCAGGGAATTATGCTGCATGCAAAAAGCCTAATCCCCAAAGGTTACATACTGCAATGACTCTATTTACATTAACATTTTTGAAATGACAAAATTTTAGAAATGGAGGTCAGAACAGTTGTTGCCAGGGGTCAGGGAAAGGAAGGGAGGGGGAAGGAGATGGTATGACCAGGATTCCTAGTCTTGGAAGTTCATAGACCAGTGACATTTCTAACAAAAAAAACCAAAAAACAAAGCTATGGAAACTTTCTCAAAATTTAAAATGCTCATATCTGTAGATTCCACAGTTCCACAGTAAGGGAATTTCAGATGGACTGACATGTGTAAGAAGATGTCCAAAGAAAGATATAGACTAGTGTGTGTATCCTGGCAAAAGGCTAGAGACCCCCTAAGTGTCCATCCAGAGGAGACTGGGGAAATCAAGGCTGGTCCATGACCCAACGGAGAGATCTGCTGATGTTAAAAGAATGATGGACTGACAAGAAAGGTCTCCCAAATACATCATTCTGTGAAGAAAGAGTGTGGTGTGATCTCACTGGTGGAAGACTCCCAGTATGTACAGATACAAGCACAGACAATTTCTGAAAGGGCCACACAAGACACAGTTAAAGTGGGGGCATCTGGGTGGCTCAGGTCATGATCCCAGGGTCCTGGGATCAAGCCCCATATCAGGCTTCTTGCTCAGCAAGGAGTCTGCTTTTCTCTCTCCCTCTGCCCCTGTTCATGCTCTCTCTCTCAAATAAATAAAATTTTTTTAAAAGGGCTTTAAAAAAAAAAAAAAAAAGACACAGTTAAAGTGTTCCTGGACAGTGGCTTGACAATTGGAGGGGGATGGGAGCTTTCTTTACAATTTATTTTCTAATTTTATTGTGATGCACTCCCAGCACCTAGAAGTTTGCCAGACACACAGGGGGTGCTTAGTCTGCATTTTTTAAAATGTGAAAATAAAATGTGATTTTTATAATTTGAAAGTATTTAATAAACTTGAGGGAGGCAAAGAGAGGGGCTGCCAACTTTTCATGTTGCCCAAGAAGGACTTTAAAACAACAACTAGCATTTCATTTCACAAAAAAATGGGATTTTAAAGAGGGGAAGATACAGAATAAAAGATCATTCTTTGAGTGTAATAAGTTTTGTTTTATGAAAATGTTATTCCAGAGTCTTTTTTTTTTAGTAAGCTTTATGCCCAACGTGGGACTCGAACTCAAGACTCTGAGATCAAGAGTCACATGCTCTACTGACCGAGACAGCCAGAGGTCCACAGAGTCATTTTTTTCTCATTTCACTGCACAGTGTTTTTTTTTTTCTTTTTAAATCTTTGCTCCAGTGCTCGCCTCAGCAGCACGTAGACTAAAATTGGAACGATACAGAGAAGATTAGTATGGCCCCTGCACAAGGATGACACGCAAATCCATGAAGCATTCCATAAAAAAAAAAAAAAAAAAATCTTTGCTCCAGAGAACACCATGCACATGGACTTGGGGAACCACGGAATTTCAGCAAGCCGCTTGATTTACAGATTGGGAAATGGAGGGAAAGTGACCTTCCCAAGATCACACAGGGACTGGTGGATCACAGACCCTCAGACGTGGAAGGGAGTAAAGAGCTCATCTTCTTTGACCTCCACCTCAAATTCTATACCTGGACCATGTCCCTCCCTGCTCCAGCCTCTGAGCCCTGAGCCCTATCCTGGAGAAGGGTCTTTACCTGGCTGTTGATGTTACTGTTACCTCCAAACACCAGCAAGCCCCCGATGAAGGCAGCCAGGAACGAGTGCACCTGGTAGGTCTCGCCCTGCACGTGGGCCTGCAGGGCACAGAGCCCCTTATAGGTGAACACAAAGCAGGCCAGGTTCCGGGAGTGGGTGTACGTGGCCTGCAGGATGGCCCGCAGCTTCTCCTGGAGGCTGAAGAAACACAGGGAGCTGCCATGAGTGCCGGCCCAACCACTTCCAGGGCATTCACCCACTGGGCATGCAAACCTGAGCCAGCAGGGAGGTTCATTCAGCCCCAGACCTCTAGCTTCCATGTCCTCGGGGCTGCTCTCCCACTGGACTCCATGTCACCTCCTCAGAGAGGCCTTGTCTCACCATCCTGTCCCCTTTTGCTTCACAGCGCTTCCACCAGCTGACGTTAATAGGCTTAATCTCTTCCCACTCCCACGCCACCCCAGTGGAAGCTACCAGAGGGTAGTGTCTACACCTGGCTTGTTGATCCGCAGGGCCCAGAATAGGGCCTGGCACATAGTAGGCACTCAGTAAACGACTTTTGGCATGAGCATGTGAAGACACGAATGAGGGAGTAAGATAGAGCCTACTTCGTACTGGAACTGGGGATAGGTTCTGAGGAAAAATGCTTGCTGCCCTCATAAGGTATATGATCTAATGGGAGAGAGAAACTAATAATCACAAAGCAAGCGGCAAACTTCGACCTTGACCAGAGATGATCCTGGGATCCGAAGGATGAGGAGTCGATGAGGTGGAGAGGGGAGAGGGGCTGCCTCCCAGGCAGAGGGATCAACACGTGCAAAGGTTCAGAGGAGGGACAGAGAGTGGGGAGTAAAGGAGCAGAGAGAAACCATAAGGGCCTGAGCAGAGCATGTGGGGG
The DNA here is from genome assembly GCF_002007445.2 of Ailuropoda melanoleuca. Lineage (NCBI taxonomy): Eukaryota > Metazoa > Chordata > Mammalia > Carnivora > Ursidae > Ailuropoda > Ailuropoda melanoleuca. Next base: position 69,696,356 of record NC_048230.1, on the reverse strand, counting down.
GAAAGAATGTGAGGACAGGTAGGGACATGCAGTTTTGTCTTTATCCTGAGAAAGGTGCACATTTAAGTTGGGCAAGGATTCTATTTATCCTTTAAAATTAAGTCACTAGGGGGCAGTGAGAGAACACAAGGAGAAGGGCAGCGAGTACTCTGGGAGGTCAATTCAAGGATCCTGCAACCAAGTGCTCTCAGGGCTAGATGAGGGCCTTAAGTGGGTTTACTGGCACCTGTGGAAATCTGCCAGGTGAGTGGGGACAGCCAGAAGTCAGCTGGTTCTTGCCTCAGAGGAACATGAGGCCGGTGTTGCCAGGTTTTTTTTTTTAATCTTTTTTTTTTGTTTGTGTGTTTTTTAAGTAAATGCTATGTCCAACATGGGGCTCAAACTCATGACCCCAAGATCAAGAGTCACATGCTCTACTGACCAAGTCAGCCCGGCACCTCTAGTGTTGCCAGTTCTAATGCAAGAAAGCTGGATTTCCCAGTTGTGTTGGTGCTTATCTTGCCTTCAAAATGTTTCTAGAGGGCAGCTAGGTGGCTCAGTGCGTTAAGCAATTGCCTCTGGCTCAGGTCATGATCGGGTTCCTGGGACCCAGCCCTATGTTGCGCTCCATGCTCGTGGGGAGTCTGGTTCTCCTTCTCCCTCTGCCCCTCCCCCGGCTCATGCTCACACACTCTCTCTCAAATAAATAAATTTTTGAAAAAAGAGAGAGAAATCCTAAACAAAAATACAAAAAGAAAAAATCTTACAAGCTGGATTTGGCTAATAGGCTCTCCATGTATGCTTCTTATAAGCACCAGGTGAGGCTACCTGCATTGAAAACCAGGCCACAGAGTGGTTTCTGAGAAGTGCTGTGAGGGGAAAGCTCTGGGGGAGGGAGGAAGACCAAGAAGTTTGAGCTAGTGAAGGAGGTCACGGACAGTTTTCCCAAGGAAGTGATCCTTCCATAACTGGTATGGGTTGCCAAGAAGGAAATAAAGGTGGGGTGGAAGAGGAAAGGGTGCACCTGGTGGGGGTAACTGCCTAAGCAAAGGTGGGGCCACGGAGCCACACATGGCATGCCATGGAGTCCTGTGCACCCAGGCCACCCTGCGGTGGACCTAAGGGAGGGATGTGGGGTTGCAGCTGAGGCCAGGCAACAGAGGGCCTTTGGGGTTTGTTTAAGTTTTAATTTTAATTCCAGTATAGTGAAGAGATGCTGTTATATTAATTTCAGGTGTACAATACAGTGAGTCAACAACCCCAGACATCACCCAATGATCAACAGCACTAGTTACGGAGGGCCTTTTAAGGAAGGAAGCTGGGCTTCTCTGGAGGACAGTGGGAGCCCGGGGAGTTTTCAAGCAGGAATAATGGGATCAGAGTCATACTTGAGATGGTGGTAGCAGGGCCCTAGCTAGGAAGCTCTTGCAAGTGTCCTGGCACTGAGGGCTGACCATACTCTCCCCCAGTCTCAGGGGTGTGCAGAGAGGGTGGGTACCTGCCACTCCGGAAGAGAAAGGTCATGACCAGCGCATGCGGGGCCCGGATTTTGGCTCCGTAGCTGTAGAAACGAAAGGGAACAGTTACTACGGCATCACTGCCTCACAGTTTCTTTCTGGGCTCTCTGACGCCTTGTCCCCCCACTCCAGCACTAATCCTAATGTCACCCAGGAAGGGGAGATAATGCTGGCTTTCAAGTTAGATCCGGGTTCAAATCCCAGCTCTGACACCTTCTTTGTAGTGGGGCCTCAGGCTTGCTACTTAACTTCTCTGAGCCTCAGTTTGCCTAACAGCAAAAGGGGTCATCAGGCTAGAAGGCTGGTTATAATTTCAGTGAAAGGGGACAATGTGTGTCAAAGGCCTCCACCGTCCCCACCCACTGGCAGTGTGGAGTTGCTCCCTCGGTCCCACCCATCCTATTAAAACTTCTATCACGTCCCAACTTAAAAGCCACCAATACCTTTCCAGTCTTCACAGAATAAAACCCAGGCTCCTCCCACAGCCTTGAAAGTGCTGCAGGATTTGGCCCATGCTTTCTTCTCCTTCCTCTCTTGCCCTTCTTCTCCTGCTCCAGCCCCATGGCCTTTCTGGAGTTTCTCTGACACAGGAGCTGCTCCCCTGCCTCTGGGCGGGCTGTTCCCTCTGCCCAGACCGCTCTTCCTTACTCCTCATGCGGCCACCGACTCCTCAGCCTTCCAGTCTCAGCTGCCACCTCTGTGGAGGCTTCCTACCCACCAGATGAGGTCAGGGCAATGTTTTCATGGCCATGGAGCTCCAAGCTTCTCTGCAGCGTTTTACAGTCCTGGGTTAATGACTCGATTACTCATAATTACTTATTCTATTCTAATTATCTCTTTCCTCCACTAGACCATGGGCGTTGTGAGAGGCTGTTTGATTTGACCTGTGCAGAGTCCCCAGTACCTTGCATGGTACTTGACATATAGCAATGTGCTCTGTACATGACTGCTGACTGATTCTACAACAGCCCTCAATTATCTGTGAGGGGAGGTAGCTTCTGGAAGTTTCTACTTTTAGCTTAGTCTATTGTAAAGTTAAAAAATTCCCTAAAGTTAACAAATTCCCTAAAACTGTTGCTGAGTAACATCGTATTTCCTTCTACCTATTCAAAATGTACTTCTTTCCAACTATGATACACAGGAGGACCCCAGTGTTGTAAAAATGGATTAAAAAAAAAAAGATTGGAAGGAAATATGCCACAAAGTTATTAGCAATGTTCCCTGAGCCAGAGGAATATGGGAATTTATTTTTGCCTTTTTCTAACTTTTCTATATTTCCCAAATGATCTGTAATGGTTAAGCATTGCTTTTAAAATTAAAATAATTGCAGGGTGCCTGGGTGGCTCAGTCAGTTGAACGTCCAAATCTTGATTTCGGCTCAGGTCATCTCAGGGTGGTGAGATTGAGCCCATGACTGGCGCACTCAGCAGGGAGTCTGCCTGAGATTCTCTCTGTCCCTCTCCCTCTGCCCCTCCCCACCCAGAGCGCTTCCTCTCTCTGTAAAATAAATAAATAAATCTTTTTTAAAAATTAAATTAAAACAACTGAAATAAACTTTTTTTTTTAAAAAGTAGGCCCTCTGCCCAAGGTGGGACTTGAACTCATGACCCTGAGATCAACAGCCCCATGCAGTACCAACTGAGCCAGCCAGGTGTCCCAAAATAGACATTTTAAATGTTACATAAATGCCTCTTTTAAGACTCAAATCTCTTCTCCTGACTCTCCTTTTACCTCCTCATTTGAGCAACTGGGGATTATGTGAACATGAACACATCCATCTTCAATATTTTTTGTTTGTTTTTAAAAGACTTTATTTTTAACTAGTCACACCCAATGTGGAGCTCGAACTCAGAACCCCAAGATCAAGTTGCATGCTCCACTGACTGAGCCAGCCAGGCACCCCTGTTGTTTTAACTATACTCAAGTAGGTAGTAGAAAGGTAATATTTGGTGCCAAAGCCCTGCCATGTTTTGCTGTGTGAACTTGGATAAATCACTTAACCTCTCTGAGCCTCTCTTCTCCCATCAGTAAAAAGTATTCTCCCTTTCAGAGTTGCTTCTGGCAGGTAAGGACATAGCACATGTAAAAGTTCTAGTTCAACCAATATTAGTGTCTCTTCCTTTCTGGTTCTTTACTGGACTCCCTCTTGCCCCACCAAGTCCTCCAGGTGCCAGGTCCTGATCTTGCCAAGCTATAAGGTCTAAAAATCTTTGATGGCCTCCTTGACACGATACCAGGAGCTACGTATTGTTGTCATACGAGTATCTGTCACAGTTCATCACAGGCTTGTTAGAAACAGCAAAAGACGGGAAGCAAACCCATGTCCATCCACAGGGGGCTTTTGGGTGAATAAAGAATGGTCCCACCACGGAGTAGAATGCTGCACAGATGTAAAAGACTGAGGCAGCTCTTCGTGTACTGAGGGATATACTAGAACGAGATGTGTAAAATGTAAGATTGTGTAAAACGAGGTAATTCTTCCATAAATTTAAAATTATTTCAAAATAAAACTTGTCTTAAAGGTGTGGGGAAGATGGGGCCCCTGGGTGGCTCAGTCGTTAAGCGTCTGCCTTCAGCTCAAGTCATGATCCCAGGGTTCTGGGATTGAGCCCTGCATCGGGCTCCCTGCTCAGCAGGAAGCCTGCTTCTCCCTCTCCCACTCCCCCTGCTTGTGTTCCCTCTCTCGCTGCGTCTCTCTCTGTCAAATAAGTAAAATCTTTAAAAAAAAAAAAGGTGTGGGGAAGAATATACATATCTGCTTAGATATGCGGACAATATTTCTGGAGGGAGAGATGAGACTGGACACAGGCGTTACCTCCAGGAAGGGGGACTCGGTGACAGAAGAATGGAGTGGGCAGGACTTCAAAGCATCTAACCTTTTATTTTTTTTAATTAGGCTTAATGCCCATTGTGGGGCTTGAACTCACAACCCCGAGATCAAGAGTCACATGCTCCACTGACTGAGCCAGCCATGCGTCCCATAGCATCTAACTTTTATGCCTTTTCTGAATCTTACCTAATTTTTAAAAATTTTTTTTATTTATTTGAGAGAGCGAGAGTGAGAGCAAGAGAGAGTGTGACAGAGAACATGAGCTGGGGGAGAGGCAGATGGAGAGAGGGAGGAAGGCTCCCCACTGAGCAGGGAGCCCAATGCGGGGCTGGATCCCAGGACCCTGGGATCACAACCTGAGCCAAACGCAGACGCTCAACCAACTGAGCCACCCAGGTGCCCCTGAATGTTACCTAAAGTTTTTCTTAAGATATTATTTTAAAGTAATCTCTTCACCCAATATGGGTGAGCCAGCCTGGAGATCAAGAGTCGCATGCTCTACTGACTGAGTCAGCCAGGCGCCCCTAATGTTACTTAATTTTTAAAATACAAATTAAAGGGGCACCTGGGTGGCTCAGTCGGTTAGGCGTCTGCCTTCAGGTCAGGTCATGATCCCAGGGGTCCTGGGATCAAACCCCATGTCAGCCTCTCTGCTCAGTGGGGAGCCTGCTTCTCCCTCTCCCTCTGTCTACTGCTCTGCCTACTTGTGCTCTCTCTGTCAAATAAATAAATAAAATCTTTAATACAATACAAATCAAATTTGTAAATGTTAACAAGTTGAAGACAGTGTTCTTGTTGCTGAATTGCTTATCTTGTCCCCTGCCTAGCAGTGCGCAGGACCCTCATCCTGACCCCAGCAAGCTGTCTGCCTCACCTGTGTCTCTTTCCCCTGAACAATGAGGCCCTCAGCCTCCTCCAGCTCTCCAGCATGAAAAGAGCCCTTCCTTATACGCCAGACACAAGTGGAATAGTGCCCCCAGCTCCCTACATCTGCCAGACCCCATTCCCAAAGCTGTCAAACTCAGGTGGGAGCTGGTTACTACCATTCACCGGATTACTCTATGTCCTGAAAAAAGGAATGCCTGGGGTTTAAAAGGACTTAAAGGACATAATGATAGGTGCAATGTGATGTCTGGAAGGAGCCTAGTCTCAGCAAACTAACATTTAGGGAGAACATTTAGGGGACAGTTAGGACAATTTGACTATTAATTGGATAGTAGTCAACATTATAGGATTATTATTAATCTAGTAAGTGTAATCATGATAATTTAGCCATATAGGAAAATGCTCTTACTTTTAGAGATGCATAGTTAGGAGTGGAAGTCAGTGAGTTCAATTTTACAAAGCTCGTATGTCTTAGTCGTCCAAGTCCGCCTCCCTGAATGGATGGCCTCTCTCCATAAACAGCATATTCTTTTCCACCTCCAAGCCTTTGTTCAAACATTCCCCCTGCTTGGGTTGCCTTTCTACCCCTGGCAAATTACAACTTGCCCTTCAAAACATCACAATCGCCTCCTCTGTAAAGCATTCCTGGCACTGCCACGGTACTTTAAAGATTGATCTCATTAGGACCTTAGACTCTAGGTCCTAACAAATGGTCATGGTGTCTTAGCACTGAACAGTAATGGGATCACTGCCTTAGAGCACTCCATTTGGGTGAGGCTGTTTCCATTTTACAGAGGATGAAACTGAGGCTAGAAGAGATGAAGGCACCAGCTTTGAAATGAAGGAACAGGGCCAGAAAAGAGCCTCACCTTAGCAAGTGACTGCCCTGGCTGGGAAGGTCCCTGAGACCATAGGGACAACTGGATTGGGAGCAGGTGTACAAAGCTAGCATTGGCCAATGACCACTGGCACCAGGACCTACTGTATGACTTTTACTCCTGCTTTGTCCTAAGAATATCTTGGCAAAGGGCCACTGATGTTATCCCACTTAGGCACAGCAAGGCATAACTGATAAAATCTTCAGGCCCAGTAAGAACAAGTCCTACCTGATTCTAGATTCACATGGAAGCCAAGAGCCTGGCATTGGGGTCAGGGATCCCTGGGTTTGAATTCTGGCTCTGACACTGGCCAACTGATACAAGCATGAGTAAGGAGTTTACCTCTCTGAACCAGTCGTCTCATTTGGAAAATGGCAACAATCACAATTCCTACCTTGCACACTTATTCATTTGTTCAATAAATATTTGAGAGCCTGCTGTGTACCATGTAGTAGGAATGCACCAAGGAACAAAACAGATAAAAATTTCTGTCCCCATGAAGCTCACTTTCTAATGAGAAAGACAAAGCATAAAAACAGGATACAGAGGTGAACTTAGTGTCAGATGGTGACAAGGACTATGGAGAAAAATTAAGTATGGGAGGAGATGAGGAGTTCAGGGATGACCTTATTGAGGAGGTGACACTTAAGCAGAAGCCTGAAAAGGTGATGAAGTGATTCAGGCAGACATCCATGTGAATATAACAATAACACCAGCCAACAGTTATGTATATACCATGCATTGTGCTAAGCATTTCACATATATTGATTCAATCCTCTGACAGTACGATGTATTTTTTAAAAAGATTTTATTTATTTATTTGATAGAGAGTACAAGCAGGGGGAGCAGCAGGCAGAGGGAGAGGGAGAAGCAGGCTCCCCGCTGAGCAGGGAGCCCAACGTGGGACTCGATCCCAGGACCCTGAGATCACAACCTGAGCCGAAGGCAGAAACTTAACTGACTGAGCCACCCAGACACCCCAGCATGATGTAAGTATTATTATCATCCCCATTTTATAGAAATTGAAGGTTAGAGAGGCTAACTGACTTGCTCATGATCACACAGGTAGGGGCGCCTGGGTGGCTTAGTTGGTTAGGCATCTGCCTTTGGCTCAGGTCATGATCTCCAGTCTTGGAATCGAGCCCCACATTGGTCTCCCTGCTCAGCGGGAGCCTGCTTCCCTCTCTCCCTCTGCCTCTCCCCGCTTGTGCGCTTTCTTTCTGTCAAATACACAAATAAAATCTTAAAAAAAAAAAAGATTACACAGGTAGGTGGCACTAAGGTTCAAACAGAGGCAGTCCAGAGGCATTCTCACCACCATGCCATGCTGCCACCAGCAAGTCAACTCCAAGAGGGAAGGTCTTTGTTGGGTTTGTTCTCTGTTGCATCCCCAGTACTGGCACAGTAGGCGCTCAACAAAAGATTGCTGTTGTGCATGAGTTTTAAAGGAGAGGGAGCTCCCCTGCAGTTACCAGCCAGGTGAAATGACCCCAAGACCTCTTTTCCAGCACATCTGATGGCCAGGGTGCAATCAATCTGCCCAGCAAATATCTTCAGCTTCTTTCACAGTCGGTCATTCCTCAGGCTTATGCCCCAAGAGTCCCCTGGGCGGGATGGGGACTTAGAGCTAGAGTCATACAGATGAGGAGTGAAAAGTGGGATGTGAGCCCACAGGCAGCTTAACGGTGGGAGCATAGACAGAAGGCGCCGCAGGCCGGCTAGATGCCAGTGGCCACTTCTCATTGTGCAAATGTTAAAGCCAGACAGACCCAAGGTCACAAAGCAGGGGGATGGGGTGGGGGGGGGTCAGCCCAAACGAGGGGATACAGGGGCTGGAGTGGGAGGTGGTCAAGGCCAGTGTTCCAGGTTGCAAAGCACGGAGGACCCAGAAACAGCTTAACGGGAGCCCCAGCTCAGAAGGCGCACGGAACCCAAAATCCCCAGCGCCCACTGTGCAGATGGTGGACACCGAGGCCTAGAGACACACTAGTGCTGCTCAAGGGCACACAGAGTGGCTACGGGCCCAGAGTCCGCTCCTCCGACCTCAGCCCGACCCACCCCTCAGTCCCTCAGCCCCCACCCAGCCCGACGGCCCCACTCACACTGCCCCGTTCCGGAAGCCTTTAAGCATGGCCAACGCAGCGTGGTAGCGGCGCTTGCGCAACAGTGCGTTGACCGCATGGAGCAGAGCTCGTAGCTGCGGCGCGACGGCCATAGCGCGAGAGGCGCGCGGACCTGGGGGCAAGCAGCAACACCAGCACTGAGAGCCCCGGCTTCCGGCGGCACAGCTGGCGGCACTGGGCAGGGAAGCCGCGTCTTTGCGCTCACAGGCTGCGTCTGCTGTCACTCTCACGGCAAGAGCGGATCAAATGGCTCACCCGTCTCACACGGGGAACGAGAGGCACGCACTCTCTGGACTAGCGGTCTGATTGGAAGAGTGGGAGAGATTGTAACCAATCACAACGGGCTCCGTCCGCCTAGCTCTAAGGAAGGTCAGAATCATACTTCTGGGTTGGTCCAACCTAGTAGCCTCTTTCCTCCGTGCTGGGAGGCGATATGTCACCTGAGAGCTTGAAAGGAAGTTTCTTGAAAGAGGAGCCGCCCTCCCTAGAATTGGGAGGGCGACACTGGGAGGAGCCAGGGCCTCATCTTTACACAAGACTGTTCTGATTGGGTAACAGCGATCATAGCAAACTTCTTAGGGCATAAATCATATGACATCTCAAGGGCTCCCCTTTATTTTTCAAATCCAAATTCCTTCCCACAGTCCACAAGAAAGACTATAATCTGGCCCCTGCTTCCTTCTCTAACCTCATATCCTGTCATGTGCCACTCAGCCAAACTGGCCTCCTTGCTGTTCCTTGAGCATGCCAAGAAGGCTCCAGTCTCAGCTCCTTTGCCCCTAATATTTCCCTGACTGGTATGCATTACCCCCATGGCGGGCTCCTTCTCAATCTTCAGGTTTCAGATCAAATGCCACCTCTTCAGAGAGGGCTTCCTACATGTCTAATCTAAAGTAGCACTGTACTCTCTTTTATTTCCTTCATATAACTTTTCAATCTTTGAAATTATTTGTTTGTTACATGTCCATCATCCATTGCCCCTACCAGGCTGTAAATTCCATGACCGCAGAAACCTTGTTTGTCTTGTTTTCTCCTGTAACCCCAGCACTTAGCACATGGTGGGTGTCCAACATATGCTTGTTGAAGCAATACAGTTTGGGGTTGACATCTGCCAGAGTACTGGTGGGTGGAATTTGTGTCACTATGTGGAGTTGTCATTGGATAACAGCTACACATTGAGTGGTGGCTGTGGCTTGTGAGGGTATCCCCTAGTACTTGGGCCATTTGGTTTTTATCTGGGATATTATTGCCTGGGTCAGTGTCAGAAGATGGGGTCAGAGGTCAATAAAAGAGGAATTATAGTTGGCTTATTTTAGCACTGAAACTGGATTTTCTTTCTTTCTTTCTTTCTCTTTCTTTCTTTCCTTCCTTCCTTCCTTCCTTCCTTCCTTCCTTCCTTCCTTCCTTTCTTCCTTTTCAGTAATAGTGGACCAGTTTATTCAGGTAATTCTTCCTCTGAAAATAGTGGCAATGTTACATAAAATATAAAAATACCCTCTGAAAAACACTGAAAGGCTTATAGGTGACTGTCTTCTCCTTGTGTCTTCACATGGTCTTCTCTGTACATACATATGTCCAAATTTCCTCTTTTTATAAGGACACCAGTCGTACTGGATTAGGGCCTGCTTATATAACCTTGTTTAATCTTAAATACTTCTTTTAAAGGCTCAGTATCCAAATACTATCACATTCTGAGGTACTAGAGGTTAGAATGTCAACATATGAATTCTGGGGGGACACAATTCAGCCCATAGAAACCACCATATTTTGCTGTCTCCTACCAATGCCACTGAACAAGATGTCAGGGCCCAGCATTGCTATCTGTGTCCTCACTTCCTTTCCCTTGCAGCTGGGAATCTGGTTTAAGCTGCTCATGATTTCTTCCCTCCCCATGGAGAAGTTAACTTTTCTGGGGTGGCTGGAGCACTCATTGTGGAGGGGGACACTGGAGGTTTTCTCAAACTTTCCTTCCTCCCTCTTGGCTCCGTGGCTAGAATTACCATGTTACTTATATCAGGAGTCTCCAAGCTGTGATTTGATTCAGTTCAGTGCTAAGCAGATGGCCCTAAGGAAATAGGACCTAGGACTGACAGATTTGGGTGGACGAAGAGTTGGAGGTGAGGAGCAGAAAGTTCAGAGCAGGGGTCAGCTTTGATGGGGAGCCTGTTGGAAATGGGTTCTACATCCCTGAAAGCTCATTCAGTCGTTCTATCAGTCAGGTAGTCAATTAACAAGCATTTCCCAGGTAACTCTGTGTCAGGCTCTGAGTTTCCAACCAGAATGGATGAAGGACCTCCTCAGCTCAGAGAGCTCCTATTGAGGGGGTGGAGGGAAGGGGAATTTCCAAGAAAAGTATCACATGACAGCAGTAGTACCAGGTACTGTGAGAAACGGGAATAGCAAGGGAGGGAGGGATCTATCCTGGCAGATCAGGGAAAGCTTTTTAGAGGAGGCACAAAGCAAGCTTGTATTGTTCCAATGAGGGTAGAAGAACAGCATTTGGTAAGAGAGAACAGAATTTGCAAAGGCCTGAAGAAGAGATAAAAATTGGGGTGCCTGGGTGGCTCAGTCATTAAGCATCTGCCTTTGGCTCAGGGCGTGATCCCCGCCTTCTGGGATTGAGCCCCACATTGGGCTCCTCCGCTGGAAGCCTGCTTCTTCCTCTCCAACTCCCCCTGCTTGTGTTCCCTCTCTGGCTGGCTGTCTCTCTCTCTGTCAA
>NC_048230.1:69509329-69685325 GCF_002007445.2 Ailuropoda melanoleuca | reverse complement strand
GGGGGGAGCACGGGGCAGAACAGCCGGGGAGGCATGGCCGCGGCGGAGGGGGGAAAGGCCTTGGACAGGAACAGCGTCAACAGCGAGGGCCTCGGGCCGGTGCGGGAGGGGTTTTCTGGAGGGAACAGCCGGGGAGGCGGCACCGTGGAAGCCGGCCCCGCAAGGGCTACGCTGAGGTAGACAGTGGTGCGGGGGCCAGAGAGGCTTGGCAGCTCGCGCAGCGTAACTAGGCGTCCTGAGCACGAAGAACTTGCGTTGAACTCCAACTGTACCTCATGTCTTGAGGTATCTCTCAAAATCAGACCAGGAAAGGATAGGTGCTACCTGTGTGCAAGGCCAGGATTCGGCGCTCACAGACACAAACCAACGAACACTAGGCGCCTATTTTGTGCACCATGCTGGGGTGCAGAGTTTTATACACTCAGACCAAGAAACGATGGGTGTCAATGGTATGCTTGGCTGGGACACAGTGCCCTCAGACGGAAACCTGTGAACACTGGACACCAACTGATAGACCTGTGGTTTGGAGGTTCCTAGCAGGGAAGTGGACCTCAGGCGCAAGGAATTGTGGGATTTGGAGACAGCAAACACTGAAGGCCTCCCTATGCACCTGCTGGGCATGGGTGGGTGGGAAGGGGAGGAGCTTTAGTGACTAGGACCCTATCACAGGGTGGATGCAGGGGGCTGTACAGACCCGAGAATGCGCTTAGAGGGGTGTGATAAGATCAGTGTACACATAATTAGGGTAAAGACTGAAAGTTGGCCAGACCAGTAGTATGTAGCTGAGACTTTGAGTCCCTTAGGACATCTCAGACATGTCCCCTCACTTTTTGGAGGATCAGAGTTCTTACCATAAAATGGGGGTAAATCCTACCCCCATCTGGAGAATTTCAATCTCAGGAATACAGACACAGCCAGATGCAATTCCTGCCTCATAGTCCGAGCAGGTGGCACATGAGGGGATGGAGGCATATAGAAATTATAGAACAAGCAACTATTGAAATTTTAGAATTATAAGAAAGGTAAACCGTAAAAGATTACCTTAGCTGGCATTTAGTGCTGTTATGGGTGTGACGGATGTGGAGGGCCAGGGTCAGCGTGGTTCCCTCTGGGAGACCAATAGAATAGGGTGAGGCCTACTTTGTCTTTAGGTTCCATGGACGTTCTCCATGTTTGAGTTTCCACTACAAGAATGTGTTCATGTATTGAGTGATGAGGAAATTAAAAGAAAAATCAGTTCCTAGGACAGTGTGATGCATGCTGGGCTAGGTCAAGGACAGCAGAATTGTGGGGACCCAGAGATGACTCAGGCAGTAGGAACTACATTTGCAAAGCCCTGGGGGAAGAGAGGTCTTCTAGGATTCACTGAAGTTCATGTGAGTGAGGAGCTAGAGATCAGACTTACGAACTTTATCCTGGAATCACTGTGGAGCTGAGAAAGGGTTTTCAGCAGGGGAGCAGCACGATCTGATGTATGTTTTATAAAGTTCACTCAGGCTGCTCTGAGGACATGCTGGAGGGGGCTGGAGTGGCAGCTGGGAGGTGAGTGAAGTAGCTGCAGTTGTCCTGCTGAGAACTGATGGTGGCCTGGCCCAGGGGGACAGCTGTGGGATGGAAGAAAGTGGATCTGAGAGAGGCAGTAGAGGCAGAATAGGCTAGATTTGCTGAAGGACTAGAAATGAGAAGAGGTTGGGGAAAGAATGAAGGGGTGCCCCAGGGGCTGTGGCTGGGTGGACATTGGTGTCTGTCCTTGTTGATGAGGTTTACTGGAAGAGGTAAAACTGAGGGGTGAGGGTGACACACTTAGCTTGATCTCAGTTTTAGACAGGCAGCATTTTTTAAAAGACTGGTTTTTTTTTTTTTTACTTTTAGCAGCTTTAGGTTCACGATGAAATTGAAAGGAAGGTACAGAGATTTCCTGAATAGCCTCTGACCTCACACATGGCTAGCCTCCCCCATTATCAACATAATTCGCCAGAATGGTACATTAGCTACCACGGATGAATCTACACTGACACATTGTAATCATCCAAAGTCGATGGTTTTTCTTAATGTTCACTCTGGGTGTTGCACATTCTATTGGACAAATGTACGATGACATATATCCATCATTACAATATCATCACAGAGTATTTTCACTGCTCTAAAAATCCTCTGTGTTCTGTCTGTTCATCTCTCCCCCAAAACCCCCGGCAGTCATTGATCTTCTGGTTGTCTCCATAGTTTTGACAGGCAGTATTTTTTGAATCAAAATTTTAAAAAATTTGTTTTAAGATTTGATGTATTTATTTGACAGCACACAAGTAGGGGGAGCAGCAGGCAGAGGCAGAGGGAGAGGGAGAGGCAGGCTCCCGATGTGGGACTTGATCCTAGGACCCCGGGATCATGACCTGAGCCAAAGGCAGACGCTTAACTGACTGAGCCACCAAGGCACCCCTTGAATCAAATTTTTTATTTTGAAATCGTTGTTGTTTTTTTCTGTAGATTCGTATATACCCTTTACCTAGTTTCCCTCAAGGTAACATTGTGAAAGACTATTTTATATTACAACATACAGAACAGTTCCATCACTGTAAGAGGCTGCCCTTTGATAGCCACACCCACCTCCTTCCCCTCTCCCTGTCATCCCCGATGTCTGTCAACCATCAATCTATTCTCTAGTTCTAAAATTTGTCATTTCAAGAATGTGTAAATGGAATCATATAGTATATGACCTTTGAAGTTGGCTTTTTTCCACCTATCATAATTCCCTGGAGATTCACCCAAGTTATTGTGCATATCAGTAGTTCGTTCCTTTTTATTACTGAGTTGTATTCCGTGGTATGGATGTACCACAGTTTATTCACTCAATGGAGAACATCTGAGTTGTTTCCAGTTTGTTACTATTATGAATAAAACTGCTGTGAACACTCATGTGCAGATTTGCATACAAATGCTAATCTACTCACAATTTTGCCTAAAATAGTAGAAGATTTATTGAAGCTCATCCAGGGGAGCAAACCCCAGGTTTGGGACTCTAGATTTTGCGGAGAACTAAACAGGAGGTGTGTCAGTCTGCTCAGGGAGAGGAGAGAGAATCCAGACTAAAGGAACCTTTCAAAACAGAAACATTTAGGGGATGGACAGAAGAGAGCAGAGCAGGCTGGGAAGGAGTGAGCAGAGAGGTGGGAGAAGACCCAGGAGGGAGGTATCCTAGAGCCAGAGAAGGGAGTGTCTCAGGAGGGAATGTAGGATACCGCCAGGTGTTCTTTGGTGATTTTGGTGGAATGCTGAGGGGTTAAGCCCATAGTCGGTAGAGGAGGATTGGGAGGTGGGTAGAGGAGATAGAGGGATACTTCATGTTGAAGGGAGAGAGATAGGAACATGGGTTCAAGAGAGGGCATTCTAGAGCGAACCGAGCATGCGTAGCTGTTGATGGGAAGGAGAGGTTGCAGGCGTACTGTGAAGAAAGGGACCAGTTGGTGGAGAGTGGTTTCTGAGGGAGGGGTTGGAGGGAAGAGCTGGACTCAGGAGAGACACAGCATGCCTTGTGACAAGAGAAAATATGAATTCACTTCAGCTGCAGCAACTTATGGTTCTAATTTGCATTGCTTTTAGAAGCTGGAGCAGGTGTCCAGGTAAAAGCTGAGAGGTTGGAAGCAGAGCATTGGCTGTGAGGACAGAGAGAAGGAGGCACCCTCTGGGTGTTTTGGGAGGGAGGCAATGTGCTTTGGTGGCCACTTAGATGCAAGGAGGCCTATCCTCCAGCTGGTGATATGGCTAGACAGTGTACTACTATGAACCTCAGCAGTGTGGCAGCTGATTGGAAAACGTGGAAGTCCTCAGCTTCTCATGGGTGCCTGACCATAAATTCAAATTACACTGTTTACTGAGGAACTGAAAAGAGAAATACACGTTGGGAAACAAGGGAAGTAAGGATGCCCAAGTGCAAATAAATTTGTGGGATTTGTGGGGTAGGATGGGGGAAGACTCAGTAACATGATCTGTGGAGGGGCTTATGATTTAGGATCAGACTGTTCCCCGAGGACGAAAGAAGCCAAATCTAGCAGTGGCTTAAACAGGGTGGAAGTTTATTTCTCTTGTATGAGAGTCCAGAGGAAGACAGTCCAGAGTGCCAAGGGTGGCTGTGTTCTACAAGGTTCTCAGAGGCCCAGGATCTTTCTGGCTTTTGCCCTGCAATCCCTAGGGTATGGCCCTAATCCTTATGATTTGGGATGGTGGCTGGACTTCCCACTATCACATTCTTGTTGTAGGAAACAGGATGGAGGATGGGGCAAAAAAGGGGCATCACATGCCAGGCAGTTTTAAGAAAAAACTTCGCAGATACTGCCATAGAACACCTTTCCTTAAATCCCATTGTCCAGAATTTAGACATTCCCTAGCTGCAAGAGCAGCTGGGAAATGTAATCCTTATTGTGGGGCCATATTTTCAGCCAAAAGTCTTGGGTTCTATGGCAGTGGAAGTAGGAGAGAATGTATGTTGGGGCACAGCCAGCTGTCTTTGCCACAGAGGGCTTGTGTTGGGCCTGGCTCGTAAGGAGGAAGTCAGAGACTCCATTTCTTTTTTCAGGAATGGACAATCAGACCGTCCTGGCAGTCCAGTCCTTGTTGGATGGCCAAGGAGCGGTCCCTGATCCAACAGGCCAGAGTGTCAGTGCACCTCCCGCTATCCAGCCCCTGGGTGAGTATCTGCTCAGGGTCACCAGTGGGAAGGGTGGATAGCTCCCTGTGAAAAACAGGTGAGGCTCATGAGGGGATATGAGAGTGAATTGCCTATTGGGGTGCCCAGGATACCATCTGGTGTCTGAACCCTCTCCCCTTCCTCCCACCTGGGTCTTCAGGCTCATGCTTTTCTCAGATTAGCAACGAGGGCACACTTTCTCAATCACTTAGTGAATTTGAGGATTGTGACATAGGGAATGGCTAGGAGCTTAGTAATGTTTGTACCTTTGACCCAAAAGTTATTTCTCAGCCTTCCCTCTATGAAAAGAACAGGCTGAACCTGAACCTCCAATTTCCAGGCCAGGCGCCTGAGGCACAGAGAAGGCAAGGAACTTTAGAGCCCCGTGTGAGTCTATGTATTCATTTATTCATTCCATAAACATGTTTGAATTCTTGGGAACCATTCTAGGCACAGAGAGATACCCACCTGGGTTTGAATCCTTATTCCCATATTTCCTGGCTCTATGACCTTGGGCAAGTAAGTTAACTTCTCTATGCCTCAGTTTCTACATCTGTAAAACGAGGATAATATCTTACCTCGTAGAAACCTTGTGAGGATTCTTGGGACTCCACTTGCAGCTGTTTTGTAAATAAGGAACACAAGTTTCTTGTAGTTTGTACAGATGAATGCTTATTTCTCTTACACGAAGTCCTGATGTGCGTTTGGGGTGGGTATGGTGAGACTCAGACCCTTTCTTTCTTATGGTTCTAATGCCCTCGGCCTGCCATCCAGGTCGGCTGCTCCAGGTTTCCACTTTCATTTCCACATTCTAGTCAACATGAAGGGAAGAAAGAACAAAGTGGAAGTCATACACCTTCCTTTTATTTTTTTTTATTATTTTAAAATATTTTATTTATTTATTTGAGAGAGAGAGCGCAAGCATGAGTGGGGTGAGGGGCAGAGGGAGAAGCAGACCCTCTGTTGAGCAAGGAGCCTGATGGGGGCTGGATCCCAGGACCCCAGGATCATGACCTGAGCCGAAGGGTAAGGCTTAACCGACTGAGCCACCCAGGTGCCCCTATATGCCTTCCTTTTTTTTTTTTTACTATCTTATTTATTTATTTATTTATTTATTTATTTATTTATTTATTTATTTATCAGAGAGAGAGAGCATGAGCAGGGGAAGCAGAGAGAGAGAGAGAGAGAGCATGAGCAGGGGGAGAAGGAGGCAGAGGCAGAGGGAGAAGCAGACTCCACACCAAGCAAGGAGGCCGATGTGGGACTCAATCCCAGGACCCTGGGATCATTACCTGAGTCGAAGGCCTGGTCAGTTATGACTGAGCCAAAGGCATATAGTCAGTCATAACTGACTGAGCCACCCAGGCACCCCTATATGCCTTCCTTGTAAAAGGAAGTTACAGAGACAGTATACTTCTGCTCTCACCTATTGGTCAGAATTCAGTCGCATGACATGTCTAGCTGCAAAGGCTGGGAGATACAGTCTTTAGTTAGACAGTCATGTTTCCCACTATTACTGTCTAAGAAAGAAGAGTGGATGTTGAATGACAAGTAGACATTTCTGCCACAACGTGTCGAGTACTTGGCGCAGTGCATGGCCCGTGATAGATCATTCACTGTGTTTTTCACTCATTCAGCAAATACCCATCGAGGGCCTATGTACCCAGGAAATATTGCAGTTATGATAATAAGTAAGACTCTTTTCCTCCCTTTCGGGGGACTCACTGTCTGGTGGTGCTGGGAAAAGTGTGGTATGAGCGATGCACCCAACCGAAGGAACTGTGACAACTACCTTTAGGAAGGCTTCCTGAAGGAGGTGACATCTGAGCAGAGTCTAGCAGAGCTGTTCTAAGAGAAGCAGCTTGCAGGGGGAACAGGGAATGCAGAGACATAGAAGGTCACGTAGCCCATTTGGGGACTGATGAACACATTCAGGCAGGATAAATATTCTCAGCTTTGAAGCATACCCACTCTACTACTTCCTGAGTTCTAATTTTTCGATGTCTGGGTAAACATGGCTGGATATTCCTGCAGGTGCCTACGTGGTTTTGAAATCTCCTTTTGGAAGCACAAAGTTAGCACTTGACACAGGCACACGGGGTCACAGATTGCTGTTGGGTTGGCCATGCCTGTGGTCCAGCCGCAGGTTTTCTCCCGTCTCTCACTTACCTTGCTTTTTATTATTGTTCCTCTCCCTCTGCTTCCATGTGGGTGTGACCCCTAGATGACGAGGATGTCTTTCTCTGTGGGAAGTGTAAGAAGCAGTTCAACTCGCTGCCAGCATTTATGACCCACAAGCGGGAACAGTGCCAGGGGAATGCTCCACCCCTGGCCACCGTCTCATTGGCCACTAACAGCATCTACACGCCTTCGGCAGCCCCCACGGCAGTCCAGCAGGCCCCACCTCCTGCCAATCGCCAGGTATTCTTTCCTTTGTGTGTTCGTTCATTCATTCATTCAAGTCTTTTTTGAGCACACACACTGTGTAGGCACTGTGTTGGACAAATGTTCCAAATCACTGCCCTCATGGAGGTGGGTGAGATAGTACCCAAACATATATGTAGAGATATACTTTTTTCAGGATGTTAAAGTGCAGAGAGATGGGGATGCCAAGACACGGATGGGAGGTTTTGCCATTTGGTATGTGGTGCTCGGGGAAGAGCTCTGTGAAGAGGTGACCTATGAGCAGAGACAAGGTAATGAGGGAATGAGTCATGCTGCTAGTTTAGGGAAGAGTATTTCAGGAGAAGGGATCAGCAAGTGCAAAAGTCCTGGGGTAGGAGTGTGCTGGATTTATTCCAGGACCAGCAAGGAAGTGAGTATGGCTGGAGCTGAGTGAGTGAGGAGGAGGGTAGGAGATGATAAGGTCAGACAGGCAACAGGGGGATCCTGGCGAGCATGTGGGCCTGGTGGGCTTTTACTCTGAGTGAGATGGGAGCCTTTGGAAGGTTTTGAACAGAAGAGGGACATAGTCTGATTTACACATAAACTAGGTTACTCTGGCTGCTGTACAGAGAATAGATTTTGGTGGGAGTCAAGACAGAAACCCAGGAAAGCCATTAGGTTGTACCCAGGGGCTGTTGTACCAGTGCAGGCAGTAAGTGGTGGAGGCTTGACCGGGATTCCGGTGGCGGTAGAGGTGGAGAGAAGGGATGAGATTTTGGAAATGTGTTGAAGGCAGAGCCAGTAGAGCTTGTGGGTGGCTTGGATGTGAGGTGTCAGATCAGGAGGAGTCAAGGGGGATCCACTGCAGAGGTGGCGTTGCCGTTTACTGAAGTGGGGAAAACAGCAAGAAGAAGATTTGGGGGGGAAGTCAGGAGTTCAACTGGTCATGCTGGATTTGAGATACCCGTTGGACCTTTAAGTGGAGATGGTAAGATGCAGACAGATCAACCAGTCTGGAGGTCAGGGGAGAGCAGAGACACCCTGGGTCAGGGGCTCGTAGAAGGATTAAAGAATCCTCATAAAGGAGGCTGGACATGTCTCAGGACACCAGGTCAAGGGGTCACATTTCCTTCTGGCTTCCTCTTGTCTCCTTATTCCTTTAAAACATTTTCTCCATCCACTGTATAGACATAATTCTTGCTGTCAGAATAAAAACATTCACCCTAGATTCATAGGACTTGTACACTGATACTTCTCAGGCTGCCACAGACCTCTCCTAACACAGAGCATGGTGATTCCCACAGGAATTATGTAGTGCTATTGTTTTAGAAATTTTGAAGTAAAGAGTATATAATCTGCATGTTATTATGCTATGACTGTATTGTATTTTTTACTCCGTTTCCTCTTCGAAGGACACCAAGGCTATTTCCAGTTATTCACTATTAGAAATAAAGCTGTAGAGAATACTCTTGTTCTTGGGCTCCCTGTGGACATGTGTGAGTGTTCCTTGAGGAGAGATATCAGAAAGTATTATTGCTGGGTCATGGGGTATTTCTCTTACAGAGAGGTGTGGCTTCATCTCATTTCATAGATAAAGAAATGGAAATTCTGAAAGGTGGAGTGACTTGCCCAGGGTCACACAGCAGGGAGAAGTAGAGGTGGAAATGAAACACAGGTCTGGGGAATTCTGGAGCCCAAGTCTTTTCCATCATGCCCTGTTTCCTTCCAGAGCCTCAGACATTTCTCTTCTCCTCCCTTCCCTTCTCTCTCTCTTTCTCCCTCTCTCTCTCTCCTTCACACTACCCAGATCTCCACGTACATTACAGTGCCCCCATCCCCGCTGATCCAGACCCTGGTGCAGGGGAACATCTTGGTGAGTGATGATGTGCTCATGTCTGCCATGTCGGCCTTCACATCCCTGGACCAGCCCATGCCCCAGGGCCCCCCGACGGTGCAGGTAAGGAGGGGGCTGGCTTTTCCTAGGGTCTTAATTCCAGGCCTGTATGTTGACAGCTGTGGATTTGGAACCTTGTAGAAAGAAGAGTGGTTGGCCTCAGCTCTCTCATGTTGAAGAGAGACTGTCAGTCTCCCCTTCGTCTGCCCTGCTGTGGGTAGGGAAGCAGTCACTTCAATTGGGACCTAGAACATGACTTTGGGGTTTCACTGCCACAGTCTGGGTATTTTGACTCCTATTTTGACTCTTTCTCTCTCTCTCTTTTTTTTAATGAGTGTTCTCCATGCCCAACATGGGGCTTGAACTCATAACCCCACAACCCCAAGATCAAGAGGCACATGCTGTACCGACTGAGCCAGCCAGACACGCTTCCTATTTTTATTCTTTTTTTTAAAAGATTTATTTATTTGAGAGAATGAGCACAGGTGTGTGCACAGGGGGTGGTGTGGGGAGAAGGGGGCCAGAGGGAGAGGGAGAGAGAAAATCTCAAGCAGACTCCCCGCTGAGCACAGAGCCCCATAAAAGGCTCAATCCCGTGACCCTGAGATCATGACCTGAGCCTAAATCAGGAGTCGGATGCCTTACCAACTGTGCCACCTGCGTGCCCCCTCATATTTTTATTCTTAACAGAAGTGTTTCAGTCCATTGGAAAACAAGAAAATACACAGTAGAAAAGTAAAAACAAAGTTTAATTACTCATAATCAGGAACCTAGAGAGACATGGCAACCGGCTACAATGTGCAATTCTTTTTTTTGTTTTTTTCATTTTTTGCCTGTATTTCCTGATCCCCTTCACCCGTTTTGGCCACCCTTCCCCCCTGCAATATACAATTCTTGGTTGGATCTTGGATTCAGGGGGGAAAGAATCTAAAGGCATTATTGGGACACTTTGGGAAAATGAGAACAGGAGGAACTTGAATATTTCAGATAATAGTAGTGTATCAACATGCAATTTCCTGAGTGTGATTGTCAAATTGTGGTTCTACAGGAGAATATCCTGTTCTTAGGAGGTGTATCCGAATACAGTATTGAAGAACAGAGTGTTACAATGTGTGCAGCTAACTACCAAGTGGCTTGCTAAGACAGATATAACCCTGTGTGTACGTACATAGATAATGCATACACACACATATGCATATTACAGATGTGGCAAAATGATAACAACTGGTAAATTAGATGCAGTATAAAGACTGATCAGTGGTTTTTTTTTTTTTTTAAGTAATCTCTATACCCATGTGGAGCTTGAACTCATGACCCTGAGATCAAGAGTCACATGCTCTACTCACTGAGCCAGCCAGGGGCCCCTGATTACTGTATTCTTTTTGCAGCCTTTCTGTAGGTTTGAGATTTTTCAGAATAAAAGTTGGGGGGCACCTGCCAAGTTTTTCCCCAAATAAGTTTGACTGTGGAACCCAAGGAACAGCAATTAATAGGATCATCCTTTGTGAAATACTGATCACTATCATTTTTTTTTTAAGTAAGATTTTTGCCTAACGTGGGCCTTGAACTCACGATCCAGAGATCAAGAGTTGCATGTTCTACCAGCTGAGCCAGCCAGGCACCTGTGATTACTATAATTTTAATAGCTGTAGAAGATTCCATTGTGTGGATGGACCATCCTCTGTATAGCCAGCCTTCTGTTAACAGACACGCAGATCATTGCCATTTTTTGCTGTTGTAAAAACTACTGGGTAACCATCCATGTACACATATCTTTGCCCACCTGCTTAATTATATTTTTGTGGAATAAATTTCTAGAAGTCAGTGGCTGCATTTCAGGGGTCCACAGCCACCCACACATACGGTGACTCTCGAGAAAGACTCCTAGGACCCGGGATAGTTGTACTCACAGCTGTGGTTTATTCCTGACAAAGCGTACACAGCAGGATCAGCAAGGGGGAAAGACATCAGCTGGAGTCTGGAGAAATCCAGACATAGGTTTCTACTGTTCCTCCTTTTGGGGCAATGGGGAGAGATGGCACAAAACACTTTTTCCTCCTTTTGTAGGCCATCATACCTATAAAAGGAAGAGCAGCAATGTGTATGCATGTTTCTGCCCAGGAAGTATACCCAAGATTCAAGGCTCAGGGCTTTTCTTGGCATGTAGGTGCCACGGTGAGCAAATTTCCAGACTCTTAGAAGGAAAGGAGGGTGTTCACCACAGGTCACATGGTCCGTACAAACAATCTAGGTGACCTGGTACAGACTGGTCAGTGCCCCGGGTGAGCAAAACGGCCTTATTGGTCATAGGCAACCTTCCACAAGGCAGGTTCTCAGAGGCCATTCAAGAGCTGGTCCCACAAACAAGCCCTCCTAAGACAGCAACACTGGGGCTGTAGGTCAACTCAGTTGTGCCCAAGCTGGGCCATTTTTGTCGGCTTTCCTAGAGTAGAGGGGTAATGGCACCTGGCTGATGCTTCTTCTGTATTCTTCCATGACTGTGTTGCCATGCCTCCCATCAGCCCTGTCTTCTGAGCTGCCTTGTGAGGGGCTCTTCTTTCCACGTGGCTGGCTAAGACAAATGTCCTTCCTCACTGATAACAAGACAGCTGATATCAAGAGGGTGTGACACTTTGATTCTCTCTTCTGATTTCAGAGCAGCCGAGATCCAGGCACTGGGAATGCAGCCTTACCCACCCCTGGAGGTGAGCAGAGGTCGGGGTTTGGGGGTGGAGGGGAGAAGCTGGTTATGGTTATCATGGGTAGCCTGGACCTTTTCCGAGCACCAGCTGTGTGCCAGGCACTGTGCCAGAGGTACCGTGGGAGACAAAACCAGATCAAGGGGGTATCCACGTCATGGGAGAGAAGGACGTTAATCAAGCCATCATACCTATAAAGGTAAAATGCAAACCATGAGAAGGTGGTCTGAGATAGAAGTTATAGCAGAAATACAAGCTACCCTCAGGGAGGGCTCAGAACATTCAGAGAACATCAGTGTTTTAGGGAGAAGATTCCAAAAAATTATCTTTGTCGAAGTCTCTTACATTTTTAAAAATTTTATTTATTTTATTTTATTTATTTAGTGGGGGGAGAGCATGGGGAAGGGGTAGAAGGAGAAGGAGAGGATCTCAAGCAGACTCCATGCTGAACACAGAGCCCAACACAAGGCTTGATCCCCACAACCTCTGAGATCATGACCTGAGCCATAATCAAGAGTCAGATGCCCAAACGACTGAGCCACCCAGGCACCCCAGTCTCTTACATTTTTTTTTTAAAGATTTTATTTATTTATTTGACAGAGAGACAGCCAGTGAGAGAGGGAACACAAGCAGGGGGAGTGGGAGAGGAAGAAGCAGGCTCATAGCGGAGGAGCCTGATATGGGGCTTGATCCCATAACGCCGGGATCACGCCCTGAGCCGAAGGCAGATGCTTAACCGCTGTGCCACCCAGGCGCCCCCGGGCTCTTACATTTTTAACAAGCTAGATATATGGGTTAGCTATGGCTGTGTAAGAAGTTTCTGCAGAACCTCGGTGGTATATGGGAAAATGTGTTTATTGTTCTTGCACCTACATGGCTTGCTTGGCAACTCTGCCGATCTTGGCTGGGCTCTTCCAGGTATCTGGAGATGGCAGCTGTCAGCTGCTATAGGATGGCCTGGGCTGGGATGAGTTAGGTGACCCAGCTCTGCTCAAGGGCATCCCTCATCCTCCAGTGGGCTAGCCAGGCGCCTGCTCACAGAAGCAGTGGAGGTGCCGTCACGGAAGCAGAAATGCTTGTGGCCTCTTGGAGTTTAGGCTTTTGACCGGATCTCTTCCGTTGGCCAGAGTAGGTCCCAAAGCCAACTTAGATTTAAGGAGTAGGGAAACAGAATGCCACATCTCGATGGGGAAAGCTGCAAAATCACGCTGTGAAGGACACGGATACTGGGAGGGGTAGAGAATTGAAGCCACAAAGCAGTCCGTGTACCCTATGTGCCCCACTAATTTCCTGCTACAAGCTCAAGGTGCTCAGAGTTCAGAACCTGCCCCGACCCCAGTGCTAGGGGGCGTGGTTCTGACAGCAAGAGGCTGCCTGCACTTGAGGTCACATTAACCCCCACTCACCTTACAGTCTGGCCATACAGACATTCTATGCTTAGAGAGCATGGTTCTCTCTAAAGAGAACCCGACCAGTGGGGAAATCCTACCACCAGCCACGTGATGTTATGAGAGCCTACAGGGGATTTATCCTAGCTGAGGCAATAGAGCAAGCTTCCCTGTGTTGAGTTAAAAAAAAACAAAGTAAGTCAGTGAGATGCTGAGAGGAAGATGCTGGCCTGGGAGGCAGATGGCACCGTAGCAGGGAGAGCTGCTCTTGTTTGTTTTCCATGTGGACGAGGGTGCTCTTTGAGGGCAGAGCCTGAGTTGTCTTTGATTTGGCGTCCTTAGCCCCTAGCAGAGTCCCTGGCCTGTGGTGCACCTATAGGAGGTGTCTGAAATAGGGCCCTCTGACCTCAGGCTCCTCTCCTCTGAAATGGGAACTCTCCTCATAGAGCTGTTGAGGTTAGGGAGAGCAAACCCAGCGGCAGTCACGTAATTGCTCAGTAATGACTTGCGTGATGGGTGAATTCATCTATGTGATATTGATTGAGTGCTGTAGTGGTCAGGAAAATAGGGACCACTCTAGGTATTTCTGGCGAAGGGATTTAATACAGGAGGTCAGATGCTGCATTAAAGCCACAAAGGTGGCTTTGGGAAGGCTAGATGGAGCAAAAGGTGGAGTTGGTGGGTGCTACTTGTTTTCAGGTGCACTGTTGTTGCTTGGCCCAGAAGGCCAGGATGCT
This sequence comes from Ailuropoda melanoleuca, assembly GCF_002007445.2. Classification (NCBI taxonomy): domain Eukaryota; kingdom Metazoa; phylum Chordata; class Mammalia; order Carnivora; family Ursidae; genus Ailuropoda; species Ailuropoda melanoleuca. The sequence continues at coordinate 69,671,541 of NC_048230.1, read as the reverse complement.
CCTGCCATGCCCAGAGGTGGGGAAGCTGTAGGATTCTGTTGCTGTGCTGCCGTCCTCAAGGCTGGTGGTCAGGAGGGGGATGTAGCGTTCAGCCAGCCACTGTAAAATTAGTATGGCACACCTTCCTGTCTCCCGCCACCGCTGCCAGAGGAAAGCAGTTTCTACCTTCCTCTGCCTTCCAGATCTCATGCAGGTGCTTCTCGTGGGCAGAACCTAATCTGTACTCTTAGCCTTGCCAACAAGGTCATCTGGAGAATGTGCACATCAGGCGAGAGCATGGAAGGGTGTAGGAATGGTACCAAAGGCCAACAGATGAAATCTAGCAGAAGCACCTGTTCCAATGGCGCCGTATCAGATGCCCAGTACCTGCATCCGCGATAGTCTCTATCCATGACGGTGACTCTTCTGGCTCCTGGACCCTATTCCGATGTTGGGGACCCCCCCACACACCAATGCCAAGCAATTCCCAGACACCAGCACAGTGTCCAAGAATTCCAACTCCATTCTGACGCTATCTACCCAGAGATAACAGCAGATCCCACAGGTTAAGGGTTCAGTCCCACAAAATTGCCCTCACCCCCACTTTAGCCAGTTGCAAGCAGCCTGCACTTCTGACGGACAGGCAGCAGATTGGCGATTCCAGCGACCTCCTCCCTAGGGTCTGTTAATTTGCTAGAGCAGCTCATAGAGCTCAGAACATTTACATTTACCAGTTTATTAAAGGATATAATAAAGGATACGAATCAACAGCCCAGTGCATAGGGGAGGTGTGGGGAAAGGGACATGGAGCTTCTGTGTGCCACTTACCCCACATCTCCCTGTGTTCATCAGCCTGGAAGCTGTCCAAACCCAGTCCCTTGGAGTTTTTGTGGAGGCTTCATTGTGTAATCATGATTAAGTCATTGGCTGTGGCTGATTCAACCTCCAGCCCTTCCTTACTCCCCAGAGGTGGGGGGATGGGACTGAACGTTCCAACCCATCAATCACATGGTTGGTCCTCTCAGCAGCCAGCCTGCCCTTGGATCAGGGCCAAAAGTCAGTTTCATTAATAATAAAAAAAATAATAAGACACCCATTTCACTTTTATGGCTCCAAAGCATTTCCAGGAACTGTGGATGAAGACCAAATATATCTGACAAATACATTTTGGTCTTCTGAATGGACAAGAATATATTTTTTATGTATCGTTGTATTATAATATATAAATGAATTCACTGGTTCAACAAATACTTATTGAATGCCTACTCTGTGCCAAGGATTACTCCAGGCTTGGGGATAGTGCAGTAAACAAAAGCAGACCAAAAGTCCCTGCCTTCATGGAACTAGGCAGATAATGGAGAAGTAAGTAAGACACATAATTTATTAGATAATGATAAGTCTACAAAGAAAAAAAAAAGCAGAGAAGGATAGGAAGTGAAGTTTTGGTTAGGCCAGCCTGGAAAAACCAATGAATGATTGTAAATCGTTGAATTAATGCATTCTTCGTGATGCCCCAGTGTCATGATGTCACCTTAGTGTTCACTAGGTTTGAGTGGCTCAGAAGTCATTGGTATGAATGAATTTCTTGTGGCTTCAGTGTCAGTTCTCAGCTGAGAGATGCCTGCTGGTGTGGCATCAGGCAGGGTCGGTTAGGAAGGGGGTTGCTGGTGAGGGCACAGACCTGCTGACTTCCTGGTCCTCCTGTGCTAACAAACTGCTACTACTGCCAAGAATGCAATGACAGCAGCTAATGTTTATCGAGTATTTACTGTATGCCAGGCACCAATCTAGGCTCTTTATGTGTTAACTCATTTAATCCTCACCGCAACCAAGGAGAGGAGTACTCTGGTTATCCCCATTTTACAGATGTGGAACTGAGAGATGTTGAAAGACTTGTCCAAGATCTCTTAGATGATAAGGGGCAGAGTCAGGATTTGAACCCAGACTGCCTGGCTCCAAAGCTGCCTCTAACTTCCTGGCTCCATGAAGTTCTACAGGGTCTTGGGAGTGACTGAGCTGACTGAGCCAGATGGAGGAGTTAGGATCGTGATCCTGGCTGAGATTAGCCAGGGCCACAGTGAGAGTCCCCCTGGCTGGTATAGCTCTTTTCTGTCCTTCCCAGTCCTCCTTCCCTCACTGTGCTGTCCTTCTAGGTGCCAAACCAGTGTGTGGAGGCTTCAGTATACCCCACCCCTCCTGTGTACAGCCCCGGCAAACAGGGATTCAAACCGAAAGGACCAAACCCGGCTGCCCCCATGACCAGCGCCACAGGGGGCACGGTGGCCACCTTTGACTCCCCACCAACGCTGAAGACCCGACGGTCCAAAGGTGCCAGTGGACTCCCAGAAGGTGGGCCTGCAGCCTGCCAGGGGCATCTTTCGTCAGCATTCTCCTGTCCATAAGGCTGCTTAGTTCTTGTCTTCCCTTTTATGATGGTTAGGATGAAGTGTGCTTGCATGTAGTGGAAAATCCAAAATAAGAATGACTTTAAAATGATTGAATTTTATTTTTCTCCTGTGCAAAACAAGGCCAGTGACAGGCAATTGGGAAATTGTGTGCTTATATGGTCATCGGGCACTCACATTTCCTCTTTCTGCTCTGCTACCCCTAGGGCATAGCTTCTGTTATCAGGGTGCCTCATCATCTAAGATGGCTGCTGGAGTTCCAGTCATCAATTTCATATTCCAGGCAGTAGAAAGGATAAAAGGGGCATCTCCCAAGTTCCAGGGGTTTTGCATGATGCTTTAACTTACATCTCATTGATCACAACTTAGTCACATGACCCTATCTAGCTGCAAAGGAAGCTGGGAAATGTCTCTTTTAGCCAGAAATATTGATGCTCCCATTATTTGGGGGATTTGTGAGGAAAGAAGGGGGGCAATGGATATCAGGCAGGCAAGCAGCAGTGTCTGTCCCCCCTTCAGAGATGCTAGCAATGGGACAGGGGCAGTGCTAGAAAGTGGTGGTGAAGGGGAGGGCACAGAAATCAAGAATTTTTCAGGGGCTTTCCAGTCAACTGCTTCCATCCTTCCTTCCTTCCACAAATACATGTTGAGCATCTGTGTGCCAGGGTCAGTATCAGGTGCTGAGGATCCAGCAGCGTGGTCCATGATTTCTCTGCCCTCAGTTACCGTTAGTGGGAGAGAGAGACAGGGAAAACAGGATAACTGTTTATGGGGGGCTCCAGGAAGGAGATTATCAGGGCACTATGATTGAGGGTACTGGGGGAGACTGGAGAATGATGCCACCTCTCTATCTGGGGATGAGAAGGAGGCAGCTTGGTGGCTGTCTGAGGGGTGAGCAGGAACAGCAGGTAGAGAAGCCCTGAAGTGGGACCACGCTTGAGGTCTTTCAAGCTTAACAAGGAGTCCACTGCAGCTGGATGGCGAGAATGATGAGGTTGGCAGGAAGCAGAGGATGCATCACCCTGTAGCCACAGCACAGAGTCTGGATTTTTATCCAAGGACAGAGGGGAGCCTTTCGAGCTTGTTCTGCTCTTCCAGGCAGAGCATCTCCTGGGCTTTCCTCCTTCAGGCACTGTGAGAGGCTCTGTGCTTCTTCCTCTGCCTGTCTGTGGGTATAGACCTCCCAGGGTCTGGGCTTTCTGGCCTCACATCGAGGGGTAGAGTGGTAGGAGGCTGCTCTTGCTGCTTTCAGTTATACCCCCAGCCTCACCATCCCCCCCCCCACCTGTTTTTCAGCTGCAGGAAAGCCAAAGGCTCAGAAACTCAAGTGCTCATACTGTGACAAGTCATTCACCAAAAACTTCGACCTGCAGCAACACATCCGAAGGTACCCAAGCATGGTGGGGCAGGTGGCTCCTCGGCAGCCCTGGCTGGAGGGCCATCCACAGTAGAAGCAAGGCTCCCTCTTCAGTCCCCTTCCCAGGGTGGTGAACAAGGCCCCATCCATCCTGTCATGGTTCTCAGACCTTTGTCCAAGTCAGGTCGGTTTTCCCTCTTCTGTCTCAGGAGCAGTAGGAGGGATCTGTGAAAGTTGTGGGGTCTGCCCACTATGGTGGAGAAGGTCCGAGCCAGGCGGGGTGGGGGGAGAAATGTCCTTGAACGATAGGGCCTTTGCAGGCATGAGGGGTGCCTCAATCCTCACCTCTGCAGAAAGGGCTGACCTCAAGGGCTGCCATGCCACACTGTGGTCACTTGTGTGACTTGCAAGTTCTGCTCACTCAGGACTAACTGTGAAACCTCCTGTCCCAAGAAAATGCAGGGAGCCCTTCTGGGCCTCGGCTTTTCCATCTGTGAAGTGGGGGGAGGAGGGGTCTTGGGTCTTGGGTCTTTTTCCATGTTTCTCACTGGTACCTGAGATGATTTTAGGTGGTTTCTGGGTATGGTGTCGAGAAATTCTGAAAGATGTAGAAAATCATTCTCTTTTCGAATTCTTTCACTCCTTGGAGAGTCAAAGGAGAAAGCCTCGATTTGGTGCTAGTTCCGTTGAACACCCCTTACATACTGGCTCATCTTTTACAGCAAAGAGAGAGAGGAGAGAGCACATGGACGCGTGCGCACGTGCACACGTCAGATTCCAATCGTGGCAGGGAGCAGCTTCTCACTAGACCAGGCTTTCTCAGTCTTGGCACTATTGACTTTTATTTTCTTGTGTTTATTTTTATTTATTTATTTATTTATTTTAAGTAGGCGCCACACCCAGGGTGGAGCCTGGTGTGGGGCTTGAACTCACAACCCTGAGATCAAGATCTGAACAGGCCTGTACCTCTGAAATTAATAATACGTTATATGTTAATTGATTGAATTGAAATAATTTTTTTAATTAAATTAAGTTAAATTAAAAAAAAAGACCTGAGCCGAGCTGAAGAATCGGACGCTTAACCGCCTGAGCCACACAGGCACCCCGGCACTCTTGACATTGTAGATCACGCCATTCTTTTCCGTGAGGGGCTGACCTGTGCCTGGTAGAGTGTTCAGCTGCATCCTTGACCTCTAACATTAGATGCCAGTGGCTCCTCTCACCCCTCAGCTGTCACAACCTAAAAATGTCTTCAGGCATTGCCAAATGTCCTCTGAAGGGCAAACTCAAACTCAGTTTGAGACCCACTAGTCTACACTAGCACTGCTCAATAGAACTTTCCACAGTGATGGAAATGTCCGAACGGGCACTGTCCAGTAGTGCAGCCACTGACCGTAGGCAGCTGCTGAGCACTTGACATGTGGCTGCCAGGACTAGGAAACTGAATTTTTAACTTAATTTAATTTTAATGAATTTAAATAGTCCCATGTGGCTTGTGTCAACCTTATCGGACAATGCAGCTCTATAGATCTTAATGATATTATTTTATAAATTATTGCATTTTTCAGTTATTTTGTATTTATGATAAGTGGTTTTCCATATAACAACAGGAAGCTTAATTTAAGTTTTAAAACAGATTGATTTGAAGGAAAATATTAAATAATGGTACAAGTGCTATGCTGCGACTGTGCCCATTTCTCCTTCAAAGAATAAATTTCTATTTGAGAGGGATTAAACAATTAGGAAATGTTTTATCTCACCGTATGGAGAAGGCCCACAGAGAAGATCAGCTCCGGGGCTGGTTGATTCAGCAACTCAGTAATGTCACCAAGAGCCCAGGGTCTTTCTGTCTCTGGCCTGCCGGCTTGTCCTCATGGTGTCAAAGTGATGGCCAGCGGCATCCGCATGCTCTGTCTGGGTCTTCTTGGGGGCTGTGAGCTCCTGTGCTGAGGTCACATCCCAGTTCCTGCGTTAGGGTGCTAACAAGCTTTGTTTCCCACAGCCACACTGGTGAGAAGCCCTTCCAGTGCATTGCATGTGGCCGTGCCTTTGCCCAGAAATCTAATGTCAAGAAACACATGCAGACTCATAAGGTGTGGCCTCCAGGGCGTAGCGGTGGCACCGTCTCTCGCAACTCTATGACTGTACAGGTCATGGCCCTCAACCCCAGCAGACAGGAGGATGAGGAAAACACAGGTAGGTAGAAGTGAGGAATGCCATTGTTCCCATACCTGTGCTCTGAAGCTTCATGGGTTTTATTCCTAGCTGTGTGACTTTGGGCAACCTCCTTGACCTCTCTGGGCTTCAGTCTACTTTATCTATAAAATGGGACATAGCATGAAAGGAGGGATGACAAATGTACAGTATGCCTGGCCTTACTCTAATACTGTTCCCGTGGAAGACAACACTAATCTATCACCTGTCTTTTTTGCTGCTCCTGGATCCTGCCTCAAAATCTACTCTTGATATATTGCTCCAGGCAGTCACTATCAGTTGACTTGAAATTGAAACCTGTTTGACTTCCATGGGCAGATGGTCTCTTATACTTTGTAGGATTCCCATCTGAGCCATCACTTGTCCCTGAGCTAATGATCATGTCCCTGATAATGCTTTAATTCCTGTTCTGTATGGGGGTTGAGGACTTACTAGGCCTGGAGCAGTGCTGTTAACAAAATTGTAATATGAGGGGCGCCTGGGTGGCTCAGTTGTTAAGCATCTGCCTTTGGCTCAGGGCGTGATCCCAGAGTCCTGGGATCGAGCCCCACATCAGGCTCATCCGCTGGGGAGCCGCCTTCTTCCTCTCCCACTCCCCCTGCCTGTGTTCCCTCTCTCGCTGGCTGTCTCTCTGTCAAATAAATACATAAAATCTTTGTAATATGAGCAACATATACAATTTAAAACCTTCTAGTAGCTATATAAAAACAATACTTTAAAAAAGTAAAATTAATTTTAATCATGTTTTATTTAATCTACTATATTATCATCTTAGCATATAATATAAGGAGATGATTAATAAAACATTTTATATTCTTTTTTTATACTAAGTTTTCAAAATCCTGGGTGTCTTTATGAATAGCATACCTGGATATGGACTAGCCACATTTCGAGTTCTTTTTTTTTTTTTTTTTAAGATTTTATTTATTTATTCGACAGAGATAGAGACAGCCAGTGAGAGAGGGAACACAAGCAGGGGGAGTGGGAGAGGAAGAAGCAGGCTCATAGCGGAAGAGCCTGATGTGGGGCTCGATCCCATAATGCCAGGATCACGCCCTGAGCCAAAGGCAGATGCTTAACCGCTGTGCCACCCAGGCGCCCCAACACATTTCGAGTTCTTAGTCACTGCATGTGGCTCATGTCCACTGTATTGGACAGTGTAGGGCCAGGGCCTAAGCCCTTCCTGCACAGTCCTGTGGGTGAGCAAAGCCCACCACATACCAGCCAACGAAGGGGGTGGTTTGCTGCACGAGCAGCGTGTGGCCACATGCTGGAACTAGCCCTACAGTGTGTTTAGCTAGTCTCTGTGTGCCCTATGCATTTTTTTTGAGCTCCTTGGGGAAGAAACTCTTCCTTATTTTTTTTCAAAATTCCTACAGTGCCTAGCACCAGGGGTTCAACCATGAAGCAAACATTTAGGGAGGACTACTATGGAGGCCTCTGTAGAGATGAGGTCAGAGGCCCCTGTCTTCGGAAAGTGAGGGAAGGTCAGCTAAACAAATGATTGTAATTGGAATGGGGAGCTGGGGAGGTGTGATGGATACAGCCAGGAGTAGTGTTCAGGATTTTTAATAACCGTGGAGAGGCCTAGGGAAAGGCCGTGAGGAGAGATTTGAGGCAATAGCTGTTTCCCAATGAGGATGTAAGTATTCAGGAGGTGAGCATCTGGAATAACTGTATCTGTGCACAAAGCTGAATGTGAGTGTAGGGCCTTGAGTACAGTGTCCAACACCAAGCACGTGGCAGGTGGCTGGGTGGACCCAGCAACACACAGGATGTGCTCTGTGGATCCTTCCTGAATGTCATCGCTCTCTGTCCTGACTCTTCCGCTGCCCTTCTCAGTGACTTCTTCCCTGGTTTTCTCCACAGGGTTGGGCCAGTCCCTGTCGAGTGCTCCACAGCCCCAAGCCTTGCCCGCAGCAGGTGAGGATGAAGGGGACAAGCTGGAGGCCAAGCAGGTCGTCCTCATTGACAGCTCCTACCTGTGCCAGTTCTGCCCCAGCAAGTTCAGCACCTACTTCCAGCTCAAGTCCCACATGACCCAGCATAAGAATGAGCAGGTAGGTGGGTAATGGGCAGCGGGAGGCCACAACCACCCAAGATGTGAGCCTTGGCTGGTGCTGGGGTCTTGAACATTGCCTAGAAAGGGACAGGAGTGGGCCCCAGTTGCAGTGACCTGCCATCTAACCACCTGTGATAGGCCAAGCTTCCCCTCTGTGGGAGGGGCCAGCTTACTGGGCCATTATGGTGCTAGGCCAAGGGAGGAAACCCACCTCTTACGGGTCATACAATGTAGAAACCAGACATGAGAAAAATTCTCAATATCCCAAGAAAATCTAATGTCTAAACACCTACCTATGGGGATTTAGGACCGCAGTCTTTTTTTTTTTTTTTTTTAAGTGAGATATAATTTGCATCCCACAAAATTCATCCTTTTTAAAGTGTGCACTTCAGGAGCACCTGGGTGGCTCAGTCAGTTAAGCGCTGGACTCTTGATTTCGGCTCATTTTGGCTTTCAGGTCATGATCTCAGGGTGGTGAGATTGAGTCCTGTGTCTGGCTCCACACTGGGCTTGGAGCCTGCTTAGGTTTCTCTCTCTCCCACTGTCTAAAATAAATAAATGAACGAACAAATAAATGAATAAATAAAATATTTTTAAAAATTTCAGAAAAATCTAAAGAATGTGTAGGTTGAAGAATGCATTTATTAGATGCTGGACACCCTGCTAAATGCTTTACATTCAGTATTTTGTTTACTCTTCATAACAACTTAGAGATCCGCATTTTCAGTATATTCAAGAAGAAACCAAAGTCCCGAAGGGTGAAGTGACCTATCCAGAGTCACACCACCAGTAAGTGACCGGGTCAGGGCTCAAAGCCAATCCCCATGTCATTAACCACCTTGCAATATATCCTTCCCAGGATGCAGCACAAAATCCAGTATATTTTGTAGAGTTTCTGTTTTTTTATTATAATTGAGATCTGTAAACACATATAATTTTGAACTGCAATTTTTTTTTTCTGATAGATTTTTTTTTTTTTAAACTTTTGGAAGAATTGTAGATTCACAGAAATTTGCAAAGATAGTAGGAAGAGGTCCCTTATACCCTTCAGTCAGTTTCCCTCAATGGTTACATCTTATATAACTACAGCCTGATATCTACACCAGGAAACTGACATGGGTGTAAAGCGTATGTATAGTTCTTTGCCATTTTACCGCCTATGTAGTTTTGTACTACAATCACAGTACAGAATTATTCCAACACCACGAAGATCTTCCTTGTTTTACCCCTCATTATTACACCTGCTCTCCTCTTCCCCAACATCCTCAGCCTCTGGAAACCACTAATCAGTTCTCTGTCTTTATAAGTTTGTCATTTTGAGAATGTTGCATAGATGGAATCATCCGTATGGGGCCTTTTGAGATTGGGTTTTTTTAATAAGCATAAATTCTCTTGAGATTTGTGCTTTCTATTTTTTAACCTAATTTTATATTCTGAGAATTTTCTCATCTCACTGTTTTAAAAAAAACAAATGTAATTTTTAACAGCTACGTTTTAAAAAATCCCGTTGTTTTAACATGTAGGATATGAACTGTGTTTTGCATTGTAGGCAAAACCATGGTGAGCATCCCTATAATCAAATCTTCATCCAAATCTCTGACTTTTCCCTTACCCTAGATTCCTAGCAGGGGAGTTGATGGAATTAAGTTACGATACCCTTGGGGAAAATAACAGAAAACTTTGATTCAGGCTGCTTAAACAATTAAGAGGTTTGTCATTGCACATAATAAGAAAACCCAAGATTGGGCAGCTCAAGGTCTGAGACAGTCAGTTGACTCAACCCAATATCAAGAACCCTGTGTCTTCCAGCTTTTGTCTCTGCCCCCTCAGGGTATGACGTTGTTTAGTACTGACGGCTTACCTGTGGTCTTGGGATGGTAGTCACTCTTTCTAGGCAGTAGTCCAGACACAGCAAAAACGGGCTATCTTCTCTGTGTTTCTAGGAAAAAAAAAACCTTTCCTAGAAGTCCACTGTAGATCTCTCATGAGTCAGAGCCACTATGCTCTAATATCTAGGAATTCATTATTACTCTGCAAATAATAGACAACTAGCTTACTAGTTAGGGTTTTACTTCCCTTATGTCAGAAGAAGTTTGTAAGTAAGCAGTGTTGGGCTTATATAGGTCAGATATGTCATTGTTGACTCAGGCTTCTTCTGGTTTGTGGCCCTGCCTCCTCAGCATGTGACTTCCATCCTCAAGATTGCATAATGGCTGCTGTATTTCCAGCCATCACATCTGTATTCCAGTCAGGACAAATGAGAAAAGCAGAGGAGATTTCTCCTGGGAAGCTTATGCCTTCTGTGTTCTGGAAGTAATGCCTTCCCTCCAGACTACTGCGTGCATATCACTGGCTAAAAAGGAGCCAAATGGTTGACACTAGATGCAAGGGAGCCAGGGAGATCAAGTGTTTTAACTGTACATGTTGCCACCCTGAACAAATCAGGGTTCACTTTGTTAGGAAGAAGGAGCAAGTGGAATTGTACAGGCAATCAGGAGTATGCTTGTCAAAGTATACTTTTCAAAATTTAAAAATCTAATTCTCACATAAATAACATAGTGAACATGAGCCAGAATTTTATATAACTCATTAATAAGGAGAGTAGAAGGATGACAAAGCCAGTTCAAAAGAGGATCTAAGATACTGGTATTTATACCTATATATAATTATGTCAGTGAAAGAAGGGAACATTCAAATAAGATTGTTAAGGTAGATACAAATCTGGTTAATATCCTGCAGGGCAACAAAACCTGTGACCTTTGGGGATATCTTTTCTACCTGACAAAAATCATGTATATTGGATCTGTTTTCTGCAAGTTAATATTTAATTCTAGAGTCTGGATCCTAATCAATAGTAAATAGTCAAAACAAGGCACATCGCCCAGAGAGTGAGATGAGCCCGGGCAGGTTTGTTAGATCGCAGTTCTCAGAGTGAGGTCCCCAGAGCAGTGGCTTTAGCATCCGTCACCTGGGCACTTGTTAGGAACGCACACCTTCAGGGCCTGCACACCTGCTGAATCAGGTGCTCTGGGAGCGGTGCTCAGCATTCTGTCACTGCCGTGGACGCTCACGTCAGAGAGCCACTACTCTAGGGCAACGCTGGAAGGACACGATGTCATCCTTTTACTGTATTTCCAGGCTTGAGGTAATTTTCCTGAATATACCCGGGTCACACAGCACGTGAGGGAAAGGTAATGGGGCCTTGTGACCGGCTGAGAAGAGAGGACTCTCACCACAATTAAACAGAGCTCCAGGAGCCAGGGAGCAGGGGAACAGTCTGCCTCCCCTCACCTGGTCCGTATCTTCCCTCAAGGTTTACAAGTGTGTGGTCAAAAGCTGTGCGCAGACGTTCCCAAAGCTCGACACATTTCTGGAGCACATCAGGAGCCACCAGGAGGAGCTGAGCTATCGCTGCCACCTCTGTGGCAAGGACTTCCCCTCGCTCTATGACCTGGGTGTGCACCAGTACTCCCATAGCCTCCTGCCGCAGCACAGCCCCAAGAAGGACAGCGCTGTCTACAAGTATGTGCCCTCCCCCTCCCCCCTTCCTCTCCCCGCAGGGACCCCCTGCGCTCAGCAGCCTTGCTCCTTCTGACTGCTGAGGACCCAGGGGAGAAGATGCTGGCCCTCCTTATGTCAGTCTTCAGTTTGGGAGACATTTATCCTAAAAAATAATCTGAAACCAATATTTTTTGTGTGTTCATAGTGGAAAACAGATTTTTTTTCCTAAACTAAAAATATTATGAAGATGTTATTTTGTCTGATCATCTACAAAATTTAGGTTACAGTCAGAATGGTCCACTGATTCTTAGAATGAAAACAGAATGAACAAGCACACAGTGGAAAGCAAAAATCATAAAAACCAGATTCATTTGTCTTATAATCTATAAAATTCAGGGTAAAATTGAAGCTATAGGATGATTCTTAGAATGAACAAGGAAAGAACCATGTGTAGAGTTTATTTGGGGTAATTTTTTCCGACAATCCTTTACATCACTGTAGTCTTCCGTTGTAGTTGTCGAGAGCATCCCTTTGGCAGAAATGAAGAAAGACTCCCTCAGTTTCATTACAGGCTTTTAATCCTTGAGTCTTCAAATCCCTCTGGCTGAGCTGTCAGTCCTGTGACCGTCCTCACTGAGTTTCTCTCATTCGGTTGTTTTCTGGTCCCTCTTCCAGACCCTCCTTAGTCGAGGGGTTGTCTGCAGGTGCCCAGTATCACTTTCATAACTGTGAAATCCCACATTTTGCCCTGCAGCCATTTTGCCGTGCATTCACCCAATGTCATCTGGGAGCAGCTTCCTCACAAAGCCTAGCACGTAGCGCGTGGGGATGGGTTTAGGGATAAGCAAGGAGAGGTATTTGTCAGGGCCCTTCTCCCAGTTCTTACTGAATATTTTCATGTTGGAATGGTTTTGCTCTCTGTTCAAACTTGTGCCAGTAGGGATTTATCTAATAACCTCTGTTAATGAGGTGTAACTCCTGGGTGACGCTTCTGGGCTTCAGAGATAAGTAAAAACAGACCCTGAGTTTAGAATGCACAGGCTTCTTAGGGAGACAAGTGTGTAAATATGCTTACACAGACTGTGATAAAATGCTAATGCATATGTTGATATAAGGTATACAAGTACCACAGTAGGAGGTAGGGCAGGGAAGGTGTCCCTGAAGCAGTGATATCTGAGCTGGGTTTCGAGGGATGAATAGGAGTTTGCCAAGTAGCCTGGGTAGGGTAGTATGCATTCCTAGCAGGAGGAACAGCAAATGTAGGTATAAAATGAAATAGCAAGTGCTTTAGAATGATCGTGTGTAGAGTGGAAGTGGGAGAGGGTGTTTAGATGTACCCTGCAGGAGAAGGTAGGGCCAAGGTAAGGGTAAGAAGAGCCTATAGAAATCACAGAAGCTTTGAGAAATTGGCAGAGGGACTGGGACTTAGATGGGTGTAGGGCAACTTGCCCTGGAGGAGATTGGGAAGTGGAGCCAGAGAGGAAAACCAGGCAAAGTTTTGGGCAGTCAAGGGGTGGAGATTTCTGGTTAGTGATGGATAATTCCCATTTGTACTCAGGGGGCATTTTCTTTTGCTTTTGCCTTATCGATTTGTGGATTATCTGTGAGTTCCTGTGACTGCGTGGCTCTCTGGAGTGAGATGCCAAGTGAAAGGAAGGGAGCACCTACTATGTGCCAAGTTCTGACTTAGGGACTTTGATCCCTGCAATCCTGGGAGGTAGGTGGTTGTATTAGTCAGCTCCAGCTATAACAAAATGCCACAGACACATGGTCTCTTTTTATAAGGGCACTTTGTCATCATGAGGACCCCACCCTCATGATCTCATCTAAACCTAATCACACACACATCCCCACCAAAGGTCCCATCTGTAAATCTGTAAATACCATCACATTGAGTGTCAAGGCTTCAACATATGAATTTTGGAGGGAGACAGTTTGGTCCATGGCAGTGGTATTCTCCCCATTTTGAAGATGAGGACACTGAGGCTCAGAGAGGAGAAGTGACCTGCCCATCAGAGTAAGTGTCAGCACAGGGCTGAGATTCAAATTCTTGTCTGGAACCTTGGAAGCCTCACAGCTCTGGTTTTGGAATTTGTAGGCTTAAGGTTGAGCCCAGTGCTGATGGCCCTGTGTCTACAGTCAATCTCTTCTCCTAGGTTCTTGTGTGAGGGTTACAGTGCCAGTAACCCTTTGCAGCCACTGGATCTTCTTGGCCCAAAAGTAAGGCCCTGAAGAGGCAGGCCATCAGCTGGGTGACTCAAGGGTGGGATGGTGTCTTGGGTAATGATAAGGATCCACCTGCCTGTGCTCAAATCCCAGCTTGACTACAAGCCCAGGAGATGACCTTGGCAAGGTATTCGGTTACTCTGAGCCTCAGTGTCCGCATCTTGAAATGGGGATAATTATAGTGCCTACTGTATTGGATTATTTATGAGGATCAGGTAAGACAACTATGCGGCTCTCGGACATGATACCTGGAACATCGTAGGTGCTCAATAAATGTTATTGCTGGAGTTATTATTTGTACAATTTAGATATAGGTTTGGCTGCATGCAATGGAGGCTCCAAATAATAGTGGCATAAATGAAATGAGAATTTATTTCTCTCTCGCAGTAATGTTTGAGCAGGTGTAGGGCTTCATCCTGTTTTCAGGTGTCCAGGCCCCATTGGTCTACCTGCTCTGCTCCCTTTGGGCCACATTGCTTTGGCCTATCTATGGTGCCTCCCCAAACCCCAAACCCTTCAAGTGAATCTTATGCATGCCACTCTATATATGCTATATATTTACTTTTTCCTTTTAAAAATAAGATTTATTGATTTTTTTCCTAATTGCAAAAATTATGTTCAATGCAGAGAAAAATATTTTTTTTTAAAGATTTTATCTGAAAGAGACAGCGAGAGAGAGCACGAGTGGTGGGGGGTGCAGAGGGAGAGGGAGGAACAGACTCCCAGCTAAGCAGGGAGCCTGATTCGGGGTTGGGATCATGACCTGAGCCAAAGGCAGATGCTTAACCGACTGAGCCACCAGGTGCCCCGAGGAAAAGATTTTTTTTAAATCGCACAAAAACCAAAACGCTGCCAAGCAAAAATAATCCCTGTTAACCTCTTTGTATGTGTTATTTGATCTGTCTGTAATAAGCATGTTTATGGATATAACTACCACAGGCTACACTGGAGTCAGGTCCTCCCAAACACAGTTACTGGCTTTGGTGAAAATTGATCATGTCATCTTCCTGTCCCACAACTTCCAGCAAACTGACTGAAACTTAATGGGATCACTCTGTACATGTGGTGTGCGTTATCACTTACAACTGTAATATGGACATCTTTGCATCTCAGCACAAACAGACCTGCCCCAGCCTTTTAACGACCGTTTACTATTCCATTGTACATGCCAAATTTATGTAACTGGTCCTTGATTGCTGGATAGTCGGGTCATTTCCAGTTTGTCATTATTACATACAACACTACAGAGAACAACTTTGGGCATACATCTTTGCTCACTTATAAATAACTTCCTGGAAGTGATTTTCAGGTTAGAGATCAATGAGGGAGGGGCACCTGGCTGGCTCAGTCAAGAGCGTGCGACTCTTATCTCAGGGTTGTGAGTTCGAGCCCCACATTGGTTGTAGAGATTATTAAAAAAAAAAGTAATGATAAACATAAAGATTTTTTTAAAATCAATGAGGGCTTTTAAGAAGATTATTTAAAAAATAATTATGTGCATATAGTACAATATTTAATTACTGAAAAAAGGGCATGAATGAAAAGGAATTCCCCATCTACCCCGAGCCCCTTCCTCATACCGCAGTCACTTTCAGGAACTTATTTTGAGGTAATTTCAGACTTCTCGAAAAAACATTAAGAGTAGTACAAAGGATTCCCATATATAGCCTTCACCCAGATTTCCCAAATGTTAACTTTTCACCACATTTGTTTTATTATATTCTGAGCTATTTGAGGATAATTTGCTGACACGATGCTCTTCTATCCTTTGTCTTTAGTGTATGTTTTCTGGAAATAAGGACAACCTCTTGCAGAAGCGCTGTGTAGTTATCAAAATCAGAAAGTTATAGGTGGCTCAGTCGGTTAAGCATCTGCCTTCGGCTCAAGTCATGATCCCAGGGTTCTGGGATCAATTCCCACATCGGACTCTTTGCTCAGCAGGGAGCCTGCTTCTCCCTCTCCCCTACTCGTGCTCTATCTCTCGCTATCTCTCTCTCAATAAATAAAATCTCTAAAAAAAAAAAAAGAAAGAAAAATCATGTTATATACACAACTAATAAATTACTGAACGCTACATCTGAAACTAATGATGTACTATATGTTGCCTAATTGAATTTAAATAAACAAAAAGAAAAAAAAGAAAGTTAAATCAATACAGTTCTGTTTCCTACTCTACAGACCTTATTCAGAAATTTCCGATTGTTTCAATAACATCCTTTATAGCCAAAGTAAATGTTTTTTCTGGCCTGGGATCCAAGCCAGGATCACACGTTGCATTACATTGTGTCTCTTTATTCTCCTTTAAGCTGGAACAGCTGCTCATTCGGTCTCTGTCTTTCATGACTGTGGTATTTTTGAAAAGTATAGGCTGGTTATTTTGTAAAATGTCCTCAGTTTGGGTTTGTCTGCTTTGACCTCAGGTTAGATGCTGGGTTGGCCCTCTGGGCAGGAAATATCACAAAGTAACGCTCTGTCCTCAGCACGTCATATCAGCAGGTACATGACATTGGTTTGCCCCCGTGCTGAGGATGTTACCTTGGGTGACTTAGTTACGATGGCATTTCTGGCAGGAAAGTTTTAGTTTTAATGGTTCTTGCTAAACTACCTCCCACAGAAATCTGTGTCTCCTCACTGCTGAGGCCTGTGGAGTTCTTGCCCTCTCCTACCTCACCAGCTTGTGCAGTCTCTGTGCCCCCAGCAGCTCTGCTCCCACCTGACCTGCTCTTTCTTTCTTGCCATCTGGAGGCATTTAGCCTGTGGTTTTCAGAGTGTGGTCTACAGGAGTCCCCTGGGCAGGTGCAGGCTGCCTGTGGGTTTCCCATGGTGGCCCATGTACAGATGTCAGGTCCTATGTTTCTATTTTTGGCATGAATTGCCCATCTACCTGTGGCATTCCTCACTGGAACATCATCATAAATGGGTCCATTTGTTTGGCAGGTGTTTTTATGGTCGGGAGACTGGAGGGGTCTTTACTTCAGAGTGGCTTACGACCTGAAACTGCTGTTTTGAAGGCTTGTCAGCCAGTGATGTTAAGCATGGAGACCGCATTTATGATGTGTTGTGATTTGTGGTTTGACACACTTGTGTCCTTTTACTCATGTGATCATCTTAAGAATGAACAAGGGGCACATCAATTTGGGATTCCTACCCCATTTTGTGGATGAGGAAACCGAGGGTCAGAAACAAGAAGGGGCCAGGTCTGGATCCCTGTCTGTCTGACTCTTTTGCATAACAGATTGTCACTGGTGCTCAAATCAGGTTATGAACAGGACAGATGTGGTCCCTGCCTCCAGAGCCCAATTGCTGGTGAAAGAGACAGATCAAATCAAGTAAGCAAATAGATAAATAATAATTATAGATAACAAGTGCTAAGAAAAAAACAAAACTGGGTGGGCCATAGGGGACAACTTGAGACAGGGTGCTCAAGGAAGACACCTCTGAGGAGGTGACATTTGAGGTGAGACCCGAAGGATAGGAAGGTGCTGCCCAAGGGAATACTTGGGGAAGAGTGTTCCAGGTAGCAGCAATAGCAGGTGCAAAGGCCCTGAGGTAGGAAAGAATTTGGTGTGTTCAAGGTACACTCAAGAGGCCGAGATGGCTGGAGCAGAGTGGGGTGAGCTATGGAGAAAGATGAAGTCTGAGAGGTAGGCGTGGTTAAGCCACTAGAGCCTTGTAGGCCAAGGTGGGAACTTTTAAGCAAGGATGTGATGTGGTCTGATTTTCTTTTTTTCCCTTTATTTAAGACTTCCTCTGGGGTGCCTGGCAGGCTCAGTCAGTAGAGCATGAGACTTTTGATCTCAGGGTCATGAGTTCAAGCCCCACATTGGGTGTGGAGCCTACTTTAAAAAAACATTTTTTTTAAGGAAAAGAATGAATTAAGTATAGAATTTTGCCTCCCAGTGTTGGCCCTGGGGGAGGAGAATGGCTGGTTCCTGGGCCAGTCCAGCCTCCTCACACTGCTCTGTCACCTCTCCTGCTCCTTCCCACGTAGGTGTGTCAAATGTGTCAACAAATACTCTACCCCCGAGGCCCTGGAGCACCACCTGCAGACCGCCACTCACAACTTCCCCTGCCCTCACTGCCAGAAGGTGGGTACCACTGCCCTTTCCCGGCTGGGGCAACGATAGGGGATGAGGGTGGTAGAGCAAACCCCTCACTGTCTCCTGGGCTTGTCTCCTTAGACGACACTTCCCCTTTGAAGAGTAAGAGCCCTACCTGGCCCATCTGAGCCACTAGATAGCACATGTGTCCATCCTGAGGCTGCTGCCGGGCCAGGCCAGGCCAGGCTGCACCAGTGTGGGGTCAGGCCTCTCCTGGGCCCAGGCCCAGCATCTGAACAGCCTGCCTCCAGCTTCCTGACCTGTTATTATCCTTCTTTTTTTTTTTTTTTAAAGATTTTATTTATTTATTTGACAGAGATAGAGACAGCCAGCGAGAGAGGGAACACAAGCAGGGGGAGTGGGAGAGGAAGAAGCAGGCTCACAGCAGAGGAGCCTGATGTGGGGCTCGATCCCACAACGCCGGGATCACGCCCTGAGCCGAAGGCAGACGCTTAACCGCTATGCCACCCAGGCGCCCCAGTTATTATCCTTCTTGTTATGGGTTCTTCTTTTCAGTGAATCTGAAACCCATCGCTAAAGCCTGTCCTCGATATCATCAGATATCCAGGCTGTGTTCTAATTCTAATTGTCTCAGAAACATCATAGTTTTTGTAAAGTTTATTTGTTTGAATCAGGTCCACACACTTCAGTTGGTTGATACAACCAAACTTTCTGTTCATCAATAGGTTTCCCCAACCAGTGCTCCTTCTTTTCTTTTCCTTTTAATTTATTTGTTGAAGAAACTGGGCCATCAGTCCTGTGGAGTTTCCCGAAGTCTGGATTTTGCTGATTGCATTCCCCTGGTGTGTTTAACTGGTTTCTTTATTCTACTCATTTTCTCACAGCCTCACATGGCAGATTTTCCAGGACAGCCCTGGTTTCACTTCAACCTCATGGTAGATGTTTCTAATTATGTAGATAGCCTAATTCAGGGCTTTGGAATTTGTGTTCCAAATAAAAGGTATCATGAATTGAACAAGAATCATGTGCCAGCTGCTGTTCGGAGCATTTTTTTTTTTTTTAATTTATTTGACAGAGAGAGAGACAGCCAGCGAGACAGGGACCACAGGCAGAGGGAGTGGGAGAGGAAGAAGCAGACTCCTAGGAGAGTAGCCTGATGTGGGGCTCGATCCCATAATGCCGGGATCACTCCCTGAGCCGAAGGCAGACGCATAACGACTGAGCCACCCAGGCGCCCCTGTTCAGAGCATTTTATCTGAATTGAGTCATTTAACTCTAGGAAGCATACCATTACTCTTCCCATTTTACAGATGGGGAAACTGAGGTGTAGCAAGTAAGGGCTACTAAGTAGTTGGGTCTGTAACCCTAACTACTTCTCTGTAACAAATGAATGAAAAAATGAACAAATGCCTTTCCTAAGGCCGGAGAGGAAGGAGATGTTGGCTTCCATGTTTCCTGGCTCTTTATTACCTTTTCATTCAGTTCTTCTGTTATGTATTCATTTTGTCATTCATTCTTTTGCATGTAAGTCATTTGACCCAGGCCCTGTGCTGGTGAATGAAAGCTCCTCTGCCCTTGTAGAGATCTCATATAAGCTATAGGTTATAATTCAGTGGGTTAGATGGTGACTTTAAAAATGTAGATGAGGTGCACCTGGATGGCTCAATGGTTAAGCGTCTGCCTTCGGCCCAGGTCATAATCCCAGAGTCCTGGGATTGAGCCCCGCATCAGGCTCCCCGCTCAATATGGAATCTGCTTCTCCCTCTGCCCCTAGCCCTGCTTATGCTCTCTCGCTCTTGCTCTGCTCTCTCTCAAATAAATAAATAAAATCTTAAATAAATAAATAAAGTAAATGAACAGGGGCACCTGCCTGGCTCAGGTGGTAGAGCGTGCGACTCTTGATCTCGGGGTCATGAGTTCAAACCCCACATTGTGGGTAGAGTTTACTTAAAAAAATAATAATAAATGAATAAATAAAACACATAGGAACAGTCAAGGGCAGAGTTTGTGTTGCCTGTGTGGCATTGGAGAGTCAGAGAGGGCTTTACAGAAGCAGTGACACCTGAGTTGGGTCTTGATAGCTAAGTGGGAATTTGTCAGGCTAAGAGAGAAAGGCCTTCTGGGTAGAAAAGCAGCCTGGCAGGAGCTCAGAGCATGCATTATGGGTGAGTCATGGGAGCCGTGAGGTTCTAAGGGCTGAGCCTGACACTGGGCCCTGATCCCTGGTGGGCAGAAAAGAAACTGTTTCCGTAAGTGCGGGAAATGAGAGGCCCCTTAAGCTCAGAGGGTGGTGAGGGCTAGTGAGTCAGACCTAACGCCAGCTCCTCTCTTCTGCCAGGTGTTTCCTTGTGAGCGCTACCTGCGCCGTCATCTGCCCACCCATGGCAGTGGTGGCAGGTTCAAGTGCCAGGTGTGCAAGAAGTTCTTCCGGCGGGAGCACTACCTCAAACTTCATGCTCACATCCACTCAGGTGGGTACCCTGTCCCTCGTCAACTCCTGCCCAGCGCCCCACTCGCTCCCCCAACTCCCTCTCTGTTCCCCTCCCCATCCCCCACTCATCTTTGCCTCTGTCTTTCTCCATCCCTCTTCTCCCTCCCCATCCAGTTCCTCCCCACTCTTTGTTCATCCCCTTCCCCATCTCCTTTCTGACCCCCTACCAACCTGCCCTCTCAAGGGAACAGGAGTTGCTACCAATACTAGAGTAGAGATGTGCCTCTGGAGGCTGGTGGAGGGACTCTTGGTTCTGCCCCCTGACAGCCCACTCAGACCATTCTGAGCCCCTAGAGGTGGGGGTACTGTTGTCACTGCAAAATTCCCACATAGCCCTGGACAGAACCCCCCTCTCCTTGGTTCCCCAGTTGAGACACATTGACATTTTATTTTCTTTTAATTTTTAAAAAATTATTACTTAAGGGGCACCTGAGTGGCTCAGTTGGTTAAGCGTCTGCCTTCGGCTCAGGTCATGATCCCAGGGTCCTGGGATTGAGCCCCTTGTTGGGCTCTCTGCTCAGCGGGGAGTCTGCTTCTCCCTCTGCCTCTGTGCTCTCTCTCTCTATTTATTTATAAATAAATAAATAAATAAAATCTTTTTTTTTTTTTAAAGATTTTATTTATTTATCCGACAGAGGTAGAGACAGCCAGCGAGAGAGGGAACACAAGCAGGGGGAGTGGGAGAGGAAGAAGCAGGCTCATAGCAGAGGAGCCTGATGTGGGGCTCGATCCCAGAACGCCAGGATCACGCCCTGAGCCGAAGGCAGACGCTCAACCGCTCTGCCACCCAGGCGCCCCAAAATAAATAAAATCTTAAAAAAAAGATTATTGGTTAAAAAATCTTTTTTTTTTCATTTAAAAGGATCCAAAGGTTGCAAAAACCTGAGTAGTAAATCCTTGACATTACAAAAGCAAATATGAAGAAAAGAAAATAACCCCATCGCCTCACCTCAAATGCATAATCCAAATTTTTTTTTCTTTTTTCTTTTTACTATGACCTATGGCAAAAAATATATTTTATGGGGTGCTTGGATGGCTCAGTCATTGAGCGTCTGCCTTCAGCTCAGGTCATGATCCACGGGAAGTGGGCTTCTCCCTCTCCCACTGCCCCTGCTTGTATTCCCTCTATCGCTGTTTCTCTCTCTGTGTCAAATAAATAAATAAGATCTAAAATAAATAAATAAATTATATATATATGTGTATACATATATATATATATAAAATACTACAACCCAGGAAACACATTTATATACAGAGCATATACTGAAACAGAAATTTCATAAGACAGTATTTTCTATTCTGTTGAATTTTAGTTGTTAAAATAACCACCAACAGGTTGTGACTTGCAGTTTGAAAAATACCCCCAATTCCCATCCCTAAAGATAACTGCTGTTAGTGGTCCTAGTCTAAGTCCTCTGGTTTAATTTTATACCTGTACAACACGCTTGCTTACTTTTACACAATGGAGCACATATTATAACTCTGTTATGTACCTTTTTTCTTCACTCATCAGTATACCTTGAAGATGTTCCTAGCAGTACCTTCTTTTTCTCAGTTGCATGGAATTCCTTTGTATTTACTGTCTTTTATTTAACCACTTCCTGTGGGTGAATACTTAGATTATTTTTCAGCTGTTAGTTTGTACACAAAATGTTGTGTGGGTCCCCTTGGCACGCTTTTGGGAGTATATCTGGGGCTGTGTATTCTGCGCAGTGGAAATGCTAGGTTAAATGTTTATGCAGTACAGTACTCAGTTTCTGTTTGGGATGATGCCAAAGTTCTGGAGATGGATGGTGGTGGTGATTGCACAATAATGCAAATGTACCTAACACCACTGAAATGCACACTTAAAAATGGTTAAAATGGTAAATTGTATTTATATTTTACCATAATAAAAGAAGAAAAAAGGTATATGCCTTGGTAATTTTGATAGATATTACCAAATTACTCTCTTTATAATTTTAAGAATTCTTATTCAAATGTAATACATGCTTATTTAAAAAATGGAAGCAGCATGGAAGTACATAAGGTGAAACTTTAAGGTTCCCCTTCACACCCTAATTGCTACTGACAGTTTGGTATGTACCCTTCCTCAACTTTCTCCCTACATCTTCTGCGAATACACCACCACCTATGGCTAGGGGTGTTTCAGAATATGAGGATTGTATTTTTTTCTAACAAAGAGGGGACTGTCTTAAGCTGTTCTACAGTTTTCTTTCCCCACTAGCAGTATGACCAGGAGCCTCTTTCCAGATCAGGAAACACAGATGGACCCTAATCTTTTTAATGACTGCAGAGCATTCCACTGTAAGGACCAGAATTTCCTTAATCACTGGGTTGACATTTTTCAAAAGTACTTTATTCATTCCAGAGGTTGAATAGGGAGGAAATAATGGCAAGAAATCAAAACAGCCCAGTAGCATACAGGGCAGGTTGTGACCCCTGACCCCTGTCAGGTGAGAGCTGCTCTTCTCCCCCTCCTGGTCCCCACCAGGCTCTGCTGCAGCCGATGTGGGGTGACTCAGGTGAACTCTGCATCACACGGCTAGGCTGGCATCTTAGCTCACTAGGTGCAGACCATGACCTTCAGTTTTCTCATCTAGTACTTACCTCATAGTTTGTGGCAACAATTCCATTAGATAAGGTATAATTCCCCTCTCTCCTGTGGTGGACCCCATTTCAGTAAATGCCACAACCATTCATCCGTCACTCAGCCCCACCTTAGATTCACCCTTGACTCCCTTCCCCTCACTCCCCACAGTCAGTCCACTGGCAAAGGCTGCCGATTCCGCTTTCCTAACATGGTCTCTACTTGGCCACTTCCCACACCTCCACCCCCACCCCCACCCCCTCAGTCTGTTCTCTGTAGGCAGCTAGAGGAAGCCCGCGACACTCATAAGTCAGATCTGTCCCCGCTCCACTTGGCCCCTCTGGTGGCTTCTCATCTTGCTCAGAGTAAAAACCTAGGCCTTCCAGGCCCTTCCTGTTGGGCCCGGCTATCTCGGCTATCTCACTGACCTCCCCTTCTGCCTCATTCTCCCTTCTCCACTGTGTTCCAGCCACACTGGCCTCCCCACTGCTCTTCAGACATACCACACACTCCCACCTTTCCTTCTTCCTGGGACCCTGACTCCAATTTCCATCATGGCTCACTCCCCTATCCCCTCAGGTCTCAACTCTTCCCTCATCAGAAAGGCCTTTCATGACTGCCCTATCTGAAATAGCCCCCTCTTCTCCTTGGAAAAGCAATGAGGAATGAGAGAGGCTGTTTTCTTCCAGGCCACTTCCCTAGAGGGGCTGCTATCTATTGTACCCCATATTCATACTCTATCTCATGGGACCCTCGGTCCCCACCCCCTATCTGTGTCTCCTCCTACAGGTGAGAAGCCCTACAAATGCTCAGTGTGCGAGTCTGCGTTCAACCGTAAGGACAAACTGAAGAGACACATGTTGATCCATGAGCCATTCAAGAAGTATAAATGCCCCTTCTCGTGAGTAGAGACTGGTGTGAGTGGGAGGGGCACATTTACCCAGCAGTGGGACAGAAAATTGTCAGGGCCGAGGTTCTGAAGGTCGTCTCTCCTTTTATCCTGTTGTGGGTCTTGCCTACCTGCCTCACTCCCCACCCTGCTTCCTTGCCTGACCTTTGGGGTAGAGAGGGAGTCCCTCATGCCCAGGGCTAGCACAGAGACCAGCAAGACAGTCCGAGTCTGGTGAACTCCCCCTGACCAGTGGTTTTGGGTTCTAGGACACACACGGGCTGCAGTAAAGAGTTCAACCGGCCAGACAAGCTGAAGGCTCATATCCTCTCCCACTCCGGTAAGTGAATGCTGGACCTACCAGGAGGGTCTGAGTCCCTGGGGCCGGCCCCCTAGAAAGAGCAGACACATCCCATGAGGCTTATTATCACTGCCTGGTATATTCCAGTCAACAGATTTTGCTCAGGTGAGCCATGAGCCAGGTCTGCATTAGGGTCCTCAGGGTCCTACAAGGTGAGTCAGATACAGTCCCCCAGTCTGAAGGGAAAGCTGATCTGAGAGGAGACAGCTGTAAATCAGAGAGGTCCCCAGTGTGATAGAGATGTGGATCAGTCATGGAGGGAAATCAGATTCCAACTGGGTCCAAGACATGGCCAGGAAGTTTCCTTGGTACGTTCAGCAGAGCAGGGCAGCTGGTGTGTGAAGCAAGGGTCTCCACCCCACTCCTTAGTTTCCCAAGGGCTCTATGGGGCTTCCTTGGGTGCTGCTCTGTCCCCAGAGCAGCTTGGCTGGCTTTCCACATACCATTTGGTCTAGAACATGGTTTCTTGGCACTCTGGATATTTTGCAGTAGCTGATGCTTTGTCATGGGTCCGCCCTGTGCATTGTAGGATGTTTAGCAATATGTCTGGCCTCTACCCTCTAGATGTCAGTGGCATCTTCCCCACAATTAGGACAACCACAGATATCTCCAGAGGACAAACCAAAAGTCTCCTGGAGGGGAAAATTGCCCCTGGTTAACAGAAAGGATTCAGTGACTAAAGAAAGTTTGAAAACTGGGAGAGTAGAGAGTTAAGGACTTGAAGACAGAGGGCCAAGTTTGATTCTTAGCAGGGCCGCTGTCCTGCTGCGCTGCCCCATGCAAGTCACTGCCCCTCTCTGAGCCTTCATCCCGGGGAGGGTGAGGGGAGCGTGGCTCAGGCTACGTGTGGGCTGGAGTTGACTTCATGGTAGACATGGAAGCACCAGTGATTCATTCAGTGGGTGACTATTGAGAACCTATCGCATGTCTGACTCTGGGGGTGATGTGGGGGAATCAGACGGGCAGAGCCCCACCCTGCCTTCCTGAGGAAGCTTAGCATTTAGTGGCAGAGATTGAAAATGAACAACAAACAAGTAAGTATGTTACAGCGAAGTATGCAGAGTACAAAGATAGGAATAAACAGGGTGATGGGGCAGAGAAAGATATGAGGTAGGTAACAGGAGGGCCTTGTGGAGGAGGTAAGGTGAGACCTGTCCTGAGGGATAAGAAGAGCCAGGAAATAGCTTCCAGAAGGAGGGAGCAAGTGCAAAGGCAGGGAAGAGACTGAGGGCGGGGGGTGTTTAAGACAAGGAAAGGTGAGTGGGAAGCATGGAGCTCATAGAGCAAGTAAGGGGAAGGAGAGAATGGGGCTGAGAGGTGAAGGGGTTGGTCAGACTGCCCAGGGCTTTGTGGGAAACTTGGGGAATCGCCAGAGGGTTCAGAGCAGAGTATGTTAGGATCGTTTGTGTATTTCACGAAGCCATCTCTGGCTACCCTGTAGGGATGGCCTGAGGGGGCGAGGGGAGGCAGACAGACCAGAGAGGAGAGAGAAGATGGTGACCTGGCTAAGTAAACCAAGGTTTCGGGGCTGAGCAGGCTCTTCTAGGCAGAGGGGAAACAGCAAGTGCAAAGGCCCGGAGGCAGGAGCCAGCTTGGTGGCCTGAGGAGAGCATGTGTGCCTGGCTGGGAGTGAGTGGCTGGGAGAAGGTGGGAGATGAGACTGGCAGGAGCAGAGCCCAGTTTGCACACATGCTCAGAGGCCAAGCCGAGAGACTGGGTTTTATTCCGAGCACAGAGGCACAGTTGCAGAGTAAGGGCTCGGGCGCCCCTCACGGACTTCCCCTCGCTCCAGGCATGAAGCTCCACAAGTGCGCCCTGTGCAGCAAGTCCTTCAGCCGCCGTGCCCACCTGGCGGAGCACCAGCGTGCCCACACAGGCAACTACAAGTTCCGCTGCGCCGGCTGTGCCAAGGGCTTCTCCCGACACAAATACCTCAAGGACCACCGCTGCCGCCTTGGCCCCCAAAAGGATAAGGACCTGCAAGCCCGGCGGCCCTCCCGGAGGAGGGCAGCACCCCGCAGCGGCAGCAGTGGCGGGCGCAAGGTGGGGACCCCCCTGCCCGACCCCCTGGGTCTGGAGGAGCTGAAGGACACCGGGGCTGGGCCAGTGCCTGAGGCTGCCCCAGGCAAGCCGCCCTTCTCAGAGCCAGATGCAGTGCTCTCCATTGTGGTGGGTGGCACAGTGGGGGGTGAACCGGAGCTGGTAGTGCCCGGGCATGCAGAGAGCCTGGGCTCCAACCTGGCGCTGGCAGAGCTGCAGGCTGGGGCCGAGGGCCCATGTGCCATGCTTGCTGTGCCCGTCTACATCCAGGCCTCAGAGTGACGGACCCGCGGTGTTTGCTCCCAGAGCCTGGCCTGATGCTCACCTGTGGGTCCAGGCCTCAGGCGCCGACGAGAGATCCTTCCCAATGGAAGTGAGCCATTGGCCAAAATCCTTCTGGAGTGTCATTTGTGAACCCTGGCCTGTGGCCAGCCTGCCGTGGCTCCTGTTCTGCTGGCTAGTCCTGCAGCATTCTGGAATGTGAGGCAGGGCGGCCTACAGCTTCGAGGTAGGGGCATGGAAAATAAGAGAGCTGGCCAAGCCAGCAGCCCAGGGTCTGGCTGGTCCAGGCTGGTGTCAGCTCACCTAAGAGAGAAGACAGGGTGGTCCTGCCCACCCCTGCTCCGGGCTCTCTTGGTGTGGCCTCTGATCAAGCTGCTCTGGAGGCCTGAAATGGTTTAGAGCTCTTATCTGCTGGACCTTTTCATATATGGTTCCACATGGTATCCGCAGATGACTCTGGTGTGGGCATTTAGGCAGCACTCAAATGTCATGGTTATAGTGCAGCTATCAGCCAGATTTGGCTTTAAATCTAAGCACTGCTACTCGCTTGGTGTGTGACCTTGGGTATGTCACTTGACCTCTCTGAGCCCTGTGTATCTCATCTGTACAATGGGGCTTATGACATTTCGACCTCATGGGGATCCAGTATGATGAAATGTGCAAAGGACTTGGCATAGTGCTTGGCACTTGGAAAGCGCTCAATAAATGTTTTTATCAAAATATGTGTCCAATGGCTCAGGCTTGAGGCTTGGCAGTTTCTTTCTTTTCCCCTAGGCGGCAGCACTCCCTCCCCCTCCTCCAAAGTATGGAGGGGCTGAGAGGTCCCATGGCCCCTTGCACACAGCTGTGCTCCCCCATTAGCCATGAAGAGGTTTGATGCTCTCATATTTCAGAACACGGCCATGGAAGGGGTTTATACTCTTGAAAATGCAGGATCCTGGGCCTTGCCCCCAAACCCTTTAGCATCAGAAACTCTGATCAGGCTTCTAGAATCTGTAGTTGCCCCCACTGCCAGCACTCTGTCCCCACTCCCCAGCTAGTCCAGAGGAGAAGCAAACCAGGCTTATTGCGAGGCAGGGAAGAGAAAAGGGGCCTTGACCAGTGTTTCCTCATTTCTATTCACAGTCACACTGCCTCAGTGGTAAGAGGAAACTAAGGCTCAAGAAGGGAGAGGGAAGGATGCAGCAGAGCTGTTGGACTCAGTCTGATGAGTTTCCTTGAAGGCCGGTATGTCCCTCAGATATCTGTGCTGGGGCTCTCGGCTGGCGCTCAAAGCAAGCCCAACTTCCCCTCAGGAAGGGTATGATGCAAGAGGATGGACCAATGAGGAAGTGGTACACAGTTGAGGTAGTAAGAGCTTCAAGTGCACCCAGCCTTCAAAGCCAGAGGGGGGCTGGTGAGGACAGAAAGTCTCTTCAGAGGAGGTCACATTTGAGTTGGTCCTTCACGCAGAATATTTTGATGGTTGGATAAATAGGGAAAGGCATGCCGGGGAGAATAAGCCATGAGCAAAGCCTTCAAGGTATGACAGTTCTGGGGCTGGTGAAAGGACCAGGATGACCAGAAGTTTGGGGGTAGTGGTTAGATCATAATAATCACTAATATGTTTTAAGCTTCCACATGATGGACACTGCACATATCACCTCAGCCCCATCAGGTGAGAATTGTTAATTTCTTTATTTTACAGATGAGGAAACAGGTGCAGAGAGGCAGGGCTCCTTGCCCAAGCTCACACAGCCAGTAAGTCACAGAGCTGGGGTTCAGGCTGGGGTGGTCTTCCTCTATGTGCTGTTAGCCACTTTGCTGTATTGAAATATAAATTGATGTTGAATCAGAGATGTCCTTGGATGTTGGGTTAAGGAATTTGGACTTTATTCTCTACAAAAGGGAGGAGTCATTAAACATTTTTTAAAATTGTGACATTAAAGAAAATGTTAAAAATCACATCTCCATCCTAATAAAACTACTTAAGCTATATTTTTGTCTCTTCCTGACCATGTACACATGCATGTACATTTATCAATAATCATGAGGACTCATGTTTACTAGGCACTTATGCCATGCCTGGCATGTCCTAAGCACTTGGAGGTAGGTGCTACTTTTAATTCCATCTTATAGCTGAGATGAGGCAAAAGGCACAGTGAGGTTAAGCAGCCCCAAATCACACAACAGTAAGTGGTATAGCCAGGCCACAGAACAAGGGACATATCAAGGCCTAATATTTGATAGATGTATAGTGGGACTGTAGAGGATGAAGCTGGGACCATACTGGGGTTCCCATAACTATATCCCTCCTAGGTTGACAAATGGGAAGCTTGAGACAAAGAAAGGGGAAGGCCCTTGGTCAAGGGTCCCTCAAAGTTGATGATAGAGCTGCTCCAGGACCCCAGGGGTCCCCCAAGATGCTGGAGAAGATGAAATGTAAAGAAGGGCTGTCCTGAGCATCCAGGGTCCCACAGATTTTGACATCGAACAGAGCTAGGTTTGAATCCTGGCTCTGTCCCTTCCCAGGTATGTGGCTGTGGCAAGTCACTTCACCTCTCTGAACTTCAGTGTCCTCATATGTCAAACCAGGGCAAATAATAGTACCTACCCAATAAGGTTATCACAATTCAGAGAGAATTCAGGTAAAGCAGAAATCACAAACTGGCAGCCCATGGGTTGAATGCAGCCTATAGACAGACTTTGTTTAGCTTTCACTATAAAAAAAAAACAAGACAAAACCCAGTATTTAAAAATAATGAAATTAAAAATCTACCACAATGGTGAAAAGTGAGATACATTCCCCCTGTGTCAGGAACAAGAAAAGGATTCTTGCTATCATCATTCCCACATTGTGTTAGAGACCTAACCAAAGCAATAAGGCAAGATAAAGAAACAGTATAAGTATCAGAAAGGGTGAAATAATAGCAAGATCAATATATAAAAATTTACTAGGTTCTATGAATAAAAAAAAAATGCTGGGTTCCTATACTCCAGAAGCAATTAGAAAATGTAAGTAAAAATTAGGAGATTTGGGGGGTACCTGGGTGGCTCTGTCAGTTAAGCTTCCCACTCTTGATTTCAGCTCAGGTCTTGATCTCACGGTCATGAGTTCAAGCCCTATGGTGGGCTCCATGCTGGGCATGGAGACTACGTAAGAAAAAAAAAAAGCAAGTTCAAAATAAAAAATTGGGAAATTTCAGAATCCCTGGCTGGCTCAGTTGGTGGAGCATGTGACTCTTGATCTTAGGGTTGTAAGTTTGAGCCCCATGTTGGGTGTAGAGATAACTTAAAAATAGAATTTGTTAAAAAATGGGAGATTTCATATAAAAATCTGGGTTCTAACTTACGTTGAAAATAAGGATGTCGGGCATAGGGAGATAGCAGCCAGGTGGAGCTGAGCTAGCCAGCCCCTTTCAATGGGCACATGCATTCCAGATGCCATGGTTCCTGTTCTTTAAGATCTCTCTGACATTGAAGCTGAATGCCAGTTTCTACTTACTATACTTGCACTGATTAGTCTTAGCGAAATATTTCTAATTTCCCATGTCTTTCAAGAGTAGGAAAACCAGATGGCCAGAGAGGGTCACATGATTTTTTATGTTCCTCGCCTACTCAACCATCTTTCTCTCTGGACCTGAGGTATATGATTTGAGGAACCCTGTAAATAGTGCTTTCTTTTCTCCCTCCCACTGCCAGTCCTCTGTTTGCCTCTGAGCTAGCCGGCCTCAGTTTCTCTATCAGTAAATGTGGGGAGTTGAGTCGTAGCTAACTTTACTGTCTATTAAGTGCCAAACCCTGTGTTCTGTGTCTTATTTACGTGTCACTGAGTCCTCAAAACACCCTTGGAAGCAAGCTCTCTTATCACACCCAGTTTGTAAATGGGGAAACCAAGGCTCAGATAGGTGTAGCAACCTGCCCAAAGACTCTCAGCCAGAATGTGGAGCTGGGCTTCAAACCCAGGACTGACCCCAAAGTTCCTGCCTTGTCTTAGGATCACTAAAGCTCTCACCAGCTCTGTTGGCCAAGGTTTTGGGTTTTTGTTGTTGTTTTAATCACTTCTCCAGGGCTCCAACCACTTTTCATCTCCTCAGCCATCACTGCCCTGTCCAGGCTGCTAGCCTCTCTTGCATGGATAATTGCATCAGCCTTCTCTGGTTTCCTTGCTTTCTCTCTCTCTCCACCATGATCCATTCTCTTGACAGCATCCCAAGGGATCTTTCTAGAGCCTCAATCAGATTATGCCACTTTCCTGTTTAAAAGCCTCTAGTGTATTCCAATCTCTCCCAGAATGAAATCTAAAGTTTTCCTGGTAGATTTCAAGGTTCTACATGATGTGGCCCTCTTCTTTTATTCTCTTATTCTACTCCACCATATGTGCCCTCTTGCTGCTCGTCCATTATGTAAGCTGGTTCCTGCCTCAGGGCCTTTGCACTTGCTGTTCCCTCTGTCTAGAATGTCTAGAATGCTCTTCCCCCAGATTTTCATATGTCTGGCTCCCTCCCTCTATTTACCTTTGTCCAAAAGTTATTTCCTTGGGAATTCCCTGGCCAATTTGTCTAAAATAGCCCCACCCCACCCTCATCACACTCTAGTAGTCCCTTACTCTTCATTTTTATTTATCATCCTTGTGACATTATATTAGACATTTCTTTATTGTCCATACCCCTCATTAAAAACAAACAGTGCACAAGGACAAAGATTTTCTCTGTTTTGTTCTCTGATATATCTACAGTGCCTAGAACTGCTCAGGAATTGCTCGATCAATATTTGTTGAATGAACCAACAGCAGCACTTTGAGAGAACAAGACCCACTCTACCCATCCCCTTTTCTCATTAAATGGAGGCCAAGGGTAAGTTTCCCTCAGGAGGAATCTGTCATGTAGGCTGAGAAATGACTAACCCAGGGCCCTGTAAAGCTCTGTTTTCCTTGTTTTAAGAAGCTGAGAATATCTGGGACAAATGACAGAAGCCATGGCTTGGAAATCTCCGTTGACACAGCAGGTATTGGTGTGGCCCAGGAGAACCGGTTGGACCAGTTTTGTCTCCCTTGGGGAGGCTGGAGTGCAGGTGGCAGCTGCAGGTGCTCCCAACCCCCAAGGCCACCAGCAAATGACACCCATGGATTCTCAGGCCCTGTAGGTTGGTAGAACAGATTCCACCTCAGGTTGGGGGTGAACCCCTGCTCACCAAGGGTGGCTTGTGTATGGTCAGGCATGGAATCCTGAGGCCAGGGTCTGAAGCCCAACTTCAGGGCCTTGGGCCCTTTGTAGAATCACAGGGAATAAAACGAGGTCCAGAGAGGGAAAGCGTCTTGTCCAAGTTCCATCATAATATGGCTAAATCCAAACCCAGTTTTCCTGCCCCCCAAGTCAATGCTACATCAGCCCATTCGTTTATCCATTTGACAAATATTTATCAAGTGCCTACTATATGCTGGGCATAGTTCTAGGCATTGATGATACATTGTGAACCAGACAATAATGATCTGTGGAAATCCTCTGTGGAAGAAGCAAGATAAACAACAAATAAGCAAGTTATATAGTATGTTAGAAGGTGATGAGTACTGTAAAAAAAAAAAATGGAGGAGAGTAGTGTGAGTGTGTGGGGGGTGCAGGTTGCAACAAGATATGGGGTGGCCTGAAAAGCCTTACATTTGACCCTTCAGGGCACAGTGCCTGTTGCATCGCCTACACATGCTCAGATGAATAGGTATGGAATAAGCAGGCGCTGTAACCCACCATAGGCTCAAGTGCAGGGGCCTCTCCAGCACACAGTCTCCCCCCACTCCCCACTTGCCTCTCGCAGCTTCTCTGGGTCTCTCCTACCCCTACTACTAACTTTGTCCTGTTTCCCAGGGAGGTCATACCTCCTCCCAGGCTCATCACACTTCATTTATTTGTGTTTATTTGTGCATATCTCTCTATCCATTCATTCATTTGGATAAAGACCATGTAGCATAGAGGTTAAGAAGTTTGTCTTTATAGTAAGAATCTCAACTTTGCTCCTACAAGCCGTGTGACCTTGGGCAAACTGTTCAACTTCTCTGTTTCTCTAGTACCTAATACATAAAATGGCGACAGGGACGCCTGGGCGGCTCAGGCAGTTAAGAGTCGGACTTTGGCTCAGGTCATGATCCAGGGGTCCTGGGATTGAGCCCTGCATCCAGCTGCCTGCTCAGCGGGGAGTCTGCTTCTTCCTCTCCCTCTGCCCCTCCCCCTACTCATGCACGCTTGTGTGGGCTCTCTCTCTCAAATAAATAAAATCTTAAAAAAAAAACTCTTGCTTAATCAAAGGTCATGAAGATTTATACCTACATTTCCTCCTAAGAGTTTTATAGTTTTAGCTCTTACATTTAATTTTTTTAAAAGATTTTATTTATTTATTTGAGAGAGAGAAAGCAGAAGCAGGGGGAGCAGCAGAGGGAGAGGGAGAAGCAGACTCCCCGCTGAGCAGGGAGCTGAATGCGGGGCTTGATCCCAGGGCCCTGGGACCATGACCCAAGCTGAAGGTAAATGCTCAACCGACTGAGTCACCCAGCACCCCTAGCTCTTACATTTAGATCTTTGATCCATTTTGAGTCAATTTTTGTATATGATGTAAGGTAGGGGTACATATCCATTCTTTTGCATTTAAATATCCAGTTATCCAAGCACCATTTGTTGAAAAGACTATTCTTTCCTCACTGACTGGTCTTGGCATCCTCATCAAAAATAAACTCACCATAGATATACTGGTTTATTCCTGGACTTTCAATTATATTCCATTGATCTATATGTCTGTTCTTACGCCAGTACCACACTGTTTTGATTACTGTTGCTTTATAGTAAGTTTTGAAATTGGAAAGTGTGAGTCCTCCAATTTTGTTTTGGCTATCCAGGACCTTTGCAATTCCATGTGAATTTTAGAATCAGCTCGTCCATTTTCTGCAAAAAAGCAGCTCAGATTTTGATAGGGATTATATTGAATCTAGATCAATTTGGAGAGTGCTGCCACCTTAATGATAGTAAGTCTTCTAATCAATGAACATGGGATGTGTTTCCATTTATTTAGGTATTCTTTCATTTCTTTCAACAAAGTATTGTACTTTTCAGTGTACAAGACTTGCATTTCCTTGGTTAAATTTATTTCTAAGTATTTTATTCTTCTTGATGTTATTGTAAATGGAATTGGTTTTTTAAATCTCATTTTCAGATTATTCTCTGCTAATGTATAGAAATACAACAGATTTTTTAAAAAGATTTATTTATTTATTTATTTGAGAGAGAGAGAGCATGGGGGGGAGGCAGAGAGAGAGGGAGAGAGAAACTTTTGCAGAATTCTGGAGCCCGATGCAGGGGTCAATCCCAGCACCCTGAGATCAGGACCTCAGCCAAAACCAAGACTCCTATGCTTAACTGAGTGCACCATCCAGGTGCCCCCCCTTTCTTTGAGAGAGAGAGAGAGAGAGAGAGAATGCAGGCACGGGTGCTCGTGGGAAGAGGGCGGGTAGCAGAGAGAGAGGGAGAGAGAGAATCCTAAGAGGGAGCGAGAGAATCCACACTAAGTGTGGAGCCTGACTAAGCCCAACATGGGGCTTGATTTCACAACCCTGAGATCATGACCTGAGCTGAAATCAAGAGTTGGATGCCTAACCAACTGAGTCACCTGGTGCCCCAAATATACAATTGATTTTTGTGTGTTGATCTTGTGTCCCACAACTTTGCCACATTAGTTTTTAACTCTATCTATAGTTTTCGGTGGATTCTTTTAAGTTTTCTATATAGAAGAGCATGTCATCTGCAAATAGAAATAGTTTTACTTCTTTTTTGATCTAGATGCCTTTTATTTCTTTTTTCACTTAATTGCCCTGGCTAGAATCTCCAGTACAATGTCAAATAGTAGTGAGAGCAACCATCCTTGTTTGTTCCTGATTTTAGAGGGAAAGCTCAGTCTTTCACCATTAAGTGTGATGTTAGCTATGGTTTTTTCATAGATGTTCTTTATCAGATTGAGCAGTTCTTTTCTATTCCGAGTTTGTTGAGTGTTTTTTTCAGGAAGGGGTATTGGATGTACTTTGCCTGTTTTTTACAGTTAAAAATTGGCAAATCCTCTGTTTGATTTGGTATAATTACATGAGACCAAGTTTCATAAGAATTTTTATTATTCATAATTTGAAACCTTTATAAGTTTTATTAACTCAGCTTTTCTTGACTTGACATTTTTAAGAAAGCTAACAAATAAATAATGGCTGAGTGTCTTTAACCACATGACCTTGGGCAATTTCTATTCACTTGGCCTCAGCTTCTTCAACAGTAAGATAAGATGGTATAGTAATGCTTATTTCTTAGGGCTTTGGTAGCTGGAGATAAGATGAGATTTTGTATGAGAAAGTACTGTATGCTTCTGTTGCTGTTTTTACCAGAGAAGTTTTAAAAATTGCAATATAACATGTATTTAGTAAAGTACATAAAGTATATAAAGGGCAGTGATCTTAATTATGAGGACAGGTAAATTTGTATACACCCTCATGAATACCACCAGATCTTGATATAGAACCTGTCTGGCATCCCATAAAGATCATTCTGCTTGGTCTATACCACCCCTGAAGATAACCACTATTTTTTTAAATGTTTATTTATTTATTTATTTTTTAAATTTTATTTATTTATTCGACAGAGATAGAGACAGACAGCGAGAGAGGGAACACAAGCAGGGGGAGTGGGAGAGGAAGAAGCAGGCTCACAGCAGAGGAGCCTGATGTGGGGCTCGATCCGATAACGCCGGGATCACGCCCTGAGCCGAAGGCAGACGCTCAACCTCTGTGCCACCCAGGTGCCCCTAATGTTTATTTATTTAAGTAATCTCTACACCTGACGTGAGGCTTGAACTCACAACCCCGAGACCAAGAGTCACATGTTCTTCTGACTGAGCCAGCCAGGTGCCCTGGTAACCACTATTCTAACACCTATCACCATAGATTATTTTTCCTGTTTTCGAACTCTGTATAAATGGAATTATACAGTCTGATTTCTTTCACTTAGCATAATATCTGCAAATCTTCCAAGTTGTTGCATGTAATGATAGGTCATTCTTTTCACATAATTTTTAATGCTAGTCAGTCATGGCCTGAAAAGGCTGTGCATTTGCCCAAGAGACCAAAAAAATGAAGTCCAGGGAAACCCAGGGCTCTCCTGTGTTGAATCAGCCCACCATATGAATTTTTACCAAGGCAGTTGAATTCTCAGCCCAGATCACAACTATCTTGACCTTATATCTCCACTTCCTATCCCACACTCCAGACAGACATCACAAATAGATCTCAGCACATTTTTCAGGGAGTCCTGAGGCAGCCTCAAAATTCTTCTCAATCCAGTAATCTGAGGAGCCTACACCAATTAATTGGGGTGGGTACTCAATATTAAATCTAAACATTCTATTATCAGAACCCTAAGATGTTTTTTTTTCTGGGCTCCCAGCATTATGACATGAGGGGTTCTGCTATCATCCTCAGTTTATCCCACAGCAATATAAGACCGGTGGTGGTAGGGGCGCCTGGGTGGCAGAGCGGTTAAGCGTCTGCCTTCGGCTCAGGGCGTGATCCCGGCGTTGTGGGATCGAGCCCCACATCAGGCTCCTCCGCTATGAGCCTGCTTCTTCCTCTCCCACTCCCCCTGCTTGTGCTCCCTCTCTCACTGGCTGTCTCTATCTCTGTCGAATAAATAAATAAAATCTTTAAAAAAAAAAAAAAAAAAAAGACCGGTGGTGGTAAAGGCCTATAGTGTCTCCGGTTCATATATTCTTTGGGTCATGGCTCAAACCCAGCAAATCTTTTGCTTCCTGTGTGTGTGATTACAGCATGACTTAAATAAGAGGGGAATGGGTGGATTGCTTAGATGTGGAGGAGTTGCTGTACCCACGAGGTGGCTTGATTGAAGCCTCCTTATTTATATTTTTTATTTTGATAAAAACATTGCAATACCTCAATTACAAAAAAAGCACAAGTGTGACTTATGTTTCACAATTTATGCTGTTGTGAATCTTGACAGTTCTGCATGTCTCTCACATTTGAAAAATTTCTTCCAACCTGGAAATCTGGGTGAAATAAACTCTCCCATCCTCTGGGAATGGTTCCCTGTATATGCAGGCTGGGATTGTCATTGATTACAATAAGAACAACAACATCTAAGGCATGTTTTAATATACCTATAGATCATAGTCTGAGAAGGAGATAAGACTTGTATGTGATACAATTTTAAAAAGTCAATGAAGTGCTTATTTATTTGAAACTGTTCCCAAGCAACTTCACATATTTGGAAGGTCCAGGAAGGAATAAAAAATAATTTCGAGAAGCTATGTTTTTCTTCATCGGAGAGCACTTCAGACCGTCACTCAGAACTGGTTTACTTTTTGCTTTCATACAAATCTAAGTGACAAGTAACAAGGCTTCCAAATAAAATATTGGAAGCAGCAAATCAGAATGGTGGGCTTGGGCCAAGTATTGGTTACTAGAGGCTGCCTCACTGTTAATGGAGGGAGAAGTGATTCTTGACAGCAAAGGACAAGGGAAAACAATAAAATGTGGCCACACAACTACAACGGTCTGTAAAATGCAGGGGCAAAACACTCTTTAATGCTTCTACTACTTTGGAAGTTTTGGGTCTCCTCCTAGTTTAATTATTATTGTGTATAATGAGGACCAAGAATAAGGAATAAATTTTTGAGCACCTACAGTGCTAGGCCATCCTCAGTAAGTACATTACCTGTCTCACATAAGCCCGGAGGTGGTCTTGTTATTATCATCTCCGGGGAGGCACACAGAGTAGGGGAAGCAACTTGGCCAAGTAAATCATCAAGGTGCGTTTTGAATCCTTGCAGTCTAACTTCAGCGCCAAGGCTGTTAGCTTCTACTAGGTTTCGAAGAATCTGTTAGGCGAATAAAGGTAGAAAGACATTCTAGGTAGAGGGTACAAAATATGCAAAGACGGGGCTAGTCAATTAGTCAGTCACTCAGTTTATCTGTGTCTTGGTCACTCACCTACAAAATAGGAACAGTATTATAGGTTTATAGGTTCATAGGCTTGTGAGAATTAAATGGGATAATGCGTGTAAAGCACTTTGTACGGTACCTGGATCAAAGAATGTGCATAACGCTAATTAATGTTTTAAAAAATACTGTTCTTTCTCCGCCTGTCTTCTACCCCTACGGAACGGGTTCCAAGGAGCCTACATTTCCCAGCATACCACCTCGCCCTTTGACTCCAGCTAGACCAAAAAGAGGCGCCCACGAGCGCCTCAAGCCGGAAGACTATAGTCTCCCGGCGTGCAGTGCGCCTCCTTCCATTAGATTTGAGGCACGGCCGGCGCGTTGCCCACCGGGAGTTGTAGTTAGCTCTGTATCTCTCTGACGCCGGCCGGGCCGGGCGTGGGGGCCTGTGGGAGGTGGCGCGGCCGGGCCCAGCTGCGGGGCGGAGGCGGCGGAGAGGCCTGTGGCAGCAGGGAGCGGCGGGGTCGGGAGCGGGCGCTGGAGCCAAGCCGAGCCGGAGCGGGCGGCGCAGGCCGGCGCGGCGAACAGCCACCATGTCGGTGTTCGGGAAACTGTTCGGGGCAGGAGGGGGTAAGGCCGGCAAGGGCGGCCCGACCCCTCAGGATGCCATCCAGCGGCTTCGGGACACGGAGGAGATGCTAAGTAAGAAGCAGGAATTCCTAGAGACTAAGATCGAGCAGGAGCTGACCGCCGCCAAGAAGCACGGCACCAAAAACAAGCGCGGTGAGTCGGCCCGTCCCCTCAGACTCTCCTCAGGCTCCCCTCGGGCTCCCCGGGCCCGGACTCCACCTTCATCAGACACGCCCCAGGGTCTGCCCCGACCCTAGAACTCTCCCGGGTCAGACTCCCCTCTAGGCCTTTCCGGACACCTCTCCGTCTGGCTCCCTTGAGTGTCTCTTGGGGCCTTGGACTCCTCCACCATCAGACTCTCATTCCTGCCTTTTCCCCCTCAGGCTCTCCCCTCTCCGCCAGGCCCCTTCAGACCCTGGTTTCACTGCACTTCCCTCGGTCCGCCCTGTAGTCCGTTCTCTTCCGCCTTCTCCTCTCTCAGGCCTGCCCGTGCTCACCCACCTTCGGGAAACTGCCGTCTTTTTCTTATTGGCTCATTTCTGCCCCCCATCCTAACTCTCGTGTCCTTCCTTGTCCTACCCCTGCCTTCCTCTGACCCCTTCTCCCTGACTGTGGAGTCCGTGAGCTGCCTCTGTCCTCTCCCCATCCCCGTGACTCAGAATGCTCCTTGAGAAGCCTCCTTAATGGAGAGGAAAGGGGACTCGGGGAGAGGAGACCCCTCGTTCCGTCTCTGTTTACTTGCTGAGCGAACTTGAACAAGTTGCTTTCCCTCTGAGGCCTCCTTTTCCCCGTCCATCAGCGAGTGCCTTCCAGATCCGTGATTCACTGTATGTTGCCTCATAGCCAGGTCTTATCAGAGTTTCTGGTAGCATAAGCCTTCATGGGTGACTCACGGCTTCCCCATCCCTCTGTACCAGAAATAGGGATTGCATTCCTCCATTGGCAGTGACTCCTTCCCAGTCCCCACTCCTGGGGGTCAGGGTGGGGATAGTGAACCTTGAGGCGTGCTTAATATACTTCCTGTTGCTGTATGGCTTTCTGGGCAAGTGCTTTGTATTCTTCTTAAGGTGAATGTGACAATGCTTTAATAACTGTAAAGCAGTTTAGAAATATTTGATCTTTTTGGTGTTATGGCAATTTGAGAGTGAACCGTAGAGTGACAGGGCCTCCCCCCACAGAGGGAGGCAAAGGTGAGAGGGGTTGAGGAGCTGCACAAACAAGTGTTTAATTTAGAAGTCTGCTAGTCTTTAGCCACGTGACCTTGAGATGGTTATTTTACCTCTTTAAAAGGAAGATCATGCATTTACAGTGCCCAGCACCAAGTAGAGGCTAAGTAGATGTTTTCTTCATTCTAACAGAAGAACAAAATAGCCCATCCTGAGGATGCTTCTTTGCTGATAGTCAACAAATACTCTGGGATTTTTTTTTTTTTTTTTTTTTTTTTTTAGTGCTTGCTGCATATTGACAGGGTGAACAAAGTATAGCTTCCACCTTTATGAGAGAGAAGATAGAAACAGGAAAATAAATGGAGAAAATATTGTCTAGTGATGGTGGGTGCTTAAAAAAAGAAGATGATCTGGTGGGGAGTGATGGAGTGGGCAAAGGGGTGACACTTTAGATAGAGTGGTTAGGAAAGGCCTCTTTTAAAAAAGGCCTCTTTTCCTTGAGAAGGAACCAGCTCTGTAAAAAGCTAGAGGAGGAGCCTTCCGTGCAAGGGAAAACAGTATAGGAAAAGGCCAGGAGGTTGGCCTGTTTTAAGAAGCAGAAGACCTCTGTATCTGGAATGTAGCAATTGAAGGGGAAAATGGTATGAAATAGGAGGGTAGGGAGTGGACCTTGGACTTCTGGTAGAGTTTGGATTTTATTTCAGGTGGGTAGAAAGATGTTAGAGGGTGTTATCCAGGAGTGTGTCCTTATCATTGATAGAGTTTTAAAAACACCATCTGGCTCCTCTTTGGAAGGTAGACAGGTGTGGGATGAGAGTGGGAGCAAGGAGACGTGAGGTAGTTGGTGTCATCCATTTGTGGCCTGGACTCCAGTTATAGATAGCGCTGGAGATAGAGGGGTTAGATTTTGCTGCCTCTAGCTTTTTTTCTCTGATGACTCTCCCTCTGTCAGGATCCTCTGTTGTTCATTAGAGTCATTGTTTTTACCAGTCTGCATTTTGGAATGCTTTGCCCATTGCAGGGTGGTGGGGGAGGGAGGTATCACTTTACCTCATCTCCCATCTGAGAGGGCAATTCTTTTGAGGTCATTTGGTCTGGAGCTGGTTTAGTTTTTGCAGTTTTAGAGGTGAGTGGATTTGCTTTCAGGAGGCTTGGAGAGAGGGTACCAGCAGACTGTGGAGGAACAATCTTAGTTGTAATGATTTTGCTGAAAGCAGTCCATCTTCTTGAGTTGCCTGAGAGGACAGGAGCTACTATAAGCTTGTCCTTTTTAGCATCTTTAGGTCTTATCTGCTTATTGGGATAGAGCTGTGAGGTATTAACACAACCACATACCATTCATTTAGTCACTTATTGACTTGCTACTGTGGCGGGATCTGTAGAATCGGATGAAAATACACTGTGCTTGCCTTCCAGGAACTCGGGATTGGTAGTGGGTGTGTTTTTGTTGTAGTTTTTGTGTGTATGTGTGTGAAAGAGAGAGAGAGAGAGAAGAAGGAAAAGGAGTAGGAGGAGGAAGGGGGGAAGGGAACATACCAGTCAGTGCTGAAATGTGTGTACATGTCTGAGGAGGTTCCTGTCTGGAAGGGAAAGAGTCAGGGAGGCTTTTCAGAGGAGGGAGGTATGAGATGGGTCAGCAGAGAGTTTCGGGAGCGGTGAGAGTTTTTGTGGGGTGAGACAGCAGAGAAATAATACTGCAGTGTCCTGTAGCCTCAGGCCTCAACCTGGAGATGCTGAGGAGCCACTGGTTGTCTTAAAGCAGAAGAGACGGACTAACTTGGATTTCCAAAGAGCACAGCAGAAACAGCATAAAAATAAGGAGTGTAGACCAATCTGAAAGGGGCTGGAGGCAGGAATCCATTAAGACTTAAGGATAGAATCTCATAGACATGACTTGAGCCATAGATTTATCACTTACTAGCTGGTGTCTTGGGCTGGTTACTGCACCTCATATTCCTTTTCCACGAATAGGGGTACTAGTATCTACCTGATTGGGTTAAATTGTGTTATGTATGCAGAGCTCTTAGCATAGGGCCTGCCATATGGTAAGTGATCAAAAAATGCTTGCCATTATCATTATTATAAGGAGACTTGCAATTATTCAGGTGGAAACAAAGGGCCTAGAGTAGAAGCATGGAAAACTAGATGAGAAGTAATACATGTCAGACTTTTCTGAAGGAGAATCAAAAGAAGCTTGGTGATTTATGGGAATTGTGGGTAGGATGAAAGAGGGAGGAGTTGAGAACAGTTCCCAAGTTGGACAACTGGGTGGATGGTGATGTCATTAACCAAGTTAAGAAACATAGAGGTGGAGCAGTGCTTCATAACTGTGTAGTCCTTTGAGGTTTGTAAAACTTTTTTATGAATCTCACAGCATCCCCTGAAACTGTGAACTCCTCCAGGCAGGCTGTGATGGTTATGTTCTTCACTGTGTCCTCTAACATAGTGCCTGACGTATGGTTAAGGTTCAGTAAGTATTTATTAAATGAATGGGAACCGTCTTTTGGCTATATTTTGTTATTCCCATTGTACAGAGAAAAAAATGAGGCTCAAGAGAGGATGTAACTTGACTCAGACCAGTTCTTCTGGTGGCTGTGGGCATCTTGTGTTCTGTGTACTCCCTTGACGGCTGAAGACATCATCATTACCTTTGTCATCACCCAGCTCATTAAACACCCACTTGTGCAAGGTGTGGTGCTGAATGGGTGGGGGGAGAAGTGAGATAGGACCACGCCCTGCCCTCTTGCCCTGCCACGCCATGCCCTTGTGGTGTATACATCTAAATTGTCCTTTAAAACCAATCTCTGAAGCTCAAAGTAGATTATTTGCTGTGTGCAATTGTGTTCCAGCAAGTCGTTTTAGTTAGGGTCCTGGAGCAAAATTTGAATTGCATATTTTTTCCAAATTCCTTTTCCTTTCCTTTAGTCATGTATTTATTCTTAAGCATGTAGCAGGCTCTTGAACTGTGTCCCAGGCCCCATGCTCAGTGCTGGAAATATAGAGAAACCAAACATGGTGCCTCCCATTCAGGGGACTTAAATATCATCACTTTCCTTTTCTATAAAGTAGAAGTAATATTTATCTCACATTACTGTGGTGAGGATTAGTTAAGAGAATATATGAAAGAGTGTGACACATTGTGGATATGAAAGTATATTGTTCTTTCCTTTTCTGATAAAATTATTGCTGCTCAGAATTCTTTGGTTTGATTGTCAAAATGGAAAATTTCTTTCACTGAGAACTGGATGGAAACCAGTCTAGGTGAATTGACAAAAATCACTCAAACTTAGGTCTTTTTTTGGTACCTTTCTACAGTGCCCTGTTAGTTTTCTCCCTAAGACAAATGGTCAAATATCAAAGATTTTTTTCTTCTTGAGGTGTTGTAATGAGTTATGAAATATCTACCCTAAGTGGTTCAGATTTCTCTTTTTTCCTGTTTTAATAAAGATGAAAACAATTTGTAGAAAGGGTCATGTTTTAGTTTAACAAGAGAACTGTATGAGATTAGAAAATGGGTATGAGACACCTCATCTCAAACATCCTATACCGATACACTTCTATTGGTTATGGATGCAAATCAGTTCATTTACAGGTTAATTTAGGTTCAGCGGAAAGTGTCTGATGGATGCAGAGAGGCTATGCGCTCACAGGAAATACATCTTCGTTAAGTCCTGTTCGTTGCTGGAGCCAGGGTGGCGCTCTCATGTTTAATAAAATTGCTTTGAAATGTTAGCATGGGGGAAGACATCTTAATAAGTTACATTTATAGTGAGTGTGGCCTTTTGGTTCTCTAGACTCAAGGTATCAGGTGAAGAGTACAGCATCTTGGGGCACCTGGGTGGTTCAGTTGGTTAAGCGTTTGCCTTTGGGCTCAGGTCCTGATCCCGGGATCCTGGGATGGAACCCTCACTGCATCAGGCTCCCTGCTCAGCGGGGAGTCTGCCCCTCCCTCTGCTCATGCTCGCTCTCTCAAATAAATAAATAAAATCTTAAAAGAAAAGAAAAAAAGAAAAGTACAACATTTTAATGGTGCATGTGTCAGCAGGATCTCCTCTTCCAGAGGCCCTGGGATGGAAAACCCAAAACCCACCCAGGTAAGTGAGCAGTGGGAATTTCCCTTGGTGATGCTTAATTTCCTTGTTTGAAGAAATGGTTGGCCAGATTGGTTTGGTTTACTTCTTAAGACAGATGGAGTGTCAGAGAGGCCTCATGTGTTGGCTGTCCAAACATGCTGGTGCCTTTGATTCAGATGACAGAATCTTTTTTGCCCCATTTGGCAGGGAGATTAAATATTTTTAAGTGCCTGCCAGTTGGTTTATAATGTGGTTTGAAATTCAAGATAGATTTTGTTCGGAAGTTGAGCTAAATGTGAGGACCTCTGAGCCTGGACTATTTTGCTCAGGGAAATTTCGTGTTGTCCCTGATTGGGTTTGTGTGCAAAGAGCAAGATCTTGGAAAACAGCCTGTGAAGATGTGTGAGAGCCCTATATCCCTGAGGCAGAAAGCCAGGACCTGATTTGTTTTCAGTGGTCCAGAGCCCTG
Source organism: Ailuropoda melanoleuca (assembly GCF_002007445.2). NCBI lineage: Eukaryota > Metazoa > Chordata > Mammalia > Carnivora > Ursidae > Ailuropoda > Ailuropoda melanoleuca. The sequence continues at coordinate 69,627,797 of NC_048230.1, read as the reverse complement.
AGGTGGAGCCAGGGCCGGCTGGGAGAAAGGAAGCTCTTGGGGTCTTGAGGAATTCCTTTGGGTAGGAAGGGTTTACGAAAACTTGGTTCTCTTGCCCAGAATTGTTTTGTGCTTTGCCGTTGTCTTTAAAAGAGTGAGAGAGAGGATATTCAAAAACAACAACAACTTTAGATTGGTCATTTTGAGGATAGATGGTTATATTTAGAAGGAAAATTTGAACTTAGCAACAGGAAATAAGAACAGACCTAGTTGGATATAATACTGGCCTGTTTTTAAGGTGTTTGGCTCCAGCCAGCAGATGTTTTTTGAGTTCATTCTAGGAGGAAAGCAGCGTGATGGTTTAGGCAAAAGATTTCTCAGTTTGAATGCTGACTTCACCACTCACCAGCAGTACCTTGGCAGTTACATATCCTCTTTGAGTCTCAATGTGCCCATCTATAAAAAGGGAAAAATAATACTTCTTAGGGTTCTTGTGAGGATGTGGAATAAGTTGATGTATATAAAGTGCCTAGCAGAGTGCCTGGAACATAGGAGAGATGTAAACATGTCCTTGGTTTTTCAGGTATAGTCTTAGGCACAATAAGGGATATAAAGGTGGATGAGACAGTACTTTCTTCCTACAAGGGCTCACAATTCAGTGAGGAAGACTCATACATGTACAAGTAACTGATAGAAGGCAAACCATGGTAAATGTACAAATGAAGTATTAGAGGAAAATACAGCAGGAATAGATTAATTCATCTCTGAGGGTTGGCAGCTTCATTTCACCCAGCCCCCATCCAATGCCCAAATTCCCTTTGCAGTATTCCTGCCAAGCGATTAACCTCTGATTGAACCTCTTTGCTGACAGGATTTGTATTAGGTGTTCTATCCTCCCATATTACGGCATCGTCTGTCTTTGGATAGCTCTGACTATAAAATCACCTTTTTTCTTTGGAAATGGAGATCTTTCTTCTTGTGCCTACTTCCAGCAGGTTGAGGTGGTAGCTCTAGGGAAGCAGTTTGGGCCAGTGGAAAGAGTATGTAATCTGGAGTTAGAAGGCTTGGGGGCAGATCCTGGCTCTGACAGTAGAGGATTTTGAACAGTGTTTCTTCCATCAGAAAACCTGACTGCCAATGCTGTCTTTTGGGGCCAGAGAGAACAGGTCTACTCTTCCTCCAACAAGACACATCAGGGAAGATGGTGCTTTATGTTTCAAGCCTGCACTTCTCCAGGACAGATCTCTGTTCCATTGACTGTTGCCAGGCATTTCTTTTCTTTCCTTGTAACCCTCCTCTGAATGTGCTCCTTTTTATCAGTGTTGCCTTTAAGTTGTGGAGTGGACAAAGCTGAATCTCTGAATATTCCAGCCGAGGTCTGAGCAGCATAGCCCAGAATATGCAGGGCTAACCATTTGTCTAGGAATTAATTTGATTCTTATGTACGAACGGCCCTGATAATTCCCATATCACTGAGACTGTTGGTGGTTTTTTTGTTTTGTTTTGTTTTTTTAAGCAGATTTTGCTTTCCAGTGGCCTTTCGTTAATAAAGGAATGAGCATCTAGTAACTAGTAAGGCTTGGCCCTTAAGGAGCCTTGGCTGGAGGATTGAATGATTTAAGTTTTTTTTTTTTCTTTTTTTAAAGATTTTATTTATTTATTTATTTGACAGAGATAGAGACAGCCAGCGAGAGAGGGAACAAGCAGGGGGAGTGGGAGAGGAAGAAGCAGGCTCATAGCAGAGGAGCCTGATGTGGGGCTTGATCCCATAATGCCGGGATCACGCCCTGAGCCGAAGGCAGACACTTAACCGCTGTGCCACCCAGGTGCCCCGAATGATTTAAGTTCTTAACAAAAGCATCTGGCTGGCTTGATTCTCCCATAGCTCCTATTTCCAGTTCTTCCTCCTCCCTCTTCCATACAGGGCAAAGCTGGCTGGAGGGCTTATTTGAGGAATGCAGGAAAACTATACAACTTTGTGGTCATTGCTGTGTAGGTCAAAAGGTTAGTTGTATGGTGTATTGGAAAAGATGATGGGGCTTAGGATCAAAAGACCTGCACTCATATTCCACCTCTGCTACTTGCTAGCTTTGTGATCTGCAGCAAGTCTCCTCGTATCTCCGAGCATCAGCTGCTTCAGCTGCAAAAACAGTACATAGTATTTACTTTACAACTTTGCTACTCTGAGTGCATTCTATGGAAACATTTGGGAAAGTGTTAGAAATACAGATTATCAGGCCCTACCAGCCCCACAGAAGCAGAACCTGCATATTTATGAGATCCTTAGGCAGTTTGTATGAACATGAAAGTTTGAGAGACACCTCTCCGTAGTTATTGTGGAGATTAAATGAGAATAGTGGGCGTTTTCATATGCCCATGCCAATCAATATTCATTCCTCACAAGGAGACACTCAGGGATGCTGTGTCCTTGGTCAGTTTGCTCACTTCTTTGGCTGCTCAGAGATTGAACTCTTATCCTGCTCAGTCTGTTTCCAGGTACCTTCAGCTACCTCCAGACCCAGTGAGGTTACAGAATGCGATGGTTCAGTAGAATCTGCCCCACCCCTTTGAAAAACTTGAAGCACTTGTCCTGCTGATGGGGTAATGGCCTTCTTCATGAAAGAAGTCAGTCATCTGGGTAATTGACACATATTCAGTCAAGCTGTCAGTTATGAGGACCCACTGATTGTTAGGTACTGGCAACCCTGGTAATAAGTTAGGGGCAGTTCCCATCCTTAGTAAGCACTACTGCCTAGTTGGGGGACCAGTTGGTAAAGAAGAGATTTCTACCCAGTGAGGCTTGTGTAGAGTGCCATAAGAAACCCAGATGAAGAGGGATTAACTCCAGCTGGGGGCTGGGGGGTGGCTAGGAAATGAATTTTTTGAAGTCTTTTTTTTTTCCCTAAATAATTGTTCAGTGAGTCTGGTTGGTTGGTTTAGTGGCTTTGTGGTGGTTTTCTATTCTGTTTATATGGCACTGGTAGTGTTCTAAACCACCAGTTTTTTGCATTAGGAGGGACAGATGTTCTCTGAGAGCCTGTTCTGTGTTAAGAGCCATCTGAGATACCATGTGGATTTCCAGGCAGTGAAAAAGACACAGCCTGGCCCGGTGGATCCTATAGTTAAACAGATCTGAGGCTCTTTCAGAGAAAAAGTTATCACAACTACATAGCCCATACATTTTTTTCATTAGAGTCTTACAACCATCCTAAGTGTTCCTTTCAGGAACTTATGGATAAAGTAAAAAAGTTCAAGGAGCTTCTCAGCTAGGAGAAGGGGAGTTATATGGGATGATGAAGTACAGATGATACAGATAAAGTAGAAAGTTCAGGGAGCTTCTCAGCTAGGGGAAGGGGAGTTATATGGAATGATGAAGTATAGATGATGGCAGAGGATCAGTGCAGGGAATTCCATCATCAGCTTGCCCTGTTTGATTCCATAAAATGACATTTTTCTGGATTTGGGGTGATAGTGAATCAAGCACCACGTTTCTCGGGGTGGTAGACCTGGGACTTGGCACAACCTGCTGAGGAAAGTTTCCTCCCGTTGAACAATCACGGCAGTTGAGTTTGCTCAGAGCTGAAGACTCTACAAGTCCCAAAGTAGAAGTTCAGACATTCACCCAATCAGTGTTTCCTGCCCAAGTGTGGGGCCTGTCAAATGATCCTGCTCTCAGAAGGCCCGTACTCTTGGTAGGGGGGTAAACCTAGGACAAGAATAATTAAAGTGCAGAATTTGCTGTACGTACCACCCATAGGAGCACCCTAAATGGAGCATGGTAGAGAATAGAAGAAAGGAGCAGTTTAGAGTTGAGATGACAGTGTGATCTTTTGTGTTAGTCCTTAAAGAAGTAGGCAGCTACAGAGTGGAGTGGGGTGGGTAGAGTGGAGTGGGGGTTGGGCATAGACACTTGTGTTTGGTATATCACACCACCTCAGATCTAGAGTTACAACTGGAAGCTGCAGAAGAACCTCTCTTTCATCTAGCTGTGTTGAGTATAGATTAGTATATTTGAGGAAAGGACACTAAGGCTTTTGAAATGGATTTGGATATTGTACTGTTTAGGGACCTTGATGTTGAGATCCCAAACCTTTTTGGTCGTAGTGCTGCATAGGTAAACATTTGCATTTCACTTCAGATGGTCCTTTTTATCTTCTTCTTCTTCTTTTTTTTAGAGAGAGAGGAGGGGGGGCTGGAGTACTGGTAGAAGGAGAGGAGAGAGAGAATCCCAAGCAGGCTCTAATGCCCAGACGGTCCATTTTAAAAGAAGGTAGCTAGTGGGGGGATGGGGTGGCTGGGTGATGGACATTGGGGAGGGTATGTGTTGTGGTGAGCAGTGTGTATTGTGTAAGAAACTGATGAATCATAGACATGTACCCCTGAAAGAAATAATACATTATATGTTAATAACAAAAATAAATAACTAAATAAAGAAGGTAACTAGAAGTAATCCAAATTGGAAAGGAAGAGGTACAACTATCACTATTTGCAGATGACATGATACTATACATAGAAAACATTAAAGACTCCCAAAAAACTCTCAGAGCTAATAAATGAATTCAGTAAAGTTATGGGATACAAAATTAGCATACAAAAATCTGTTGCATTTCTATTCGTTAATAAGGAACTATCAGAAAGAGAAAACAAGAAAGCAGGCCCACTTACAGTTGCATCAAAAAGAATAAAATAGCCCCAGTCATTGAGCCACCACTGAGGACTCAGCAGCCTCCCCCTTGAGCTGGCCTGCCCCCTCCTGCCCCCCGGCTTTTCCCCACTCCTTCTCCTGCAGAACTTTTCCACCAAAGAAAAGGAATCATATCAAATTTCCACTATTCCAGAACCTCCACTCTTGTGACTGCTTTGCTGCTGCAAGTAAGAGTGATGTTCTGCTTCCTGCTGGCACTGAGGATTATATATATAAGAATTCAACAGAGGGGGCGCCTGAGTGGCTCAGTCGGTTAAGCATCTGCCTTCAGCTCAGGTCGTGATCTCAGGTCCTGGGATTGAGCCCTGCATCAGGCTCCTGCTCAGCGGAAAGTCTGCTTTTCCCTCTCCCTCTGCCCCTCCCCACTGCTCCTGCGTGCGCACGCTCTCTGTCTCTCAAATAAATAAAATCTTTAAAAAAGAGAGAATTCAACAGAGAAATGGCAGGAAGACCCTTACTCCTGTCCAAGGGATTGTTGATGGTTACAATAAAAACTAGTGAAGGTGTTTAAGAAGAGATTTGCCTGCAATGGTACTGTAGTTGAACATTCAGAATATGAAAAAGTAATTCACCTACAAGGTGATTAGTGCAAGAATATATACCAGTTCCTTCCTTGTAGAGATTGTACTGGCTAAACATGACCAGCTGAAGGTTCATGAGTTTTAAGTGCTTTTGGCTCACTGAAACTTAAGTGAGGATTTCCATGCAATGAGTAGAATTTCTTTTCAGTCCCTTATCACACGTTTAAAAACCTTATAGCTTGTATAAAAAGTAACTATTTGGGGTCTGCTTTTAACGTGGACTAATGTAACTCCTTTGTGCAATAAACTGAAAAGAGCCAGGGGCACCTGGGTGGCTCAGTTGGTTGTGTCTGACTCTTGGTTTCATCTCAGGTCATGATCTAGGGGTCCTGAGATCAAGTTCTGCACTCAGTGCTCATTGAGGAGTCTGCTTGAGATTTTCTCCCTCTCCCTCTGCCCTCTCCTGCTTGTGCTCCCCCTCCCTTTAAAATAAGTAAATAAATCTTAAAAAGAAGAAAATACCTAGGAATAAATTTAACTAAGAACGTGAAAGACCTGTACACTGAAAACTAGAAGACATTGATGAAAGATGTTGAAGAAGATAACAAATAAATAGGAAGGTACTCCTGCACATGGATTGAAAGAATTAATATTTTGTAAATGTCCATACACCCAAAACAATCTACACATTCTGTGAAATGGGATTTTTCACAGAACTAAAACAAATATAGAATTATTTGGAACACAGAAGACTTGAATAACCAGAGCAATCTTGAGAAGGAACAAAGCCAGAGGCATCACGCTTCCTGATTTCAAACTAGGCTACAAAGCTATCGTGATGAAAACAGTGTGGTATTGGCATAAAAACAGACACATAGATCAGTGAAGTAGAACAGAGAGCCCAGAAAAAACCCACACATATATGGTCAATTAATTTATGACAAAAGAGGCAAGAATATACAGTGGAGAAGGGACAGTGTCTTCAATAAATAATGTTGGGAAAACTGGACAACTACATGCAGAAGAAAGAAATTGCACCATTATTTACACCATATAAAAAATTAACTCAAGGAATTAAGGACTTGAATGTGAGAGTTGAAACCATACAACTCCTGGAAGAGAACATAGGTGGTAAGCTCCTTGAGATCAGTCTTAGTGATGTTTTTTTGGATCTGACTCCAAAGGCAAAGACGACAAAAGCAAAAATAAACAAATGAGACTACATCAAACTAAAACACTTCTTTACAGTGAAGGAGGCCATCAACAAAACGAAAAAGCAACCTACTGAATGGGAGAAGATATTTGCAAATCATGTATCTGTTAAGGAGCTAATATTCAAAATATGTAAAGAACGCATACAACTCATTAACAATTAAAAAACCTGTCTGATTAAAAGATGGGCAGAGGATCTGAATAGACATTTTTTCCAAAGAAGATTTCTAGGCAGCAACAGGTACATGAAAAGATGCTTAGCATCATTGATAATAAGGGAAACGCCAGTCAAAACCACAGTGTGATATTACCTCACACCTGTCATAATGGCTGTTATCAAAAAGGCAAGAAATAACAATTGTTGGTAAGGATGTGAAGAAAAGGGAGCCCTCACGCACTATTGGTGGGAATGTGAATTGGTAAAAACACTTTTGGAAAACTGTGGAAATTCCTCAAAAAATTAAATATAGAGGGGGCGTCTGGGTGGTTCAGTTGGTCAAGCATCTGCCATTGGCTCAGGTCATAATCCGCGGGTCCTGGGGTCGAGCCCCACATTGGGCTCCCTGCTCAGCGGGGAACCTACTCCTCCTTCTCCCTCTGCCTGCCACTCCCCCTGCTTGTTCTCTCTCTCTCTCTCTGTAAAATAAGTAACTAAAATCTTTTAAAAAATTAAATACAGAGGGGCGCCTGGGTGGCGCAGTCGTTAAGTGTCTGCCTTCGGCTCAGGGCGTGATCCCGGCGTTCCGGGATCGAGTCCCACATCGGGCTCCTCCACTGGGAGCCTGCTTCTTCCTCTCCCACTCCCCTGCTTTGTTCCCTCTTTCTCTGGCTGTCTGTCTGTCACATAAATAAATAAAATCTTAAAAAAAAAATTAAATATAGCACTGCCACATCCAGGGGCGCTTGGGTGGCTCAGTAGTTAAAACGTCTGCCTTCGGTTCAGGGCGTGATCCCGGCATTATGGGATCAAGCCCCACATCAGGCTCCTCCACGGGGAGCCTGCTTCTTCGTCTCCCACGCCCCCTACTTGTGTTCCCTCTCTCGCTGGCTGGCTCTCTGTCAAATAAATAAATAAAATCTTAAAAAAAAAAAAAAAAAGAACTGCCACATCCCGCAATACCACTTCTGGGTATCTATCTGATGAAAACAAAAACACTAATTTGGAAAGATATATGCACCCCCATGTTAATGCAGTATTATTTACAATAGCCAAGATGTGGAAACAACTGAAGTATCCATCGATAGATGAATGGATTAAAGACAATGTGGGGTGTGTATTTGTGTGTGTGTGCGCGCGCGCGCGCTCGTGTACGTGCAGAATACTACTCAGCCATAAAAAAGAATGAAATCTTGCCATTCATAACAACATGGATGAGCATTGAGGGTATTGTGCTAAGTGAAATAAGTCAAACAGAGAAAGACATACTTCATGATTTTACTTATAAGTGGAGTGCAAACCCCCCTCCCCAAAAACCGAGACTCATAGAGAACAGAATGGTGATTGCCAGAGGAAGGGGCAGTGGAATGGGTTAGGGGAGCAAGAGGTACAAACTTTCATTGTAAAATAAGTCATGGGGATATAATGTACAGTGTAGGGAATACAGTCAGTAATACTGCATTAACTTATGACAGATAGAAGCTAGCCTTATTACGGTGATCAGTCTCCAATGTATGTAAATGTCACAATGTATACAAATGTTAAATCACTATGGTGTACACATGAAACTAATATTGTTTGGTTACACTTTAAAAGATGAAAGTAGCTAGAAACTTTTGCTTCATTTACAAACCCATTTGATAAGTATATATTAACTTGAGCTGTGTGCCAGATAATGTCCCAGTTTATTGGGTAAATGCAGATGAAGACAGGTCATTGCCTCTGAATGCTTATAATCTGGCTAGAGTGACAAACAAGTAATCAGATATAATCAGGGTACAGTGTGATCTGTTCTGGAAGCATATTCAGAGTACAAGATATGCAGTGGAGGGAACTGAAACAGTCTCTGTGTGTATGTGTTGATTGAATCTATATTTTATTAAATAGTTATTTTGGAGAATAATAGATTGTTAGGAAGGGACTCAAAATGTAAACGCGCTTGAAACTTTGAATTAATAGAAAAAGTTTTTGTGAAAGAAAACCCAGGAACATGGAAATATATGCAATGCTTTTGAAAAGCACTTTGGATCGGGATCCCTTGTGGGGACATAAGAATGGATACATGTTTAACTTAGTTTAGTCATAAAAGAATTAGTTTTAGAATACTTAATTTAAAGTACAGCTTATTCTGATAATTATTACAAATTTGCTTTACAGTTGTCTTACTTCCTATAAAAGGAAATAGGAATAAACTTGAGGAATGATTCACTGTTTGCATAATCGAGAACTATAAGTTTTTTGTTTGTAATCTTTAAAAGACCTGATAGTTGTAAAAGCAAAAATTATACTTGTACATGTGTGTAGCCTGACTGCTGTTCTCTGCAGAGGTTTGAAGAGGAGTTGGTACTCAGTGAGGCCATCTGAAAGACTCCCCATTACGGTGAGGAGTTTTATCAGCTCCGTGTCCCCAGAGTTCATTAGACTTTGAAACGTTGACTGACAAGGGTGACATTTAAAACTAAAATAATTACTAGTTTCTTAATTCTCCATCAAGTGGATCAGTTGCTTTCACCTCTCCAGAGCACTTTTTCCCTTTAGAATCTTGTGCAAGGTCAGTGAATGGTTGCAGATTGCTTAGCAAGTCTGGAGTTAGAAGATTTGGGTGTTGAGTTGTAATGGGCTCTGATAGCCTTCTGTGGCCATGTCCAAGGAGGGAGCTAGTATCAGCCTGGCATTCAGCTTGTTGCTTTTAGCAGACAGCAGTAGGACTGGTGGCTGCAGACAGCCCTTCTCATGTTTAGATTTTAGAGGTAATTTTGGAGGTGTAAAGGTCANTTATAAAGTGTATGGCATTTCCCAAAGAGAGGGGGAATGTTTTCATTTTCTGAGGATTTTTCTCCTGAAATAAAATATTATATATATATATATATATATATATATATATATTTTATTTCAGGAGAAAAATCCTCAGAAAATGAAAACATTCCCCCTCTCTTTGGGAAATGCCATACACTTTATAAATGGATCTTTTTTTTTTTTTTTCAACAGCCCTAGCATTAAGTGGTATTATACCCCACACCTCCATTAGAGATGAGAAAGCTGACATTCAGATTACATGAGTCACTGGTCCAATCCAGAAGCCTTGGGGGATCCCAAGGTGGACTGCATCACAGTGGGTTTGGATATTTTTGGTGTCCCATAGGGCCAGGACTCCATAGTATTCAGGGCTCGTAACTTATCAATGGACAAAATCCCGTTATTGGAAATAAATTTTTTTTTTTACTGTTCTTTACACTGTTTAAGTACAGTGCAAGTTATTCTGCAGGGAAATATTTCACATTTGTATAGGAATTTTGGCTTCCAAAGCACTTTCACATATACAATCTTGTTTAGAAAATCAGAGAAGCTTTATAACATAGGTAGGGCAGGTTGTGATTTTAACCCCATTTTGCAGAGGAGAAATCTAGGGCTCAGAGCAATTAGGTGGTTTCCCTAGGGACTGAGTCAAGGCTAGAACCCAAGTCTAGTGCTTTTCTGCTACACCATGTACTGTTCTGGCTCCGTGATATTAATGTTCAATTTCAGATTCCCTTGCCAGCTTTAGCAAGGCAATGTGTCAATAATGAGTGTGGGTCAGGTTGAGGAGGAGGACCAGGTTGGGGGTCCTCAGAGTGACTGGATTATGTTATGGCACAGTGGGACTAGTGCCAGAGAGAAAACTAAGAGGAGACTGTTGATATGTGTCTGGAATGGTTTGAGAGCCTTTGTGTACTGTATTCATTTATTCTGCTTTCTGAGAGTGTGGCTTGGACTGGGACCTAGATCTGAATCCCTCGTACTCAGGACTCTTTCACCAACGTAGAGTTTTTCAATCTTCAGGTTGGAGGATGGTTTTCTGGACTCATTCACCAACGCAGAGGTTTTCACTCTTCAGGCAGGAGGATGCTTTTCTAATTCCAGAAAAAATCAGGAATGGTCATGTGATAATACATAGTTGTACTTTAGTACCCATTAATTAAGAAGATACATAATTACCTTCAATTGGTATTTATTGAATACCCACTGTGTCTCCATCCTAGGACTATCTCACATGAATGGTAGTAGGTGGTCACGTGGCAGTTGCTTTTGGGATTGTGTGGTATAGTCACCATGTAGTGCACAGGCAGTGCTGAGTGGGCACATTCCACAGAGCAGTGTAGTGGTAACCATGAACCCCTATGAGCTCACAACCCATAGGTTGGAAACCAGTTGATGGATTATACCCTGAGATTTGGGAGAACAGCAGGCCTGAAACTCGGGGCTTTTCTTGAAACCAAGAACTCTCTTTACACTCAAGACAGAAATCTCCACAGTCTGTGGAAATAAAAAGCCAGTAGGCTCCCTAGAGTCCTCAGTACAGCTCTCTCAGCAGCTATACACTAGGGTATTTGTGATAAAAGAAGAGGCATTTGGCTGGAGACAAGCTTTAAGTTCTGAGCATTAGTTGGTAAATGGTGCATGGGTCTAAGGGGAGTTTAAAATAATGGCCTTGAACTTGAGAATGTGTGTTCCCACAGCCTCTCATCTCAAAGCACTCAGCTTCTCTGACAAGAAATATTACTCTTATTTCAGAGGTAAGAGGCAGAGAGGCGAGGCCGCACAAATGGCCCCTGAAAGAGTACCAGCTACTCTCAGGTTTAGGAGCTGGAACTCTGGTTGGCATCCCAGGATGGGGCTGGTTGTTTCTGTCAGATGATGGTGGGAAAAGGAAAAAAGTTGTTAGATTAAGTTCTACCCAATTGGGCCAACATTTTGATTGCCCACTGTGAAAGACTCCACGCGAAGGGACAGTGTAGGACACAGCCGAATAGGATTTGGGAGAGAGGAAGTGGGTATGGCCATTCCAGGCTGAGGGACTTGTGGGAGCCAAGGTACTGTGTATGTATGTGGGAGAGGAGGGGGGAAATTAGGGGAGTGGTAAGGAGTAGGGGTTGCTCAGGCAAAGTGACAGTTGGAAAGATAGGCTGCAGCCTCCCTGAGGAAGCCCTGGACACTAAGCTCTGGAATCTGAATTTAGTGGTTGAATTTAGTGAGGCACATACTGAATGAACACTGTCTCTTGAGCAGTTTGTGGGGACCAGCAGCCATCTTCCTGCAGCACCCTGGTGAAGTTACCCATTGGTAGGCTTTCTACCCATTATTACCTGAGGGAATGAAGTGGGTAGAGGGGTTGTTCCCTTATAAGAGGACTTATGGGTCAGTATCCTTTCTCTCATTACTTCTTCCTGGTTCCTCTTCTGCTTTATCTGAAACCTGGAACATCTGGGCAACTGGGTAGAGACAGAACAGTAACTTTTTTCTACTTGGGAGTATCTCAGTTACATGCTGAAAGGTGGGCAGGCAGATCTTTACTTAAACTAGCTTTGCCCAGCCTCACTTATTAATCAGGTCCTTGGCTGCTTCATGTTGTGCATTTCACTCCCAGCTCCCGGCTGGTTCACTCAGTTAGTTGTGGTTTTAGAGATTATTTAATCTTCCCTTCATGTTTATCTTTGATCCAAGAGAGAGGGAAATGGGAAGAGTTACTTTCCCTTGGCTGGTGACAAGGACCTCTGTTTCTGAGGTTATACATTTCAAGTTCAGCCTGGTCTCTGCTATCCTCACAAAAATCTGAGAGCTCCTTCTTTTATTACCTGTTCTTTCCTGAACTCCCGTCCTCCTGTTAGCTTTCCTGTTTCCTAGGTGCTCCCTGCATCACCCAGGATGGCCAGGCAGAGCCCTAGGACTCCCGCTGCCCCGCCCCCGTTCTAGTTCTGATTCTGTCAACTAGCATCTTTGGGCAAGTGCCCTCCCTTTGTTTTTTCAACAATAAAATGAGAAGAATGGTTTAGATGGATGCTAAGATTCTTCCTGTTCTCACATTGTCTGAGTCAACAAGTACCACATTACAGTAACTCTCAAGAGAACCAGGTGTTGCTCTAAGCAGTTTTACTGCATAAAAAGATGGAGCAGCTTAGCGTTCGTTTCGTCTGTTAGCAGCTTGGGTACAGCCCTGCTCATTGAAAAAGCTGAGGGCAGCCACAGACTGTTTTGCAGAATGTGATGGATGTCTTTTTATTGTGATTCCCTGGTTCAGAGGCCAGAGCTGAATAATGGTTTTTAGCTGCTCCCATGAGCCTGCATCCAGGTGAGCTGCACAGATGCCAGAGGGCATCTCTTGTGGTGTCTGAGCCTCCTTTGGATCAGTAGTCTGCCTCTGACTTGACTGCCAGTCTTCTGGCAAATCAGAGGCACACATTTCTTCTGGGGCTGAGCAGACTTAAGCCCTGGTGGACCAGCAGTGACCAGTTAATCGTACTGGGGGTGCTTCCTTGTAGTAGTTCTCGACCTCCTCACCAACCCGATTTCAGGGCCACAGGATACAGGATTTGTCTTCTTTGTGAGGGGAGTGGAGAAAGGAACCATCTGGTCAGGGCTGGCCTGACAGGAGTCATTTTATTTAAATCTGCTTTTTAGGATGGCTACTGAAGATGATACTGGATGTCTTGGGGGAGAGCAGTGGTCTTCTCTGCAAAGACCTTGTGTGCTTGGTGTAAATCCTGGCACCACTATGAGCAGCAGCTAAAATCTCTTAGAAATATGGAAGACATTTACCCACCTGGTTCTAAATTAAGGCCTTTAAAATTAAAACCTCAAGTCCCTGCCAGTGCCCATTAAAAACCATTCACTCCCTTTTATACATTTTCATGGTACCTTCCTGTCTCCTAAGCAGCTTTGGAAAAATCACACAACTTTGGAGTTCTTCTTTCCCGTACAGAGGGAAGTCCCAGGCCCAGAAAGGTTAAGTGACCTGTTAAAAGTGACACAGCTCATGAAGACAAATCTGGGACTAGCACGCATGGCTCTTTTCTCTTCATTCCATTAAGTTCTGCTGCTTCACTGCTTCTCAACAGACTCTGGGGTGGTATGTTCCCAGAATGGTTTTGAAAATAAAATTAAAGTCACCATGCAGAAAATAAAATTAAAGTTGCCATGCAGAAGGCCCCTGACAGAAGAGATGGAGCAAACAGTTGTTATTTTAGGGCGTTATTTTCTTTTGAGTTATAACTGGCTGTTGGTGGTTTGGCAGGATGGCACAGCCTGGATGGAGGATCGTAAACCTCAGGGTCCTGTTGTTGCTACCTTCCCGACTCTGTGTAACCAGGCTGTCTTTCCCTGCCTTCCAGCAGGGATGTCTCCTATGCAAGGGATCAGAATAATTCCTACTTTTAACCCCTTTTATGGGACCCTGGAAGGATTAGGAAGTCTATAAAGAGACCTAAGAAAAAGTTGGTATATAAATGACAATTTTTGGTGCTTCTTAATTTTTTTTTATTGAGGTGTATTTTATATATAGTAAAGCTGACAAGTCTTAAGTGTACAGCTCAGTGTTTCTTTTACAAATGTATATACCCATGTAATCACCACCCTGATCAAGACATAGAATATTTCTAGCGCTGATTTTTATAGTGGCTAAAGACTTGAGAAGAAAACAGTATTTGTTTACTCTGGCCCCCTTAAGAATCTCAGAGGCATTATATTATCCGTCTGTTACTCACTCAACATATGTTTCCCAAACACCTAGTAGTATAGGGTGCTATGCTAGGTATTGCTGGGAGTTCAGAAATGAGTAATTGTTGACCTCTGTCTTGGGCTAACAACCCATAAGGGATTACAGTTAGGACCCCAGGGAGAAAGTGAGAAGGGCTGTAAGAAGCAGCTTGGAGGAAGGAGGCGGCCTCTGGCTGGGAGAGGCAAGTATGTGTATTTACAACCACAGAGTTTTCCCCAGTCCTATCATTGTTCGTAAATGCAGGAAGGGAACCAGGTTATGGACTTTTAGTCCTTTCACAGCTAATTCTTTGCATTTTTAGACCATGTTGGGTACTTTGGAGAGGTGCAGGCCCAGCTAAAAATCTGCGTCTCTGGTGTTTGCTCTGCCTTGCTTTTTCTGCTGGAGAGAACTTAGACAATATGGAAGAGAGCAAAAACAAGGATCTCCCCCTCTTTGACTACCAGGCTTTAAGGAGCTGACTTCCCTTCTCTCTTGGGTCTTAAGACTTTTATAAGACCACACATCTTTTTGAGTTAATTTTGGCCTGAATTTCTCTGCCCTCTTTGGTCAAATTGTCTAAACATAGAATTTTCTGTGTCTTAAGTGAAAACACACTCAAGAATGACTTTTCTGATCTGTTTTCATGTGTGAAAAACAGGTTTTTGTTTTAATTGCTAATAAAGGTATATGGCTCTGTGATTGGTAGAAGGGAAGCAGGCCATGTCTAAGTAGATGCAAGGTAATCCCTTTCTTTAAAGAAAGATTCTCCCAAGGTAGTGAAGACCAGTGCCTAAGACAGGGTTAGCATGAAGAGATACTAGATTGGGACATCTGAACATGGCAGAACTTTACCTTGGTATATGTGTAGGTAGGAAAGAAAGAAGGGCAAATGGCTTAGCTTGGCTGAAACTTGTTCAGGTTCTGATGAATTACTGTGTCTTGGAGTCATACGAGAATTTAGATCATTTGGGTCCATTCCCCATCTCCATTTCACAGATGAGGAAACCAAGACTTTGATTTGATAAGGGCTGGAACCAGAACCAGGTCTTATGTCTAGTGGAGTACAAAGATGTTTTGTTAGAGTGCTCAGCAGAATTTCAAAGGAGGCATGGCTGGGAGAGGGTGGTGGTAGGTGTGGAGGGTGAACAGAGTGACAGGAGCACTGGGTGGTTCCCCCTAACAGTGAAACCCCTAACAGTGAAACAGTGAAATGCTGGAGGTGGGAGGAGTAAGAGTGTGGAGGTCGGGAAGACTCTGAGTCTCTCGATCATCTGATGGGGGTGCCCTGGGACCCCCATAGCAAGCGAATATGTAGGCTACTGTGGCCAGGATTAAGGACTTAATTGGCTAGAGAATCTATGGCACTTAACCTCCTTAAAGTTTTTGTTTTCTATTTGACTACTTGGGGACCCTTGAGGTATTGCTTTCCTCGGTAGGAAGCCTACCTCCTTCTTCCCTTATTTTTTTTTTTTTTTAAGATTTATTTATTTGAGAGAGAGAGAGAGAGATCATGTGAGCGAGCAGGAGCAGGCAGAGGGAGAAGAGAAACAATCCTCAAACTGGAGCAAGTGTGGGGCTGGATGCAGGACTCGATTCCAGGACCCGATCCCAGGGCCCTGAGATCGTGACCTGAGCCTAAATCAAGAGCCAGTTGCTTAGCCAACTGAATCACCTGGGCGGCCCAGGAAGTCTACCTTCTGACATTCCTTTCTTTACATTCTTTTCTAAATATATATGAAACATAAAATTTACCATTTTAACCTTTTTTTTTAGATGTAGGCTCCATGCCAGGCATGGAACACAGGGGTTGAACTCAGAACCCTGAGATCAAGACCTGAGCTGAGGTCAAGAGTCAGATACTTGGGGCACCTGGGTGGCACAGCGGTTAAGCGTCTGCCTTCGGCTCAGGGCGTGATCCCGGCATTATGGGATCGAGCCCCACATCAGGCTCCTCAGCTATGAGCCTGCTTCTTCCTCTCCCACTCCCCTGCTTGTGTTCCCTCTCTCGCTGGCTGTCTCTATCTCTGTCAAATAAATAAATAAAATCTTAAAAAAAAAAAAAAAGTCAGATACTTAACCGACTGAGCCACCGAGGCACCCCATTTTAACCATTTTTAAATGTATAGCTTTGTGACGTAAAGTACATTCACATTGTTGTGCCCAATCTGTTTTTACTCTTTGGGGTTTTTTGGCCAAGATTTTTTTTTTTAAGATTTTATTTATTTATTTGACAGAAAGAGAGAGCACAAGCAGGGGGAGCAGGAGAGGGAGAAGCAGGCTCCCCACTGAACAGGAAACCTGATGCAGGGCTCGATCCCAGGACCCCGGGATTGTGACCTGAGCTGGAGGAAGATGCTTAGCGGACTAAGCCACCCAGGCGCCCCTGGCCAAGATTAATCATGAGCAGAACGGTGCTTAAATTTGACGTCTGCCATCAAGATTAACTATTTGGTCTCATCTGTAAAACAGGAGTAATAATCATAATAAGACCTGGAGTCAAACAAACTGGATTTGCATTCAGCCTCTATCACTTACTAACTGCAATTTGGGGGAGTTTACTTAGCTTTCTAAGTTTCCATTTACATTCTTTTGCTATTGAAGGAGAAGAGAATGAAGATTTATTGAGCATCTATGATCAGGTATTGTACTATACAAGTTGCCTTGCATGTGCTGCCTTGTTTCCTCACAGTGGTCCAGTGAGATACAGATATTATTATCTTTATTTTATATATTTGGACATTGAATCTCAGAATGGTTAAGTGACTTGCCCATGATCACCAATTAATAAATCTAGGGAAGAGCCTTTTGGGAATGACTATTATTGTTTATTCTGCAATGGGATTTTTTTTTCATATGGATTCTGATTCAGTTAATGTTTGCTGAACCTTTTTTGGGGTGATAGGGAGTATAGTTCATACCAGAATTATTTTATTGTCTTATCACCATTTTATAAATGAGGAAATTAAAGCTCAAGGCTTGCCTAGGATTGCGTAGATTGTAGATGATAGAGACAGGATACGGACCCAGGTCTGCTTGACTCCTACCTCATGGTACCTCAGGATTACCTGACTGTGGCCCAGTTGTTTCTAGCAGTTGTTGATAAAAATGAATTTCATTCCAGCATTAGAATTTGCCTAGCCCCAGGAAATTAATTACGATGAGATTTGACCTGAATCACAAAATAATGAAAGATGTTAAGGTAGAGTGATAAGGAAGGGGTCTTCCCAGCCATTCTTAGCATGTCTGCTCAAAAGTTTTGTGAAGAGAGGCACCTGGGTGGCTCAGTTGTTAAGCATCTGCCTTCGGCTCAGGGCGTGATCCCAGGGTTCTGGGATCAAGCCCCACGTCGGGCTCCCTGCCCTGCTGGGAGCCTGCTTCTTCCTCTCCCACTCCCCCTACTTGTGTTCCCTCTCTTGCTGGCTGTCTCTCTCTCTCTCTGTCAAATAAATAAATAAATAAATAAATAAAGTCTTTAAAAAAAAAAAGTTTTGCAAAGAACAGAAACAGAGAACTGCCATCACTATTATATTCCCAGGAGGTTGGAGCCAGGAACAGATTCATTATTTGTTCTCTCATTGACCCTGGGAGGTAGACCAGTGGGTGTTTTGTGATTTCATAAACAGTGAGGACTGGCAAGGGTAAAAGTCTTGTTAGAGCTCTCCCAAAGTTATGAGGATCTCAGGCTGTTGTTGGAGTTTCTAGTCCATCGAGATAGTTTAAGAACTTTTTTAGTAGTCAGACTTGGTTCAAATAAACGCTTATGTGGAGAAGCAATGATGGCAGGTCCTTTTTATTTTTTATTTTTTTTAATTTTTTTTTTAAAGATTTTATTTATTTATTCAACAGAGATAGAGACAGCCAGTGAGAGAGGGAACAGACAGGGGGAGTGGGAGAGGAAGAAGCAGGCTCATAGTGGAGGAGCCTGACGTGGGGCTCGATCCCGCAACGCCGGGATCACGCCCTGAGCTGAAGGCAGACGCTCAACCGCTGTGCCACCCAGGCGCCCCGGCAGGTCCTTTTTAAGTGACTTACTAGACCATAGACATTGCTTTTTCCTCATTCATTCAAATGACACATGGGTTTGAATACCTCATCTATGCCAGACACTGTCCTCAGAAGGTTCATTGCACTATCTAAGGGGATGTCAGTTACAGTATAGTGTTAGTGCTTTGAGGCAGCCTTCAGCAAGGAGAGGTTCAAGAGCATGCAGGAGAAGTGTCCTCTCCTGGCCTGGGGAGAGTGGGGTGATTGAGAAGCTGCTGTCTGGATAGTCCTGTAAGACCAGTGGGAGCTAGCCAGATGCAGGGTGAGAAGAGCATTTGAGGAGAACTGGAAGGCTGAGGAGGCTGCAGAGAATGAAAGCCAGTACAGGGTTTTTTTAGGCAGGGGAGTGGAATGTTAAAGTCTGTGTTTAGAAAGACCACTGGTGACAAGTAGAGAGGGGGCAACTCCCACCCTCATCCACACACATACTCTTCCCACTCCCTTCCTCAGCAACTAGAGTTCAACCTTATGAGCAAGTATGCAACATAATCGCTTTGCCTCCAAGAAACACACTCAACATAGGGCCCTACTCTGGACATAGTCTTCTTGCTCTTGGGTCCTGATTGTTCTGGTTGTAGGGAGGGCCTTTCCCTTGGTATGCTTAAGGGTTAGGGCTTAAGCTGAAGATTTGTGGGCACGGAGGCTTTTTGAGCCTCTAAGGAAGAAGAGGCTGAAGCTGCTTTTCATGTTTCAGCCTTGATCCAGGTCCGCCAGAATTGGGAGGGGTGGTAAATGCTGTAGGAGGGGAGGTAGAATTGTTAATTATCTAGCTCCTCAGTCAGGGAGGTTGAGTGTAGACGTAAGAGGTAAGTTCCCCCAGAGGTGAGGAAGTGCATGTATGTGTTTAAACAGGACTTTAGCCAAACTCCCACCTAATCCCCCTGACCCAGGTGGACTGGCAAGGTGCATGTAGGGGAAGAAATGGCCCTGTCCTCATGAGATACCCTTGTGCTCCTGTTTTTTTGCCCTGAGATCCACAGAACCTCTGCTATGTGTATCTCTCCACCATGGGGCAGGATCTGTGACTGGGAAGAAAAAGGAAGAGGGAGGTTCTTATCTAATTCCTGGGGGTAGGGTGACTGTATATAGATCATCCAAACCAGGACACTTATGAGAGTGAAAGCAGATGCCATTAATAACTTATCTGGTCAGCAGGTATCAACTGGGACTATCTCAGGAAAACCAGGATGTATGCTCATCCTATTGAGAACTTGAGGTAAACAACCCAGCACAAAAGTTGCAGAGAGTAGGGAGTAGCAAGAAGAAATTTTAGTTCTATTATTTTCCTGGAGGCAGGAATATCTGTGCAGAGGCTGTTGGACCAGTAAAGGCAGGCATGAAGGAAGTGGGGGCAGCAGAGCTAGGAGATGGGAATAGTAAGGAAGTAGAGGTCCAAATTTGGTCGACCAGTCCAGAACTCCTGATGGAACCTCGTCAGGAGACACTGCTTTGGGAATGTCAGTCTCCTTTTTCTCAAGCTCCCTCATTTTCAGTTCTTTGGGGGGATCACAGACCCTTTTCAAAACCCAATAAGTACACGTACAATGTATGTGAAATTTTGCAGGTTGTGGTAGGGATCCTGGACCACAAGTTGGGAATCCTGCTCCAGCTTCTCTGCTTTTTTCTCTACTGCTTCATTTCTTGAATTAGTCAGTTTGGTTTTAGTTGCAGGTGACAAAATGCCAACTCACGCTGGCTTACTCTGCGGAAGGAGGACTTATTGACACATGACTATGGGAAAGAGCAGGGTGGAGCTGGTCTCGGTTCGGGCATGTTGACTCATTCTTACTTCCTCATGAGTCTGGGCCAGGGCTGCAGGCTGCTCTGGCTTATAACTTTGGATCCCGGCAGGCAAAGTATCACTACTTCCCTCCACTCTCGTCTGGAATCTCTTAGCAAATTCCGGAGGAGGAATCTGATTGGCCGCTTCGGTCTCATACTCGTGACTAGACCAATCACAGCATTGGGTGTGGCGGAGGAGCTGTTCTGTGGCGCAGCTTCTATCACAAGCCTACTCCACCCTAAGGCCAGGAGGCAAGGTTTGTAGAAGCTTAGGGTTTGAGGAGATTGTTCCTCAGGAAACAATTGCACCTGCACTTTTCTCCTCCTTCCTGGTAGAGCTCACTGCTCCTGTTCATCCATTCTTCTCCAAACCTAGCAGGGTTTGTAGGGAAGAACTAAAGACCTGGGTTCTGATCCTCAGAGCATCCTCTACCAGGGGTTTACTGAACGTATACTCTGCTTGTGCCTCCCTGGGTCTTAGTTTCCTCCTCTGTACAAACAAGGTTGGATTTACTCTCTGGAAGTGTGTTTGTCCAGCCAGCCATCCCTCACCAAACACCTCAGTACTATGTACTGAGAATACTGAGATGGAAAGACAAACCCCTTCCTCCCAGAGTTCATATTCTTACAGTGTGAAAATAGAGATATGCATTAGGGTTCCAGGATGCTGAGGTTCTGTGCCTCCATTTTTTGTGGACCAGGGAAGACTCTTCTTTCCCAGAAAGGCACCAGCTTACTGTGGCTCCTCTTGCCCTCCATTCCTTGGAAGCTGTCATTCAGGCAAGGAGGGTGATTTGTCTCTACCCACCTCATCGTGTCTGTCTGATGCTAAAATGAGAAAACGCTGGTTCATTTTTCCCTCTTGCTTTGGAAAAACATTTCCTAATGTTTTTCTGCTGGCATTCCCCTCTCCCCACTTCCCCACAAAAGACTTCAGCCCCCAGACCTCTGTTGTCATCTCGGTTGCCAGGGTGCTTTCGTGCTTGTTCAGGCAGAGGGGGCTTTTGTTGGCATGAATTCAGCTGGAAGCAGGGGAAGAAATCCTAGCCTGGGAACGAAAACCAAGAGCAGGCTCTGCTTTTTCTCTGTCCCAGCCAAGAACCTGATCACCCTAAGTAAGCCGGACTAAGAGCATCCAGGGGATCTGGTGGGTGGGTGAAGGAGTGCAATCAGTGCCTTTACTCCGCTGGTGGGACCAGACCACATTTCCAGTGCTGGCCATAGTTAAGTTGTTCTTAATAAATGTTTCCTCTTTTTCTTTTTAAAAATACTTTATTTATTTATTTGACAGAAAGAGAGAGTGTTGGGGGTGAGGGAGAGGGAGAAGCAGAAGCAGACTCCCCGCTGAGCATGGATTCTAAAGCAGGGCTGATCCCAGGACCCTGGGATCATGACCTGGGCTGAAGGCAGACGCTTAACCAACTGAGCCACCCAGGCACCCCAAATGTTTGCTCTTTAAAATACAATTGCCTTTTCATGTCTGGGGATGGGGCAGAAATTGGCTGTTTTATTTAAGTTACTTTTTTGTTTGTTCTGATTAGATCGACGTGTAAATGGTACATAATTTTTAGAAGTGCGTTCTCTGCCCTAGGCACTCTTTGCCCCTCCCAGAGGCAACCAATTACAAGGCTCACAGTCTCTGCAAATTACAAGTATATACCTATATCTCCTCCTGACACACGCATGCATAAATGGTAGCAATTAAGTTACCCTTGAATCCTTTACTCTTTACAAGAGCATGTAAGAAATTATTTAGATTTGACCCAGTCAGAAGTCACTAAACTTCCCTATATTCATTATAGGGATTTAGAGAATGTTCATTTAAATTTCAGTACTAATTTGAGTTTTGAAGTACACAGCCCCACAGAAAGACCTTGTGAGAATGGTTTCACCCTACCTGTCCCATCTCTCTCCTCTGAGTCAGTAGACTGTGAGAAATGGCATCTCGGGGCGCCTGGGTGGCACAGGGGTTAAGCGTCTGCCTTCCGCTCAGGGCGTGATCCCGGCGTTATGAGCCCACATCAGGCTCCTCCGCTATGAGCCTGCTTCTTCCTCTCCCACTCCCCCGGCTTGTGTTCCCTCTCTCGGTGGCTGTCTCTATCTCTGTCAAATAAATAAATAAAATCTTTAAAAAAAAATGGCATCTCAACCACCTGGTTGCGCCAGCCGGAACTTGGGGGTTGTTCCTGACCCTGCATTTCCTTCCCCTACACATTCAAACAGGTGATACAGGCCCACGGAGTCTTCCTTCTTGATATCTCTCAAGTTCATCCTCATCCCTCTTCCGTGGCCTTGGTTCAGGCCATTGAAATCCAAACTCTGGATTATTGCAGTGGTCACCAGTCCTTTCTGCCCACAGCAGCCAGAGAGATCTTTCTGAAATGCAAATCTGATCACATGCCTGCCCTACTTAGAATCCTTTAGTGGCTTCCCTCTAACCCTGGGATAAAGTCTAGCAGCTCCTTAACAGGACTTGCAAACTTGTTCTTAAGTTTCTCTCTTGGGCTTTTATCTTTCCTTGCTCCCTCCCCCATTCTCTCCTGCCTTTCTGTTCCTCCTGCCTGGGATGTGTCTCTCTTGCCTATCTCTTAATCATCCTTTGAAGTGTGTGATAACTCCAAAGGTTCGGTTAGGTTAAGTTCCCCTCCTAGTGCCCTGTGCTTACCTCTGTCATTATATCACATTTCCCATCTCTTTGCTGGTTTGTGAACTCCTTTCGCCTTGGTAATTGATAATTTTCTTTTCCTGATCATTCTGGCTAGAAGTTCTGCTTTATTGATCAAAGAGCCAGGTTTTTATTTCATTGATTTCTATTGTTTCTGTTTTCTATTTAATTTATTTTTTATTTTTTATTGAGATATAATTGACAGTTTCAAGTATACAATGTATTGATTTGATAATAGATATATTGTAAAATGATCACCACAATAAGCTTGTTAACATCCATCTATATTCTATTTTATTGATTTTTTAAAAATATTTTATTTATTTGACAGAGAGAGACAGCGAGAGAGGGGACACAAGCAAGGGGAGTGGGAGAGGGAGAAGCAGGCTTCCCACCAAGCAGGGAGCCAGATGCGGTGCTCGATCCCAGCACCCTGGTATCATGACCTGAGCCGAAGGCAGACGCTTAATGACTGAGACACCCAGGCACCCCTGTTTTATTGACTTTCGCTTTGATCCTCATTTCCTTTCTTCTGCTTACTTTGGGTTTTACTCTTTTTCTAGTTTCTTTACCTTTTTTTTTTTTTTTTAGAGAGAGAGCACGTGTGCTCAGGGGGAGGGGGGACAGAGGGAGAAGGGAGAGACAATCCTAAGCAGGCTCCATGCTCAGTGTGGACCTGTACGTAGGGCTCGATCTCATGACCCTGATCATGACCTGAGCTGAAACCAAGAGTCAGATGCCTATGGGCATCTGAGTGGCTCAGTTGGCTAAGCATCTGCTTATGGCTCAGGTCATGATCCCAGGGTCCTGGAATTGAGCCCTGCATTGGGGAGCCTGCTTCTCCCTCTCCCTGCTCACTTGGTCTCTCTCTCTCTCAAATAAATAAAAATAAAATCTTAAAAAAAAAAAAAAGTCATGCTTAACCAACTAGTCACTCAGGCACCCCTCTTTTTCTGTTTCCTTAAGGTGGAAGCTGAGGTCACTGATTGGAGGTCTTTCTTCTTTTCTAATAAAAACATTTAGTGTTGTAAAATTTCCCCTAAGTACTGCTTTAGTGGTGTCCCACAAATCTTGATATGTTATTTTTCATTTTCATTCAGTTAAAAATACTTTCTAATTGGGGCGCCTGGATGGCTCAGTTGGTTAAGTAGTCTGACTCTTGGTTTCAGCTCCGGTCACAGTCTCAGGGTTGTGAGATCCAGCCGCAGGGTAGGCTCTGTGCTGAGCTGGGGCCTGCTTAAGATCCTCTCCCTCTCCCTTTGCCATCCCCCGCCTCGCGTGCTTGCTCGCTCTCTCTCTCAAAAAAAAACCAAACTACTAATTTCTCGTTTTATTTCTTTTTGACCCTATGGGTTACTTAGCAGTATGTGTTAGTTTCCAGATATTTGGGGAGTTTTCCAGAGATCTTCTGTTTATGATTTCTAATTTTATCGTGGTTAGAGAGCGTATTTTGTATGACTTGAGTCCTTTTAAATTTATTGAGATTTGTATTATGGCCTAGAGTGTGGTCTATGTTGGTAACTGTTCTATGTACACATGAACAGAATGAGTATTCTGCTGGTGGTAGTGAAGTCTTCTACAGGTAACATGTCAAGTTTATTAATTTTGAACTATTCAAGACTTCTGTATCCTTTTTTTTTATTTTTTATTTTTATTTTATTATTATATTTTTAATTTAAATTCAAGTTAGTTAACATACAGTGTAGTATTGGTTTCAGGAGTAGATGTTAGTGATTCATCACTTACATAGAACACCCAGTGGTCATCCCAACAAGTGCCCTCCTTAATGCCCATCACCCATTTAGTGCATCCCGTATCCTCCCCTGCCTCCAGCAACCCTCAGTTTGTTCTCTGTAGTTAAGAGTCTCTTATGGGGGTGCCTGGCTGGCTCAGTCAGTTAAGTGTCTGCCTTCGGCTCGGGTCGTGGTCCCAGGGTCCTGGGATCGAGTCCCACGTTGGGCTCTCTGCTCAGTGGGGAGTCTGCTTCTCTCTCTCACTCTCCCTCTGTGTTCTCTCAAATAAATAAATAAAATCTTTTTTTAAAAAAAGAGTCTCTTATGGTTTGTCTCCCTTTCTGTTTTTATCTTATTTTTCTCTCCCTTCCTCTATGTTCATCTGTTTTGTTTCTTAAATTCCACATGTGCATGAAATCATATGATGTTTGTCTTTCTCTGACTGACTGACTTACTTCACTTAGCATACATAATACACTCTAATTCCATCCATGTTGTTTCAAATGGCAAGATTTTATTCTTTTTGATGGCTGAGTAATATTCCATTGTGTATATATATGCCACGTCTTCTTTATCCATTCAGCAGTCAATGCACAAGAAGACTTCTGTATCCTTATTGATTTTCTGTATCCTCTCTCAGTTGTCAGAGAAGGGTACTGAAATCTGACTATAATTGTGGATTTACCTGTTTTTCCTTGCAATTCTATCCATTTTTCTTTGTGTATTTTAAAATTCTATTATTAGGCCTATACATGTTTCTAATTGTTATATTCTCCTGATATATTGAACTTGTTATGATTATGAGATGATCTTTGTCTCTGGTAATTCTTTGCTCTGAAATCTATTTTGGTATATTAATTAATATAGCCATTCCAGCTTTCTTTTGAGTAATGTAACCTTGGTATATCTTTTTCCCATCCTTTTACTTTTAACCTGTATGTCTTTATGTTTGAAGTTTGTTTTTTGTAGGCAGCATATAGTTGGATTTTTAGTCCAATCAGTTAACTTCTGCCTTTTATTATTTTTAGTTTTTTAGAAGATTGATGGATTGATTGATTTGAGAGAGAGGGAGAGATCATGAGCAGAGGGAGGGGCAGAGGGAGAGGGAGAAAGAGAATCCTTAAGCAGAATCCCTGCTAAGCATGGAACCCTTGTGGGGCTCGATCCCAGGACCCTGAGATCATGACCTGAGCCAAAATCAGGAGTCAGACGCTTAACTGACTGAGCCACCCAGGTGCCTCAATAACTTCTGCCTTTTTTTTTTTTTAAGATTTAATTTATTTATTTGTCAGAGAGGGAAAGAGAGAGAGAGAGAGCATAAGCAGGGGGAGCAATAGGCAGAGGGAGAAGCAGGCTCCCACTGAGCAAGGAGCCCGATGTGGGACTTGATCCCAGGACTCAGGGATCATGACCTGAGCTGAAGGCAGATGCTTGACTGACTGAGCTGCCCAGGTGTCCCCTCTGCCTTTTAATTGAGGCATTGAGAAAGTTAGATTTTATGTGATTATTGATAAGGCTAAATATAAATCTGTCATCTTGCTTTTTAAAAATTTTTGTCTCGGGGCGCCTGGGTGGCACAGTGGTTAAGCATCTGCCTTTGGCTCAGGGCGTGATCCCGGCGTTGTGGGATCGAGCCCCACATCAGGCTCCTCTGCTATGAGCCTGCTTCTTCCTCTCCCACTCCCCCTGCTTGTGTTCCCTCTCTCGCTGGCTGTCTCTATCTCTGTCAAATAAATAAATAAAATCTTTAAAAAAAAAAAATTTTTTTTTGTCTCATCTGTTCTTTGCTCCCATTTTTTCTCTTTTTCTGCCTTATTTTGGATTAAATGTGTTTATGATTCTGTTTATCTCCTTTGTTGGCTTATTAGCTGTAATTCTTTGTTATTTTTAGTACTTTAGAGTTTATAATATATATCTTTAACTTACTGTATTCTACTTTCAAGTGATATTGTCACTTCACATAAAGTATCTGAACCTTACAGTGGTACATTCTCACTTCTCCCCTGGCTTATGGCTGTTGTCATGTTTTACTTTTGCATATGTTATAAACCCCACATACATTATTATTTTTTTGTTTAAAGAGATTTTAAATCATTAAAAGGCCTTACATGTATATCCATGTATTTATCCTTTTTGGTGCTTCTCATACCTCTGTACAGAGCTATATTTTCATCTGGTATTATTTTCCTTCTGCCAATTTGATCATTGTCATATGGAAATTTTACCTTATTGGGTATTAGATATTTCTGTATTCCTGTATTTTTTTTTAAGATTTTATTTATTTATTTGACAGAGAGAGACAGCCAGCGAGAGAGGGAACACAAGCAGGGGGAGTGGGAGAGGAAGAAGCAGGCTCCCAGCAGAGGAGCCTGTTGTGGGGCTTGATCCCAGAACACTTCCATCACGCCCTGAGCCGAAGGCAGATGCTTAACACTGCACCACCCAGGCGCCCCTGTATTCCTATACTCGTAAGCTTTGTTTGGGCGTAGTTAATTTTGTTGGTAACAATTTGTGTTTTTGGGTCCTGCTTTTAAAATTCGTTAGGTGGTCAGGATGCCTGGGTAGCTCAGTTGGCTCAGGTCATGATCTCTCTCCTGCTCCCCTTGCTTGTGCTCTCTCTCTGTCAAATGAATGAATAAAACTTTAATAAATAAAATAAAATTTGTTAGGTGGGCCCAAAGCAGGGCTATTTATTCCGTATTATCAAAACAAGACCCTTCTCAGTACTCTACCCAAAGCCCCATGAATTAATGAGGTTTTTCAGTATGGCTAAGGAACAGGTACTATAACCAGCCCCATATGAGCACCTGGTACTATTCTCTCTAATCCTTTTGAGTGGTTCTTTCCTTGGCCTCAGATAGTTTCTTCACACTTGTACTAATCAGTACTTTGCTGGATACTTGAGGGGACTGCAGATCTCCAAGAGTTTGTGTTGTGTGTTCTCTTTCTTTCTCTCTCCCCACTGCCTCCTCCAGCTTTGTCCTCTCTGGTTCTCTGTCTCCTGTGAACTCTAACCACTTTGGTCTCTCTAGACTCTCAGCTATATCTTGTCAACTGGGGAAGCCTGCCAGGCTCTGCCTGGGTTTTCTCTCCCTGCACTGAGGCCTAGGAAACTCTGAAAGCAATGAACTAGGGCAGTTGTCACCTAGTTTATTTCCCATTTCTCAGGGGTCACTGACCTTTTTTTACCTAATGTCTAGTGTCTTGCGAATCACTGTTTCATTTTTCTTAGGTAGGAGGGTAAGTTCAGTTCCTACCATTTTATCTTGACTAGAAGTAGGAGGAATATGGATTTGGATCCTGACTCTGCCTGTTATTCACAAGCTTTGAGAGGTTAGCAAGTTACATAATCTCTCCAGCCTCAAATCTCCTCATCTATAAATGGACTAATAAGACTAATTCCTTATTGTAAGGATTAAATGAAGGAATAAAATACAAGACTTTGAACAGGTGTGTTAGCTCAGGTTAGTATGTGTGAAAAGAACGCAGGATCAAAGTTTGAGTTCCATCCAACCACTTGGAATTGAGAAGATACAGAAAAACCCCAGAAGAAATGATAATGGGAGCCAGGGAGCCAGATTGTAGGGTATCTTCTTTTTTTTTTTTTTTTTTTTAAAGATTTTATTTATTTATTTGACAGAGATAGACACAGCCAGCGAGAGAGGGAACACAAGCAGGGGGAGTGGGAGAGGAAGAAGCAGGCTCACAGCAGAAGAGCCCGACGTGGGGCTCGATCCCATAACGCCGGGATCACGCCCTGAGCCGAAGGCAGACGCCCAACCGCTGTGCCACCCAGGCGCCCCTGTAGGGTATCTTCTAAGACTAACAGGAGAGAGATATTTCAGAGAGAGGAGGTCAGCAGTGCCAGGACTTACAGGGAAATGGAGAGTGGGGGTATCTGTGTTTACATTCTAACTGTAATTACCTCTTCTCCCTGAATGACATATATGAATGACATCTGTGGCTAGTGTTGGGCGCGAGTGCTAACTTCCTCTGCCCAGCTGGAGCAGCTGAGTGCAGAGGCTAGAAGGAGTCTGTGATTTCTCTGACACAATTTGTGAAACCAGTTAAAAGAGATACTGCTAATTTTATTGGACAGGAAAAACTTGATTATGTGAAATACTCAGGAAATGGAGTATATTGATGTTAATTACATTTTCAAGATCACATAGGATCAGTCAGAAAAAGCCTTTTGTGTTTGTTTTAATCAGTTACCAGAAATTTCAGAACTATACAGGTTCATATATTATTAGACCTGGAGGAACACCTTAGGGGGAGCATCTAATCCACCCTTCCTATGTCCTTGATGAGCCCTAAGAGGGACTTGCTCAATGTCATAATTTGATCATGATAGATTTAGATCAGGAAGCTAGATCCAGGATCATAGGACCCACGTTTCAGGTTCTGTCTAGACACAAGTCTCCCCGAGAATAGTGGAAAGAGCACTGTCCCAAGGGACAGGGCACCTGGCTTGGATTCTTCCTTGACCATTACCTCTAACTTTGTGACCTTGAGCAAGTTGTTAAACCTTTGGTTGCTTGTCTTTGAATTGGGAATAACCTTAACTGCCTGAAAGCAGGGGATTGTCCCAGATAATTCATAACAGTTTCCTCCAGATCTAAGATTAATGACCTAAGAGTGGTCAGGACATGTAAATGAGTAACATGGCCGTGTATATGAGAGTGGGCAGTGATGGACACTGAGGTGAACTAGACAGTATGTACCCCTTTTAAAAGGATGGCTGCTACTTAATTCTATTGGATTGTTGCCAGAAAATTTGTGTTATCGAAAGGAAGCCAAAAATCTGGATTTTTTTGTGTGAAATACGTAACATTCAAATTTATGAATTAAGACATGGAACAACTAAGACATATCTTTGGGTTTCATGGGTGCTCAGTTTTAGTTTGTGATAGCTATTTAAATGAAATTCTTCTGAACCTTGACCTTGGATCCCAAAGCACAGGCTCTCTGACTGTGGCCCTCAATAACTAAAGCCAGATCACCTTCCTTCCTGGGATCCTAGTTGCCCCATCTGGCCCTGAGTTATCCTTGTCACAAGAGCTCCTCCCTGGCTGCCTGCTGTATCTGGGAAGTGAAACACCTCTTCTTCCTGCCCAAATTGAAGCCAGCTGCAGCAGAGCCCTGGAAAGCCATCAGCTGCCCTTTTAGAAACAAGAGGAGGCAGCCACACAGGCCTTTGCACTGCACCCCTGGCTGGGCCTGACTTCCCTCGGCCATTTTCTGTTCTTTATGGCCTGGGCCCCTCCCACTAGTCCAGTCGGAACAATTTGCTGCTTACTCTGGGTCTCTGCTACTTCTTCTCAGACGTAGTCACAAGGGGAAGTCCTAGGCTCACTAGCACTTAAACAAGCCCCTGGACTCTGGTTTTAAAGTTCTAGGCATCATGGGGCACCTGGCTAGCTCAGTCGGTAAAGCATGTGACTCTTGCTCTTGGGTTGTGAGCCCCATATTTGGGTGTAGAGATTACTTAAAAAAAAAAAAAAAAAAAGAGTTTTAGGCATCCCGACTGGAGTTAATACAGAAAAAAAAAAAAAAAGGTAGGCAAGTGACAGAAGTTTGAGAAACTTTACCAAGTTCTTGTAGCTGTAGTCCCTGGGTCTTCTATAATACAGAGGGGAAGTTATTTTAGGTCTTGGGAAAAGATCTAGAGGACATTATAGGGTGAGAGGACAGAGGGCAGAGCCCACTGGCTTCAGAAGAAATGACAAGGCAAAGTTGGGCATTCTGGAATACCCCCTCTCTTTTCCTTGTGTCAGTGCTATTAGGGGCACAGAGATGTAGGTTCCATTCTTGAGGAGCTTATGACCTAGGGAAGATACAGGGCAGGCATGAGGGAAGAAGATAGTCTTTAAATAGGAAACAACTCATTACGGTCTCCCCAGCTTTGTAGAATTGTCAACCTAAATGTGGAGGAGCTATTGTTGGATTTTATCACATATACTTTTAACTAATTAAAATCCACTGGAAAAAAATTTTTGTTTTTTCAGCCAAAGGCTTTTACTGCCTACCCTCATGGATTACCAATTAGTCAAGTGTTTCTGGGCAGGCTGAGCTGCCTGTGGAGGCCCTTGGTGCCAGACTGCTAGCTTGTGGAGTCTTTTTTTTTTTTTTTTAAGATTTTATTTATTTATTTGGCAGAGATAGAGACAGCCAGCAAGAGAGGGAACACAAGCAGGGGGAATGGGAGAGGAAGAAGCAGGATCATAGCGGAGGAGCCTGATGTGGGGCTTGATCCCAGAATGTCGGGATCACGCCCTGAGCCGAAGGCAGACGCTTAACCGCTGTGCCACCCAGGCGCCCCGCTTGTGGAATCTTTTGGGTGGGAAAGGCATGGGAGGCTCTCAGGTCCCCAGGCTCAGGCAAAAGCAGGCCATCTGCCTGCTCAGTGCAGGGTAGATGTTCCTCCATGGAGCAAGAATACACCCTTTGCAGATAGGCAGCTTGGCATCGATCCCAGGCTTCCTACTGTCTAACCATATGACTTGGGCAAGCGATAAACTCTTTGAGCCTCAATTTTCCTATCTGTCAACGGGGGCAATAACAGTACCTACTTTGCAGGGTTATTGGGAGGATCCAGTGAACATGCAAAGCACCACATGGTGCCTGCTACCCAAGAAACTCCTTATAAGTGTTAGCTGCTGTTCTATAATACATTTTTCTCCACTGTGCCACAGCTATATACGGTTTCTTGGAGAGACACATTGGGCTAGGCGGGGGAACAGCGCAGGGAAAAGAAGATATAGAGATCCCCAGAGAGAATATTAGACACAGGCAAAGAGAGAGAGGCAGAAGGTTAAAGAAGTGGGCAAGATGGAGAGAAAACTCACCTTTATTGAGTATTTTCAGAGAGATTATCTTTCTCATTCATCTTTGAGGTAGCACTATCACTCCCATTTTTCCATTTGATGAAGAGGTGAAATGACTTACCCCAGGCCAGTGTCAGAGCCAGGATTCTGACACCAAGCTCCATGTTTTCTCTGTGTTCCAGTGCTGGTATGCATCAGCCAGGACAAAGGATGATGAAGCTTATGTTGGCTAACTAATCAAGGTGATTTTAAATTGTTTTGTGGGCGAGGGCCTGGTGGTGGTAATGGTAGTGGTTCGCTTTCTGTTAAAACAGGCTCTGAGGGGCGCCTGGGTGGCTCAGTCATTAGTGTCTGCCTTCAGCTCAGGGCGTGATCCTGGCATTATGGGATCGAGCCCCACATCAGGCTCCTCCACTGGGAGCCTGCCTCTTCCTCTCCCACTCCCCCTGCTTGTGTTCCCTCTCTCTCTGGCTCTCTCTCTCTCTCTGTCAAATAAATAAAATATTTAAAAAAAACCAAACAAACAGGCTCTGAGAAGTCCTGCAGTTAATAATAAGACCAGTGACCAACATTTACTGAGCACTTGGCCTTTCTGGCCCTGTGCCAGGTGCTTCACATATATTTCATTTTAATCCTCAAAACAACTCTGAGATGAGTATTATTATCTGAGAATTAGTGAGGTTCAGTAATTTCTCAGGGTTTACTTTGATAGTGGAAATGAAGCTCGGAGTTGAATGTCTGGACTCCCTAAATGACCATGTTAACTTGGCATGACCTAGCATTTCCTAAGCTTGTTTGAAGGTGTCTTATCATGCCTTTATCTGACCTTTGCAGAACATACTTTCTATGTGTTGTTTAAATGGTTTGGAGTAATTTGATATAGTGTTAGATTGTTAATTGGGGGGCTTATTTCTTTCATATTTGTCCCCATTAAACAGGTAAGGGGCTTCTTTCTTTCTCTCTAGAATTTTTCCTTGCAGTGAGTGCTGTACTCCCTGTGTGTTTGCTGATGAAGTCAGCAGTGTTTCAGACTCTACTTGCCTGGTCATACACAAGTACTTATTTTACCATCTCTAAATGGAGCACATTAGCTCCAGGCCATGGAGAGCAAATTAGGGGAACAGGGAGATACATCACAGAGAAGGAGGCTGCTCTGAAAAATGCTGGCTGCACCTCTCTTCAGCTGTGTGGGCATCAACACAGCATTCCAAGGCTTTTGCAGGATGAGGCCCTCTTTTCTGCAGGTGAGCCTCGGGATACTGAGTGAGGATGGACATAAAACAGCCTCTGTCTGGGCGTGAAGGCACATTTGAGTTTCTGAGACCTTTCTGTAGGTCCTGTAGATCCATGCTACTCCTGCCGCTTTTTTTTTTCTTTTAAGATTTATTTATCTATTTTAGAGAGAGAGCATGAGCGTGAGGAGCAGAGGGAGCAGGAGAGAGAATCTCAAGCAGACTCCACACAGTGCAGAGCCTGACTCAGGGCTCAGTCCCACCCCCCTGAGATCACGACCTGAGCTGAAACCAAGAGTCGGATGCTTAGGCAGTTGAGCCACCCAGGTGCCCCGTGCCACTTCTGTACAGGGTAGCAGAATGAGAGCCCAGCCCTGCCCCTATCTTCTGAAACTGTGGATAAGATCAACAGTACCTATTTAGGGAAACTATTCTGGAACCAGGTGGATATTGGACCTTTTTTCCATTCGTTTTTCTTTTTCTTCTAACTGGGGACTTTGGAGAGAATATCGGTAGCTTCCTGGTTCTTTCATGTGTCAGCATGAGCTTTAAATGGGGTTTGCAAAGGGCAGAGTTTGGAAATTGGATGAAAGAGCATTAGTAGACTGTTTTCCTTATGGTGGCGGAACTGCTGGTTTATTTGAGCAACTTAATTTGGAGATAAGAGAGTTGAGGTGGTGGAAAGAGCCCTGGCTGTAGACCTGGGTTCTAGTTCTGATTCTTTCTCTAACTCCCTGGGTGATCCTGGCAAGCTGTGTCACCTTTTCTGGGCATCGTTTTTCCTCAGTCACCTAATGAGACAGGTCGGACTTCAGGATCTCTGAGAATACTTGCAGTGTGCACCCCTCCCCCTTTTGACGCCAAAATTATAACTCATTTAGTCAGGGTCTGGCAGGACATCTGATGCCTTGTGGCGCAGGGATGCTTACTAATAACCGTCCCTGGAGGAGAATGGCTTTCTTTGACATTGGTGATTAACTTGATGGTTTTGACTTTGGGTCTTTTCTTGCACACATACACTGGGCAGATGACAGGTGACCCCAGCACAGTGACTAGTGGATCGAAGGCCAGATGTGGTTCTCCTGGCTGAGGGTGCCCTGAACATCTGAGGTTTATTCATGGGTATGATGAACAGGGAACATCTGAATGATTGCTAGATGCAGGCAAAGCAGGGCTCCCTCAGCTTCACTCAGCTGCCTGCCTGCCTGCCAGTGGTCCTGCCATGACCAGGCTGCTGAGTGTTCTTCAGAATCCCCACTTAGTGTTGCATTTGTGTTTATACACAAATGTCCTCTGGAGTGTGTTGGTGTTTGCCGTGTGCTGAGAGTGGGAAAGGAATGGCACTCTCCTCCTTCTCTCTTAGTCCTTGTATCTTCTGCTAGGTGAACCCAGATGTAGGATCTTGGGTCTTTGAAAGGACACCATCATTCATTCATTCAAAGAGAGGATATTACTGGGCCCTCCTTCCCACCAATGCTGAAATCTCTCTGTACTGGTCATGAGTGTACAGTTATGACTTTTTAGCATCTGTTGAGATGCCTTGGGTTTGTGTCTCCTATACTGAATGCCCCCAGACCAGGGCAGGCAAACTTGCCCTCCTCAGCAATTCTTCAAGGAGAAGTCAAGTCTGCCTTTGCTTAAGAGAAAGGAGCATCCTATCTAGTTGTGTTGAACTGATGTGTTCTCTGAAAATGGTTTCTGTACAGTCATTAACAGGTGCCTTGCAGAAGGAGTTTCCAGTCTTGGGTGAATGTCTTTTCAGCTGGTCTCTGTTTCGTAGGGTATCTCTTTTGTATTTTTCCTCCAAATAGCTGTTTAGAGTGTCTAATGAAGCAACTGTCTGGAGACCAATGTTTATTTCAACATGGTTGGAGTTGTTTTTGCTTCAGCTTTCAGAGCCAATAAAGCTGGTTATTAGATTCCGTAATTGCTGCTGTAATTACTCTCTTGGAACCGGCAAAGGCATAATTAAATATGGAGATTCCAAGGACTATTTTTTTCCATCTAAAAGCAGCCTCTTTAACTTCTGTTGGCCTGAGTTAGATTTCAACTGTTAAAGCCACTGTGTTTATGAATGACAGTGGCGTTCTTTGACAGGAAAGGTATTTCTTTGGACACCTCTTTGAATATTTGGTTTAGGTGAACTCCTTGTTAACCTGTACTTGTTTTTATTTTTTCATTTCCCCCCCAGTTTTATTGAGATATAATTGACATAACATTGTATTAGTTTTAGCTATACAACATAATGATTTGATATGTGTATGTATTATGAAATGATTACCATGATAAGTTTAGTTAACATCTATCACCTCACACAGTTACATTTTTTTTCTTGTAATAAGAACCCAGTACTTGTTTTTTTATTTTATTTTATTTTATTTTTTTTAAAAGATTTTATTTATTTATTTGACAGAGATAGAGACAGCCAGCGAGAGAGGGAACACAAGCAGGGGAGTGGGAGAGGAAGAAGCAGGCTCATAGCAGAGGAGCCTGATGTGGGGCTCGATCCCATAACGCCGGGATCACGCCCTGAGCCGAAGGCAGACGCTCAACCGCTGTGCCACCCAGGCGCCCCCCAGTACTTGTTTTTTTAAACCCAACCATCCAGAATTTGGAGACATAAAGGGCAAGACACTAAGAGCCAGCATATATTTATGTAAAACTTTGGGCTCGGCCCTTTAAACCTTGGCTACGTATAGAAGTAAATTCCTGTGGTCAGAAATAAGGTTGGGATGGATGATATTTTAAGTGTAGCAGTATGCAGGAAGAGTGTCATTTTACTCCTTTAGTTTGCCCTAAGTTATACTTTACCCCTCTGCCACACGTTTCTAAAATATGAAGTGTTTCAAGTGCTATGAATCTCTATGTTTACACATATTCTTGTAGCCCAAATGGTGACCTCATGTCTAATTTCTTTTTTTTTTTTAGGATTTTATTTCTAGAGAGAGAGTGTGCAAGCAGGAGGAGGGGCAGAGGCAGAGGGAGAGAGAGAATCCTAAGCAGGCTCCATGCTCAGCACAGAGCCTGACACAGGGCTCAATCCCACACCCTAAGATCATGATCTGAGCCGAAAACAAGAGTCAGAAGCTTAACCACTGAGCCACCCAGGTGCCCCTAATTTCAAGATTATGTTAGGGGCGCCTGGGTGGCACAGTTACGTGCTGACTCTTGGTTTCAGCTCAGATCCTGATCTCAGGATCGTGAGATCGAGCCCTGCGTTGGGCCCCACGCTCCATGAGGAGTCTGCTTGAGACTTTCTCTCCCTCATCCTCTGCCCCTCCCCCGCTAAAATAAACAAACAAACAAACAAACAAATAAATAAATAAATAAATAAATAAATAAATAAATAAATCTTCTTTGAAAAAAAAAAAGACTACTCATGAGCCACATGTGAAGGGAGAAAATGAATAGTGTACCCTTTCTCTTCAGAGTTCTTAACTAGTTGAGAAGTACACACAGGAGTTAAATTGGGGTAAATAAATCAACTGTCCCTGCCAGGTACCATCCTGGAGAGTTCACTGTATGGAGAGGAAGACTGTGTGAACTCTGCAGGCAGGAGGGAAAAGTCGTAGAGGGCCAGGCTGTTTGCTCAGGCCCTTTTCTTCCTCTCCAAGAGCACACCTTATGGTGAGGATAGAGGGAAGGGCACATGCTTATAAAAATTCCTGTTTTATGGGCCAGGAGGGATGTAGGGAAAGAATCCTATCGAATGATTGTTTTAGCTAGTGTTTCAATGAGACATTATCATTTCTCCTTTGAGTCAGAGGTACACAGGAGATAAAATATGGGTGTACCCCACATGAGGAACCCTGGATAAAATACATGAAAAACTTGAAATACAGATGAAATTAGAGATTCAGTTTAATATATATGAAGCACTTATTGTGTACCAGCCATTGTGCTGGATATTGGTCTGTAAACATGAATAATATAAATGTTTCATTCATGGAGGGACTCTTGTTTACCTCTCTGATATATTTGGGTATTTGCTTCCAGGTTATTTATTGCTTGGGGAATTTTAGAAGTAATGTGGAGATCAGAGAAATATAAGATTGGCATACAAGGAGTCACTGCCAATTGAAAATGTATTACAGGGCGCCTGGGTGGCTCAATTGGTTAAGTGTCTGTCTTCGGCTCAGGTCATGATTCCAGGGTCCTGGGATCGAGTCCCACATCGGGCTCCCTGCTCAGCGGGGAGTGTGCATCTCCCTCGCCCCCCCCCATGTGTGCTCAAGCACATACGTTCTCTCTCAAAAATAAATAAATAAAATCTTAAAGGAAAAAAAGGATGTGTTTCCTTAAAAAAAGAAAAGAAAATGTGTTAGAGAAAAAAATTAAAGCAGTTCTTAATCTAATGTGTTAATAGGGAAAGAATAAATTTGGTTTTAAAAATCAGAATGTATGGGGAACCTCGTGCCAAACCATTCATGGAAACCCTGCTTCTGGGTTGGGGTTTCATATAAAGCAGAGCAGCTCCCTCTCTGTGATTTATTGAAAGTCAGTCCTCTACACAAGGGTTTGGGGAAACAAAGAACAAACGAGAACAAAATTTGAAAAAAAAGAAAAAGAAAAAAAACAAAAAGCAGAATGTAGCTAACTGAATAAAATCAAGGCTCCTGCTGCACTCAGGACATGAAAAGCAAGGCAGTGTGTCATCTCCATCTTTGTTCTTGAGAACTGTTCCAGTGTCACTTGCCATCATTCTGAGGGTTTACACAGACCAGCGGTTGAGCCCTCCTTTCTCCACCTAACAGCAGGATGACTTGGATGGGCCACTTCACTTTTCTGATCCCCAGTCTCTTTGCTAGTAATAGATCTGGGATCTCTGCCTCATGACTGGCTGCAGGAAGATTAAATGAGAAGGTGGATGGGACTGCCACAGCCATCTTGCTTGCTCACCACACAGCAGGCAGTCAGACACCTTGTTCACTTTACTCATGAACCTGGCAGACAAGTTTTTATAGGCTGGGCTATGCCATGGGTGGTGGGGATGGCTGAGGCGGACCTGGGAAAGAGGCATCTGTAGGACATTGGCCTGAGAAAACTTGAGAATCATTTGTTGATTAGGATATGTCTGAGTTCGTTTCTGTGGAAAGGTAACACAGCACCAAGGAAGGCACAAGGAAGCAACCCCGGGCCCTGAGCACTTCTATACCAGGATATCTTCCCTCTGCCATGATGGTCAATAGCAAAGGTCTCCCAGAACTCAGCCTGTGGTGACAGTCCCAGTCCCTTGCAGAATCTTACAGGCCATATTAAACCATGTGGAGACTTGGTCATGTGGGTACAGGGAGTTGTTGAGGGTTTTTAAGCAAAGGAATGATGTTGAATTCACACTCCCTCTTCTGTGTTCCCACAGTCTCCTTGACACTCCCCGCTGGATTGGATGACCTCTCCAGGGCAGGATCCTGTCTTTTACATTAAGTGGAAGGCATAACAGTTAGAGTGGGAGAGCATGGACTTTGGGGTTCCACCCTTGGCTTAATCCCCTCTGCCACTTACCACTTGGTGACCTGAATTACGTAACCTCTCTGAACCTGTTTCCTCATCTACTAAAAGGGGTGGTCATTTCTACCTTAAAGGGTTTCTGTTTTGTGAGGTACTTACATAGCATGTATGACTTGGTATTAGCAGGTGAAGGTGTTCAGTAAGGAGTCTTGGGGACCCTGGGTGTGACACAGGTTGGATTTGCTGAGGTCATAGGCCATTCACACAGGAAGCAAGGGAGATAGCAGGTTGAATGTCTTGTCAGCTTTTAAGGAAGCACATTTCATTGTTCTTCACATTTTTTGCAATTTCTCATTAGTGTGCTTTATCGTCTGGCTGGAAGAATTTTCCTAGTGGCTTTATTTACTCATTTTAGAGGAAGTATGGGCTGCTTACCTGCAGTCCCTTGGCAGATGGTTCTCAGGATGCAATCCTAGTCTGACAGGAAGCATGAGTAGAAGGAGCATGGGACCTGTTCATGTGATATATGGAGAAACCACAGCCCTGTAAGGGAGATGATTGCATGTTCCTGAGAGCCTGCCCAAGATGGCTCTGGTCTGGAGCTCAGGGACATGGTGGAGCATGTGTGGGTGCATATGAGTGTTCGTATGTGTCTAAGACTAGTGCTATCCAGGCCAAGGTAGGGACCCATTCGTTCTGGCTTTGATGCCCATCTAAGATGTGTACTGAAGATACCTTTAGGTACAAAGAGGGGAATTGAGATGGTAAGGGGCAGGAACCTTGGGTTGTGAGTAGGGAGATGTGCTTTTGGCTCCTGCTCTACCACAGATTCACCTTGGTCAAATTGCTTGCCCTGACTGGATCTAAGAACAAGATGATCTCTACAGCCTTAACAGGCCAGGAAGCATAGATAGATAAAGATAGATGATGACATTGACTTGACCAAATGGGTCAGACTCTAGATTTGTCCCTGGCAGGGAATTCTGTCTTTATTTTAGTTGTGTTGTGTTTTCTATGATAGAAAATGCTGCAGTAACCATCTTTGGGCATGAGGATTTTTGCTTCTGTTGAATACATTTCCAGAAGGAAGTTACTGGGTCATAGGGCAGGAATAACATTATGGCTGTTGCTGTGTGTTGCCATGTTGCTTCTCAGAATCAGTATATCAGCTTACGGGTGTCAGCTATGTGTGAGAGAGCATTTTAACCCTAACTTATCCAGTATTTAGTATAGTTATTATTTATTGTTTTTATAATTCAGTTGGCATAAAATGATACTTTAAAGCTGCTTTATAATAATTAGAGGTGCTGTTTTTTGGCGTCCACTATGTTTAAGTTGTGCTAGGTGTCCGTATATATTATCTCACTTACTCTTCACAGGGAACCTATCAGGGAAGCTAAGTAGCTCACCTAAGTCCGTGAGCTGGGATTTGAACCTAAAGCCGTATGTCCTCAAAACACATCCTCCGTCTCGGTACCTCTCAATGCTTTGATTTGTGGGGTTGTGGTTATACAGTATAAACTTGAGCTTGTGTGCTTTGCTGCACTTTGAAGTATGTGGATTTTTTATAGTTTTCATAGAAAATTGAATGTGTTCTTTGTG
The DNA here is from genome assembly GCF_002007445.2 of Ailuropoda melanoleuca. Taxonomy (NCBI): domain Eukaryota; kingdom Metazoa; phylum Chordata; class Mammalia; order Carnivora; family Ursidae; genus Ailuropoda; species Ailuropoda melanoleuca. Next base: position 69,588,377 of record NC_048230.1, on the reverse strand, counting down.
TAGAAGAGATTATTAACCCTGTGTTATAGTGGAAGCAAAAAATGAGGTGCATTTATTACAGTTAGGGCAAAGACTCAAGGGAACTCTAGGATATTCAGTGTCAGGCTCTCTGAAACCCTGTTTTCTTCCCCATGCAGCGGCCCTCCAGGCACTGAAGCGCAAGAAGAGGTATGAAAAGCAGCTGGCGCAGATCGATGGCACACTATCAACCATCGAGTTTCAGCGGGAGGCCCTGGAGAATGCCAATACCAACACCGAGGTGCTCAAGAACATGGGCTATGCTGCTAAGGCCATGAAGGCTGCCCACGACAACATGTACGTGGCTACCCGCTGGTGGAGGGGGGGCATCCATATGGCAGGGCCTCAATCCCAGGACATGGCCTTGGGCGACCCATTGATTTATCCATTCAAATACCTGAGTTTGTTTTAATTTGCATTCTTTTTTGGAACCCCTTTTAAAATGGATTTTGTACCCTGTTGCCTAAAGATCTCGGGGTGCCTGGGTGGCTCAGTCGGTTAAGCATCCAACTCTTGATCTCAGCCCCGGTCTTGATCTCAGGGTTGTGAGTTCAAGCCCTGTGTTGGGGCTTGAACCCAGCATGGACCCACTTAAAAAAAAGATTTCATAGAATGAAACAGTATTTCTGAGTGATTGAGAGTTATTGTGATGGGCAGAGTTTCTAGCTAGAAAGGTCCTTAGAAAGTCCTCTCACCCAGGCCTCTGATTATCAAGGTGGGGAAGCTGTGTCCCAGAGAGGGGAGGTGACTTGCCCTGGGTTATGGATGAGCTTGGATAGAACTGGGATTAGAATCAGTGTTCATGTCTTTTTCCTGATGCTGTCAGGGGTCCTGAAAAGCGTGGTGTATCCAAGGGCTTCAGATCTCTCTGTTCCTATATTTGCTTTTGGTGGAATTTTCTGGCTCCTCTCTTGCTCTCAGTCTTTGGCTGTCATATTAACAGTGTTCTTGGGGTGCCTGGGTCAGTCAGTAGAGCTATGTAACTCTTGATCTTGGGGTTGTGAGTTTGAGCCCCAAGTTGGGTATAGGGATTACTTAAAAAAAATCTTTAAAAACAATGTTCCTGACCTTAGCAATCCTTCCCGTGTGTGACTACTTCTCATGTACAGTGGCCTAAGAAACTAGATAACCAATCTTGTTACAGTTGTAATTAAAGGCCAGGGTAACACTAGGTTCCAAATGAGGTCCTCTCCTATGAACAAATTCTGCATTTGTTGTAGTGCTTGGACTTGGCAGCATATATTTGGGGAGTGTTTGAAGCCCTTTTCACTTCCTTGGCAGTACTCAGCCATATTCTTGAACAGGGATTGGCAGAATGTAGCCTTTGGGCCTGCCACCTATTTTAGTAAATAAAGTTTCATGGATACATAGTCATGCCCATTAATTTACATATTGTCTGTGGCTGCTTTTGTGCTACACAGCAGGGTTGACTGTTCATGACAGTTTGTATGGCCCACAAATTCTAAGATATTTCCTGTTTGGTCCTTTACAGGAAAAGTTTGCTGATCTCTGCTCTAGAAATGTGGGGTTGCAGAAAAAGTAGCCTTTAAATAAGTGAGGTATTATCTGAGGGTGGATGTTCATTGGACTGAGCTTCCTAAGTTAGGCCCACGTCTGCTCCATTTCTGTGTTCTCCAAGATGCCTAGCACAGAGTACATCTTAGTAACCCACTGTGCATGCTTTGAAGTACTGATTAATTGTATGTTTATAAGATCAGCAGTGCACAGAAAGTAATTCTGCATGTTTCCCTTTCTTTTGGGGCCTACTAGAGGAGCCATAAGTGGATTTGAGTAGATGGGAAGGACCTATCAAGTGGCACAGCTATATTTTGTGATTTGTGATTTTATCTTTCACTGTACAGAGTTACAGAGTTACCCTTGAGCTTGAATAAGAGCTATTGGCCCAGGAGTTAAAGTCCTCTAGTCTCATCTGACATGTTTATTACTAGCTTACATGAGAGATCATGAATGTGGCATCTAACTTCGCTAAGCCTTATTTCCTTAGGGTGTTGGACTAGATGATGCCTAAGAACACTTTGATCCTCTTGCTTTTGTGATTCTCTTTTAAAAGGGGGAGAAAGATAATAAAGACAAACAAGTAATTCCTCACAGGGAATAATTATAGGGGGTAGGGGTAGGGACCAGATTGTGTGCAGTGGGGTTTCTGTTCCTGCCTCAAAGACCCTCTTTACAAAGACCGATTGTCCAATATGACATCTGTCCATTTCATTTAAAGGGACATCGATAAAGTTGATGAGTTAATGCAGGACATTGCTGACCAGCAAGAACTTGCAGAGGAGATTTCAACAGCTATTTCAAAGCCTGTAGGATTTGGAGAAGAGTTTGATGAGGTGAGTGGTTTCATGCAGTTTACATAAGCTTCACAAATGACACCCGGGCTGCCCTTTGATGTGCTGTTGAAGGCTCTCCGGCAGGGTATATGTGGTTTGGAAATCACCAGTTCTCATTCCTCCGGAGTCTTAGACATAAATAGGGCGTGGTATTAATTCTCCCTAATTCTGGATTTTAAGAAATGGCTTTCACTCTTTGGGATAGAAGTTTAGGTTGAGTAAAGGGACCTTCATTGGGACCCCTCAGCAGGCTTCAGGTCAATAATTGGTTTCAATAAATAATTAACTTACACATTTCATGGGGGACCTGGGCTCAGAGCTGGGGCAGCTGAGGTGACCATTCCTTGCAGAAGGTTACAGGATTTGCCCTTGGGCAACTCTGATTTGAGGTAAAGATGAAGCCAAGGAAGGAGCATTTATATCTGACCCCTGAGGGATCCATCTGGAACTTGGCCACCTACAAGTTTCTGCTGTAGCAATTGGTATTTTGAATCTCTTGGGCTTTTAAAATACAGTAACAGGCCCTGTTGAAGATATTTCATTCTGTGTTAGAGTTGAGTCTGCTGAAAGTCAGGTCCTCTCCATTGAACCTAATTCTTTGTGCTGTCTGATTCCCACTGTATAGCTGAGAAAACAGCCTGTGGCTCTTAGACTTGGCTTCCAGCACCAGGGTCTTCATGTTTTCAGACCGAAATTTGATGGACTTAGTCAAGTTAATTTTGATTCAGCAAATATTCCTGAACATTCAGTGAGTGTACCCAGTTCTGAGATAAAGAAAGAGGAATGAAAAGATCCAGTCCCTTCTCTCAAAATGCTGACAGCTAGTGGAGGACACTGGATATAGACTCTGTAACTGCTTGACAGTGTATTATGTTCACCAGTAGAACCATGTTTAGGGTTTGAGTCACAGAGTATGGACCTGGAGTTCATCTTCCTTCTGACCTTCTTAGAAGGGTTGTGTGTCCTCTGAGTCATCAGGAAAGAGGGACTGCTCTAGGGGGTAGGATTCCCAGGGACATATCTCTCACTCTTGTGTTTCCTTTACCAGGATGAGCTCATGGCAGAATTAGAAGAACTAGAACAGGAGGAACTAGACAAGAATTTGCTGGAAATCAGTGGACCCGAAACAGTCCCTCTACCAAATGTTCCCTCTGTAACCTTACCATCAAAACCCAGTGAGTACTTCTTACCCAGTCATGACACACCCCTAGTGCCATGTAGTGGGTAATCTTGAGGTTGGTTGGCCTCAGTTTGGGTCCTGAGTTTGTCCGGGATTGAGAATCACAGAAGATCTGTTATGACAGCCACGAAGACATCATCACCTGTCTTTTCCTCATTTCTCTATAGAACAGGGTTTCTTAACCTCGGCACTATTGACACAGCCAGGTAATTGTTTGTATTAGGGGAGAGGGGTTATTTTATGTACTACACATGTTTACACAACACCCCTGGGCTCTGTCTCCCCCAAGCTGTGGCAACCAAAAATGTCTCCAGATACTATCGAATGTCCCCTGCAGGGTGTGGGGCATCACCCCCCGTTGAGAACCACTGTTCCAGAATGATTTTTCCTATGTCACCAAATAAGAGAAAGTTCCAGGCCCTGAGAGAAGGTGTGAGGGTTTAATTCCAGGAAAGCTCTTAGTTCCTGTCTCATATCCTGTGCTGTGCACACCGGCAAAAACTTGGGGCCTCAGAGGTAGCCACTGTGGACAGGAAACATCTTTGGCTTTTTTAGAGACCTGGTTCTATAAAACCTTCATTTCTTTTTGCCTGCTCCTTCTTTCCCCTCCCTCTTCTATAATTTCACCCTTGGATAGAAGTATTCCACACTAAACTTCTAGAAAAGGTACAGAAGTTTGACTTGGCGTGGAGAGAGAGCCTGGGGAGCAGGGTAACAAGGCTGTAGTCCTCTTACCCTCCCCCATGTCAAGAAGAAATGGCCCCTCAAGCTGAGTCAGCAGCCTGTGGTGGGTTCAGGCAAAGGGGGTCCAAACACTGTTTAAGGGGCACCTGTGGGGGGCACCTGGGTGGCTCAGATGGTTAAGCATCTGCCTTTGGCTCGGGTCATGATCCCAGGGTCCTGGGGTCAAGCCTTGTAGCATTAGGCTCTGTGCTTGGCGGGGAGCTCTTCTCCTACTCCCTCTGCTGTTCCCCCTGCTTGTGCTCTCTCACTCTCTCTGTTGAATAAATAATAAAGTCTTTTAAAAGGGGGAGGGCACCTGTGGGTGTGGAGAGGTGGTTCAAGCCACTTGTAGTGGAGGGGGAGTGCTGGCAAGGATTAGATCTCCTCTGGGGTTCTTCCTGATTTCCCCCTCCTTGAATGCTCTGGGACGAATTCTGACGGACTCTTCTTGTTTTGCCTGGCCCTAAAGCTGGTGGAGGGGAGGTGCCTGGAATGTGTGCCCGTTATCTGGAGTTTTATGTTGCAGCTTTCAGGCACAGAAAAACAGTCTGCTGATAGCCTGGCAATGAGGCTGGGTGCAAGGACAGGGCTGTTTATTATAGACACGATGTAGCACAGCTCTGGCACCCAGCCACAATGTGTTGAGAGCACTGTAACCAGCCCTCCTAAATAGCCTTTTGTCTCTTCACGCAGCCAAGAAGAAGGAAGAGGAAGAGGATGACATGAAGGAATTGGAGAACTGGGCTGGATCCATGTAACTGGTCCAGTGCGGGCTGGGCCCAGACAGACTCTGGTGGCCTGTGCAGCGGGCAGGCGTGTGCGTGTGTGGGGCAGGCAGGACATGGTGCAGGCAGGTTCCATCGCTCCTGAGTCTCCCTCCAAATCAGTAGGGCCGCATCACTGCTCACTCTGCATAGCATGGTCTGCACCCAGCGGGATGGGGAGGGGGGAGGGAATGTTGAATTTCTGTAAAATAAACTGTATTTGCAAATCCAACATTGAGCTTCTGGACTACGCTAACTCCCCTGCTGAACCTCAATGGAAAGGGTCGACCGTTTGCAGTTGAAATGATCTGAAAATGTAGCCTCTGTCCTTTTAAGTCAGTTGACTTGTCGCACATCTCTTTGTAAGACTTGTTTGGTACTGCCAGAAAAGTTTTTTAAAAGCCATAGGCTTTTCCTTGTCCTTAGCTGTAATAATGCATCTGACTTTGGTTTCCTTGAGAACTGTATTTCCGTCCATCACCTGTGTACTGGCCCCTGTGTTTACCACTCTGCCTACCCCTTACTCCTACTTCCTTGGTCTTTTGGAGTTTGTGACACTGATTTGAAATGGATGGTGTTCTCTTGAGAGCAAGTGAGATTGTAGAGTTAAATCCCAGCTATACATTTTTCTAACATAGCTCTAAGGTCCTTGTTGCTGTTTGTGATAACTGATAGATAACTCATTGGAAACATGTGCATACATTTATATTCAGATGAAATTATGGTTTGCACTGTCTATTAAATATCTCAATTAATTTTCATACTTTGCTGTTGTGTTCAATCTGTCATTTGCTTCGGGAGCTGACTCTTTCGAGGTTAGTGTGGTGTCCAGTGGAGTCTGTGGAAACCTACACAAAACTTGAGCATGACCTGCATCAACAATCTGAACCAAAGAACAGAGTGCATCTTACTAGAAATTTTTTTAAGTTCTAGAGGGCATGGATCCATGGCCTTCATCTTACTTGGGGACCCTCTAGGTACAGTTCAGGAGTGAGTGGTTCTTGTGCAGTTCCATGGTCTTCCCTAGTTCTTCTCTGTCAGTGTCTGTGGGCAGTGCCCTCAGGACAGCAGAGCCTGCCCGCCCCTGTTAGAAACCATGGTCTTCCTACTGACTAGGCCCACCTGGTGCATTGGCTTATTGAACCAATCTGGTACATTGGTGCACTGAAGAAAATGGCCTTTCCCATGGAGAGAAAGCGTAGGGCAGTGACTAAGAATCTAGGACACAAGTGGTAGTCTCAGGTCTACAGTGACTCACCATGTGACCTTGGCCCAGGCTCTTCCACTCTCACTACTCTTCTTTAGTCTTATACCCCCCTGGAGAATCTGATGAACACTATGGACCTTCTTCAAAAAAGTGGATCTATGAACATTTGTTCTTAATTCTGCATGCCAATTGGCAGAATTTGAGAGGATCCCTTCTCTAATGCCCATCCCTAAACCTCTTAAGATTAAAATCACCTTGGGGCTCCTGGGTGGCTCAGTCAATTAAGCTTTCAGCGCTGGGTGTGGAACCTGCTTGGGATTCTCTCTCTCCTCTCCCTTTGCCCCCCCCCAAAAAAAAGATTAAAATCACCCTGAGTTCACAATTAAAACACCGCCATCCCTCACTGGGTACTCTGGGGCAAGTTGCCCACTTTCCCTGGATCTCATTTTCCCATCTGTGAAACAAGGGGGTAGGACCAGATCATCGGAGGTCCTGTCTATGAAATTCCTAATGCCCTTTCTCATCTTCCCTGGCTGCCACACTTAGGATTAGACTTGACCACCGTGGCTTGAAAATTCATGACTTTTGGTGACGTTGGGTCTGGCTATTCTCAGAAGTTCGTTTTTTCTACCTCAAGAAGAATCTAGTGGCAACACTTGGCTGCCAGCTTCCCACCCTCTCAGGGCAGTTGGTGTAGCCCCTGCATCCCCCTGGGGGACGCAGAGTGAACATTCTTAAGCTCTTCTCATCGGTTGCGTCAGGGGCCTCTCACCCCAGGTCTGGATGAGGGGAACTCACAGGCCAACTCTCCAGCTCTGGTAGGCCTGAAACCAGGTTCAGGGCGGTGTCTGGGGCTCCTCTGAGAAATAACTGCTTATTTCTCTAAATGTGGTCCTTGTGCCAGGCTGTGGGTTGCAGTGTTCAGTAATGCTCAGTCTCTTTCCTGCTTTCAGGAGGTTCTCAGCCTGGAGAGAAAAGTTACTGTGTCAGGATTCCCTGGCTACAAGCTACAGATGACTCAATTGACTGGTGTAAAGTCATCTACTTATCCATTCGGAGCTTACTCAACAAATATCTACTGAGCACCTACTGTGTACCAGGCATTGTTCAAGGCACTGCGAGTGCATGCAGCAAAGTCCCTGCCCTCAAGGTGTTTACATTCTAATAGTCCCAGGACTGGACCTCTTGGGCTGATGGAGGGTTGAATGGGAGTGGCGAGGGCATGGGGGGAGTCTGGGTTTGAGGCAGTGGCTCAACCATGTCCTCAAGAACTAGGACTTTTGCATCCTTCTGTTCTGCCCTCCATACATTAGCTTTTCCCTAGTGGGCTTGGTCCCTCTTGGTCACTAAGTGGCCTTTCGTCACACCCAGGATCTAGAAGCAGGAGGATCAGCATAGCCAGAGTTTCACCTCTGCCCATGTTAACAGGAGGCAAACTTTTCCCAGAGGCTCCACACAAACTATCCCTATATCCCATGGACCACAACTGTTGCATGGCCATTTCTTGCTGTAAAGGAGTCTGGGAAAGTGGGGACTGTACAAAAGGTTCTAATCAGTATTCTCCCCTTGGGCTAGGGATGGAGCCTCCCTTCTCTGAGCCCATTACTTTTTGTTAAGAAGGGAGAAGAGGGGATGGTTGCTGAGTTAGGTGGCACCAAGTGTCTACCACAGAGGCAGACACTGAAACAGACAGATGACATTAGTTCTGTCCATTTCTTTTAAAAAGCAGATCAGCCCATGATGGATTCTTTTCAAATCCTTCAAACTGCCTCCACCCTTTCTTTTTCTGTGGTTGGAAAACTAAGATGTGTTGGAATTACCCAGGGAGCTTGTTAAAAGTTCGTGTCCTGGGCCCCAACCCCTGAGCTGGGCGGGGATCCAAGAATTTGCATTTTAACAAACTCCTTGGGTAATTGTGATGTAGGGGAGCTGAGGCTACACTTTGGAACACTAAGGTAGACAGGATCAAAACCTCAGAATGGTTTACATGAACCTTCCGTGAGCCGGAAACTCTCCCCTCGTTTCCCCCATGTTTCCCCGCATACTGTTATGCAGAATTTCCTGTCTTCTACAACATGTGCTCTCTGCCTCCTAGCCTTTATGTGGGCTTCAGTCCCCTGGCCTTCCTCTCTTGGGCACAGCCTGCCTTGTTCCTGCAAGGATTTGCGGCTTCCTCCTCTGCTTGCCGCTTCCCACACTCTTGTTAGGATTCCCCACTCTCTTACCAGACAGTGAGGTCACTGCATTTCCTCGCCCCCTAGATCTGCTTGGCCCAGATCAGGTGCTCAAGGACGTTCGTGTGAAAGTATGTGTATGGTCAGAGGGGATGTGCTGTTGATTAGTTATGCCAGGAGGAGGTGGAATTTGAGCCTAGGCTTGAAGGAGTGGATTTTTTTTTTTTTTAAGATTTCGTTTATTTATTTGAGAGAGAGAGAACAGAGAGAGAGAGAGCAAGAGAGAGCACAAGCCAGGGGGAGAAGCAGACTCCCTGCTGAGTAGGGAGCCCGATGCGGGGCTCGATCTCAGTACCCTGGGATCATAACCTGAGCTGAAGGCAGATGCTTAACCGACTGAGCCACCCAGGTGCTCCTAGGAATGGATTTTTTATGTGTGCCTGCGATGGATGGGGCATTCTAGGCCAAGGGAAGCTTGCGAGAGGAGACAAGAAGGCAGGGAGGTGAGGGCTGTCTCAGGAGGATTTGACTGGGGGAAGGGCTTGCTTGAGAAGAGGTGTGAGGTAGAACTGGAGAGGTAGGTTGGGGCTAGATTGGGATCTTGCGCGTGAGACTGAGGGGTCTACACAGTCATTAAGAATCAGGCAGGGAAGGGAGGGAGGAAGGAGGGGAGACAGGAAGAGTAGGGGAAAGAAGGAAAGAAAATCAATTGCTTAGGCAATAGTTTTGGGGCCAGAGGAGGGGCAGAGATGAAGCTTTTTAGGCTGCCTCCCATTCCCTCAGTGAAGTGAGAGGTGGCAGTTTCAGAAGCAGCAGTACCATGGGGTAAAATCCTGCATCTTCCAAGTGGAGACTGGACAGTGGGCTGCTGTGTGGGCAGCAGCAGGCCAGGATGCAGAGGCCAAGAGCACAAGGCTCTGGAGTCTGGCATCCAAGGTTCAGCTCCTGCCTCTCTGGCACAGGGACTGTGTGAGCCTCAGGAGGTGATTTCATTGCCTCAGCCTGTTTTCTCATCTGTAATGTGCAAGTACTAACACACCTGTCTGTTTTCGTTTTCTAGTGCCTCCGTAACATGACCACAAACCAGGTGCCTTAAAACAATAGAAATCTATTCTCGCACAGCTTAAGAGGTCCGAAGTCCAAGAGCAGCAGGCCCACGCTGCCCTCAGAGGCCCTAGGGAGGGAGGATCCTTCCCCGCCTTTTCCAGTTTCAGGTAGCTCCTAGCATTCTTTGGCTTGTAGCTCTATCACTCCGGTCCATGCCTCGTCTTCTCATGGCTTTCCTCTCTATGTGTCTGTGTGTCCTTTCCTGTCTCTTACAAGGACACTTGTCATTGTTACGGCCCACCCTAATTCAATATGCTCTCATCTTCAACTTATCTCATCTCTACTTTAATTATATCTGCATAGACCCTATTTCCAAATAAGGTCACATTGTGAGGTTCCAGGTGGACATGAATTTGGGGGGACACTATTTAATCCACTGTGCTGCCTCATAGAGCTGTGAGGTCATGGCCTGTAAAGCACAAGCAAGGCTTAGAGAGTTCTGTTGAGGTAGAGGTGGGAAGCCCAGCTATTATGAGCCCCACTTGCTAGATGTGAAAACTGAGGCTTCAGGGAAACTTTGGGTCCCACTGCTAGTGACAGGAGAAGCAGATGAATTGATTATTCCATGAAGGCCATTCAGCAACTGTATTTTGGATGTCTTTGTGCCAGCTCATGGTGTGGTGGAGAAGATTATTTCATCATCCTCTTTATCATCATTGCCATGACAGGCGGGGAAGTCAGTGTAGTGAAACCTTTTGAGAAGAGGGTACCTGCCCCAGGAGGGCTTGTGAGAGGAAGTACTGTCTTAGCCAAGATGGAGGAGTGCTAAGGACTCAGCAAGGGGAACAGTGAAAGACAGGAGCTAAGATAGTTTTCAGTGGCATGCGCAAAGGTCTGGAGGCCACCCTGGGCTTCCTGTGGGCCTGGGCTGTCAATGACACAGAGTCAGTAGACCTTCAGTTACATATTTATGAAACGAGGGGCACGTGGGTGGCTCAGTCAGTTAAGCGTCTGACTCTTGGTTTTGGCTCAGGTCATGATCTCAGAGTTGTGGGAATCTGGTGTTAGACTCCACACTCAACAGTCTGCTTGAGATTCTCTCCCTCTCCCTCTGACTCTTCCCCTGCTCACACTCACTCTCTCTCTCAACAAATAAATAAAATATTTTTAAAAAGTATTTATGAAATGAATTACAGATGGGGAAACGAAGGCACCAAGGTGCTTCAGGTCCCATAGCAAATACTGGTAGAACTAAGACGTGAACTGAACTCCCCTGTCTCTCTATCCAGGTCTCTTCCTGTCTGCCCTGGGTACCGGGTCCTGCAGAAACAACTCCCTTCCTTCCTGCTAAGCTGCATCCTGGCCTTGCTCAGACAACAGAGGAGTCAGGTGGAGCAGGGATAGAAGCACAGACCTTTGGGTTCCACAGCCAAGACTGCGTCGATCCCAAGCTAGACTTCCATGAGGCTCTGGCTAAATTGGGCCCAAATTCCCACAGGGCAACTCTGGGCTGAAGCGGAGGGGAAAGGTCCCCCCTTTTAGAGCAGACATCTGTTCTCTTGCTCAGTAATGTTACTTGCCTGGACTTGTTGTTTTTCAATAAGAACAACAACCTAAAAGAATGGCAAGTATAAGGAGGTATTTACTAAGAACAAGCACTTAATCTGCTTCATCTTATTTTATCCACCCAAGAACTATTTCAGGGTAGGACCAGGCTCACAGAGCTGGGGAGAAGCAGAGCCTCAAGAATCCAACCCCCCTTCGCCCCCCCCCCACAGCCCTTCCTTGCCACAGTCGTGGGGGAGGGGCAGGCTCACAGAGTCTCTTCCCTCTCTCCCTCAGAAGGTACCAACTCTGAATGGGACCAAATGCTTGGGTCCGGTGCGCCTGGGTGGCACAGCGGTTAAGCGTCTGCCTTCGGCTCAGGGCGTGATCCCGGCGTTGTGGGATCAAGCCCCACATCAGGCTCTTCCGCTATGAGCCTGCTTCTTCCTCTCCCACTCCCCCTGCTCGTGTTCCCTCTCTCGCAGGCTGTCTCTATCTCTGTCAAATAAATAAAATCTTAAAAAAAAAAACAACAAACCAAAAAAAACACAAATGCTTGGGTTCAAAGATGAGGCCAACTCTCTTGGGAATCTTCCTGTGAGAGCAAAAAGGCCACATGCAACAGGATCTAGAATCATCCAACGTGACCTGGAATGGAGTGGTGGTGTCAGAACCATGCAGCGGAGTCAGGCTCCTTCCACAAGGGGCTTTTGAAGGTGGGACCCCTCTGGGGTTGGTTTGCCCTCTCCACCCTGAGACCCTGCCTATTTTCCCCTGCCAAGCCATCTCACTACCTCTGTTTCCTTCTCTCCCTCCTCAGCTTGGGCGGCTATGAGGGGGACATTTGGTTCCCTCACAGAAAGTGTGGACAAAGACACCATGGTACGTAACAATGGCAGTTCTGCTTATCTGTTGTTACACAATAAACCACCCTGAAATTTAGTTGTGAAAAGCAACTATTTCATTATGCTCACAGATTCTGTGGTCAGAAGTTTGGAAAGGGCCCAATGGGAACCACTTATCTCTGTTCTCTGATAACTGGGGCCTCACCTGCAAAGACCTGAAGGTTGGTGATTACTTCAACTGCTGGAATCATCCGAAGGCCTCTTCAGTCCTTTGGTATTTGTGGTGGTTAATGCTGATTATCGGCTGGGACTGTCAGCAGGAGCACGTGCCCTCTCCATGTGGCTTGGGTTTCCTCAGCACCAGAGCCTCAATGTAGTCCAAGCTCAGGGATCTAAAAGGGATTGTCCCAGCCAGGGTGAGGAAGGTGCGTTACTTTTATGACCTTGCTTTAGAAGTCATGCAGAGCCCCTTCAGTGCATTTTACTGGTTACGAGTGAGTTGCAGACCCACCCAGTTTCGAGGGGAGGGGAATTAGACTCCATCTCTCTCTCTCTCTTTTTATTTTAAGTTATTTATTTAAGTAATCTCTGTACCCCACATGGGGCTCGAACTCACAACCTGGAGATCAAGAGTCAGGGGCTCTTCCGACTGAGCCAGCGAGCTGCCCGTAGACTCCACTTCTTGATGAGGGCATGGCTAGTTCTCAAAGACCATGGAGGACAGACGGTATCATTGGGCCTATCTCTGGAAGATACAATCTGCGGAGATAGCTAGCAGAGTGTTTACTATGTGCCAGGAATTGAATTAACTCATCTTGTCTCCAAACCCCACCCCATCCAAAGAATTCTTTTGGGTATATGTTATATCTATCTATATCTACCTATCTATATATTTATTTCTCTCCAAGTATTATATATAATACTAATATATATGTACATTAATAAATTATATATATGTACCACTGTACTAATAATAAATTGTATACATAATACATATACAATCCCATGAAGTTTTAAAAGTCTGGGATAAGAAATAAAGATAATCAGGGGCTCCCGGGTGGCACAGCGGTTAGGCATCTGCCTTTGGCTCAGGACGTGATCCCGGCGTTATGGGATCGAGCCCCACATAGGCTCCTCCGCTATGAGCCTGCTTCTTCCTCTTCCACTCCCCCTGCTTATGTTTCCTCTCTCGCTGGCTGTCTCTCTCTCTGTCAAATAAATAAATAAAATCTTTAAAAAAAAAAAAAGATAATCAGAAATTTCAATGTCCTCTTCCTGTATTTCAAAGGAGATAAAGGATTTACCTTTGAAATCTGTCCCCCCTCTGTCCCATCCATGGCTACCACCTGGACCAGGCTACCACCTGGACCAGGACACCATTAAATCTCAACTGAGCAACTTGAGCAGTAACCTTCATGGTCTCTCTGCCACTCTTCTTGCCTCCCCAGGGCCCCAGTCCTTCATAGTAACCAGAGCTAGAGTTATCTTTCTAAAGAGCTGTCTCTCCTGTTTAAAAGCTCAGTGGCTTTGGGGCGCCTGGGCGGCTCAGTCGGTTAAACATCTGCCTTCGGTTCAGGTCATGATCCCAGAGTCTTGGGGTCCAGCTCCGCATCAGTCTCCCCGCTCAGCAGAGAGTCTGCTTCTCCCTCTCCTTTGGCTCCTCCCTACACCGCTCATACTCTCTCCCTCTCTAGAAATAAATAAATAATCTTTTTAAAAAATAAATTTGAAAAATGTTTTTAAAAAAAGATTTTTAAAATTTATTTCAAGAGAGTGAGGGAGTAAGAGAGCACAAGCAGGGAGGAAGCAGTAGGTGGAGAGGGAGAAGCAGGCTCTTTGCTGAGCAGGGAGCCCGATGCGGGGCTCAATCCCAGGACCCTGGGATCATGACCTGAACCAAAGGCAGACACTTAACTTTTCACTGAGCCATCCAGGCGCCCCAGATAAAAAATCTTAAAAAATAATAATAAAATAAAAAATAAAAACTCAGTAGCTTCTATTGCCCTCTAGACAGAATCACAGTTTCCACCCTCCCAGCAGGATCCGGCAGACCCCTGCCTGTTTTTCCAGCCTCCTTGAAGGCCTGGTCTCATCCTGCATTTGGCAGAACATCGGCATCAGAATTTCCTGGGGACTGATTCAAACTGCAGATTCCTGCATAGATCAGAATTGCTTGGGGGATGGGGCCCTGGAACTTGCATTTTAAATATGCTTCCACGGGATTCTCTTTCTCATTAAAGTCTGCGAATTCCACCTAGCTTTTGAGATAATCTCTTCTAGTGCAACATCCTCTAGTGCAACCCCCATTCTGCAGATGAGGAAACTGAGGCCGAGAAAGAATAACTTTCTCATGGCCTCAATGTTCATTGAGGAAACTGAAGAGTCACGTCAGACATCAGGGGCAAATGTGCATGGAGAATCTTCAAGGGACATTTTCCAAACTTCTTGACCAGGGTGTGGGTTCTGCGGAACATTTTGGGGAATTGCCACGGCTCCTTCTAGGTACGGGGACAATGGGAGGCAATGTGATGCTGTGGTCCAGTGATAATGGAGCACACTTCAGGTCCCTAAAGAGTATGGGATCCTCTCTGCCCTCTCCTCCCGGATTTGAGGGGCCGACGCCGCAACGCTCCCTGGGGCCTGTAGGTGGCGCCATTTCCCAGGGAGTGAGACCCCGCGCTGTGGGGAACTTTCTGGGGAGGATGGGCTCTTCCCGGGTGGTCTGCACCCCTGAAGCGAGAGGCGAAAGGAAGCGGGAGCCCGGGCGGGGACGGGGTGTGTATGTGCTTAGAATCCCTTCCCCGCCCTGCCTTGCGGGGTCCTCCGATGAGAGGCTGCGGGGGACCAGCTGACTATATGGGAGAGGGATGGGTGGTGTGTCTCAGCTCCTTCCAGGGCCTGGGGGTTGAAAGGAGAGGTGTAGGAGAAACGGACAAGCCAGCCTTGAGGTGGGGCCATTAGAACAACAACAACGGTAATAATGTCCTTATTTGCTGGAGGCCGTGGGAGGGAGAGGTGCTGGGGGTGTGCGCTCCTCCCTCATCCTCTGGGTAGTTCTCTCTATTGGAGGTTCCTGCCCTTCCCCAAAACTCTTACAAAGGAGGGCAGCACTGTGGGTGATATCTCCCCCTCTGGTTTGGGCCCCACATGGAAAGGTAAGGGTGAGGCCCAGTCTGGGGACTTCAGTTGTTGACCTGGAGCTGGGCCCCCAAGGGTACAGACCCCAAAGGCTGTCCTTCTGCTCTCTTGTTGACCCGACACCCCCACACCTCTGCCAATTTCCTCTTCCAATCCCCCCAAACCGGTTTTTCCTTTTGTGAAACTTGTGAGCCCATTGTGTAGGGTCTTCCTGCCCTGGCTCTCCAGCTTTAGGGGGCCCCCAGAATCACTCAGCAGGTGACCCAGCAAGTCTGGGGAGGGGTGCCTAGAAACTATATTTTTAACTGCCAAAGTAGGCAGTGGACCCACTCTGGGAAACACTGACGAAGAACCATGTTCAGAGAAAAAAGGCCCTGACTTGAAAGGTGTGCTGATTTCCATGGTGTAAATACTCACACCATGGCCAATTTCAAGATACCAACAAGACAACATAATTCCTCAAAATTGAACAATTGGCTCTTGGGAACTGGTACAAGCTGGCTCCAGCATACCAGTGGGAAAAGATCTGTTTATGAGTTGGAGTGTTTTAAGAAGATCCTGTCTCTGCTGTGGTCAGGGCCTGCTATATAATTTGTGCGGGCCAGTGCAAAATGAAAATGCAGGGCCCCTTGTTAAAAAATTAAGAGTTTCAAGACAGTGACAAAAGGGTATTAAACCAAGTGGGGCTCTTCTGAGTGAGGGCCCTGTGCAGTTGCACAGGTCACACACTCATGAAGCTTGCCCTATTGCTGATCCAGGCCATCAGCATCGCTCACTTGTCACGACTTCATCAGCCTCCCTGTTGTCTCCTTTACTCCCTACAAACCATTCTCTACTCAGCAGACAGGGGGACCTTTTACTATCTAGGCTAGACATTCTCACTCCTCTGCCTGCCTATTGTCTTTAAGAGCAAGCACAAGACCCTTCTGCCTGGCTTGCTTGCCCCCACCCTTGGCTCCTCAGTGATATATCCTCATTGCTCCCCTGCCTCACTCTTATCCCTGGAGAGACTTTACATTTACTAATGCAACGTCTGTCTCTCCCTCCATACCCTAAGTTCCAGGAGGGCAGCGGCTGTTGTGTTCCTGTGCTCAGCACCACTGTGTGTCTGCACGTGGTAGCCTCAACACTTGTTAGATGAATAAATGAATTTATTGATGAAAAGGATAGTTGGACCGGGATAGGGGTTTTCAATTTTTTTTGGTAACAGAATCATTTAGTCAAATGAGATTGAGATCTTATAGGGAAACTCATTACATATTTTTATTTTTATTTTTTATTTTTTATTTTTTTTTAAGATTTTATTTATTTATTTGACAGAGATAGAGATAGCCAGCGAGAGAGGGAACACAAGCAGGGAGTGGGAGAGGAAGAGGCAGGCTCATAGCAGAGGAGCCTGATGTGGGGCTCGATCCCCTAACGCCGGGATCACGCCCTGAGCCGAAGGCAGAAGCTTAACCGCTGTGCCACCCAGGCGCCCCATTACATATTTTTAAAAAATAGTTTTGGGAGGGGCGCCTGGGTGGCTTAGTCGTTGAGCGTCTGCCTTCGGCTCAGGGCGTGATCCCAGGGTCCTGGGATCGAGCCCCACATCAGGCTCCCTGCTGGGAGCCTGTCTTCCTCTCCCACTCCCCCTGCTTGTGTTCCCTCTCTCGCTGGCTGTCTCTCTCTGTCAAATAAATAAATAAAATCTTTTAAAAAAAATAGTTTTGGGGGCACCTGTGTGGCTCAGTTGTTTAAGCATCTACTTGGGCTCAAGTCATGATCTCAGAGTCCTGGGATCAAGCCCTGCATTGGGCTTCCTGCTCAGTGGGGAGTCTGCTTCTCTCCCCTGCCTCTGCCCCCCACCCCACGCGTGCTCTTTCTCTCTCTCTCTCAAATAAATAAATAAAATCTTAAAAAAAAAAAGTTTAGGGGCACCTGGCTGGCTCAGTCAGTGCAGTGTGTGACTCTTGATCTTGGGGTTGTAAGTTCAAGCACACTGGGTGTAGAGAGTACTTAAAAAAAAAAAAAGAGTAGATGTTTGGTCTGCATGGGAACCCCACATGATCACTGATTGTCTGCAGAACAGGGCGACTTCAATGGACCTGGTTTGGTGGCAATATTGCCATTTTCCTTTTCTTCCTACATTGAACCTTAGCCAACCCCTCTTGGCTAATGCTAATGATCTAGTTTCTGTTCCCATTAGCCAGACTGAACCCTCAGCTGTCACATTGGTTATCCATCCAGATGATGTTTCCATGAAGAGGGGAGAGAATGTCACTGAGGCTGCCTATTCTGAGCACTGACTGCATACCTCCAGGAAAGGTGGGCTGGGTGTTGGTTGGGGGAGCCTGCTCCACCAGCATTCCCTTCTCTGCTTTCTCCCCTTTCCTTGTGTACATCTCTCTTGGGCACCTCTCAACTCTCAGAAGGGCAGTTGGACTGAGTCACAAGCAGAGGGTATGTGTCCTTTGGGGAGGAATGCTAGTGGTGAGCACAGAGGCAGAGCCATAGCCTGACATCTTGGCCTCACTTTGGTCATAAAATGACTTTCCATGGCCAGAAGCTATATGCTTTCTCTCACTGGCCTCTAAAGCCGACTTTAATGCCAGCCAGCATTTATTAAGCACTTACTGGATGCTCAACATGTTACTGAGGGCTTTCTCGTTTTTCTTTCCGTCAGTCCTCACAAAAACCCGTAGGAGTGGCTGTTATTATGTACCCCATTTTACAGATGAGAAAAAGGGAGGCTCAGAGGGGGGAGTGACTTGGCCAAGGTCACACAGTGGGTGACCTGAGCACTCTGGGGTCATGGAGCCGTACACCAGCTCATTATGGGTGAGAGAGGAAAGAGGACTCAGGGCCTCACTCTGCTCCTGGTGGCATGGCTGCTCCCCAGCCCCTAGAAGGTGCCCTGGCTCTCTCACCTGTGAAGTGACACAGCCAAGTGGCATTTGAAGCAGACAGACCTGAATTCAAATCCCAGCCCTGCTGGTGACCAGCCATGTGACCCAGTGTGTGGCTTTGTCTCTCTGGCCTTACTCTCCCACCTGAGCAAGGTGGGGAACAGATGTCATCACCCATCTCCCCAGGCGAGGGTGGGCACGTGGAAGGAGAGGTTGCCAAGACACTTGGCATATCCTGAGTGCTCAGCAGAAAGTGGCCAAGAGGGATTGTCATGATTTACTCATCCTGGGCTCATCTTAGAGCAGAGGAAAACGGGACCCCTAAGGGGCTCTCCTTCCTGTCCTTCCTCAGTGGGTCCCAGAATGGCATCCTGAGGGAAAACCTCCCCTCGGGGCTGTCCTTTGCTGTGCACCCACCCGCTCTGCTCCTGATAAGGAGATGGCTGGGGGTGCGGCATGAGGCGGGGCAGCATGCTGGGTTCTGGTCCTTGCTTTGCCACCCCGTGACACCTGTCCTTTCTGGGCCTCAGTTTCCCCATCTCTACTGTGAATCTCCTTTGGAAACTGTGAACTGTCAGAGTAAAGACCAAATGAAAATTCGAGTCCCAGCTCTGGGTCGTCATACCCTACCTAGAAGAGGGGGATATTAATTTCCTGGGGCTGCTGCAGCAAATTGACACAAATTGAGTGACTTCAAACAGTAGGAATTTATTCTCTCACAGTCCAGACCAGAAGTCCGACCTCAATATGTCAACAGGGCTTCTTGGCGAGAAGCTTCTTCACCTAATTTGCCAGCAAGCCTTGGCATTTGGGGTACGTAGCTTCCAGTTTCTGCTCTGCCTCCCTATTAACTTCTCCTCTGTGTGTGTCTTCTCCTGTTTTTTATAAGGGTACTTGTCATTGGATTTAGGGCCCACCTGGGTAATCCAGAATGATAGCATTTTAAGATTCTTAATTTAATTACATCTACCAAGATCTTTTTTCTAAATAAGGTCACATTCAAAGGTTTCAGGGATTTAGATGTGGACAGATCTTTTTTGGGGGGGGCTGCCATTCAACCGACTAGGGGGATTATCATAGTTATCACACCTCACCTCTGCTGCCCAAGAAAGGGAAGTGTGAAGCGGGATTCCTCCAAGGACCTCAGATAGCGCGGCATGCCGTAAGCTCAAGAAATGTGTACACAGAGGAAAAAATTGAGGCACAGAGAGGAAAAAGCCACGGAGAGAGCCTCCCTGGCAGTCCTGAGACCCTTCCCTTTGGGTCTTGTCTCTGTGGATGGGTCAAGCAGGACCTGTGTGGTGCCAGCAGCGCTAAGTCCTGTGTCTGGGCTGAGCCCAGGGCGAGTGGGCATCTCAGTGTCCCCTCCTGGCAAAGCACTACCCAGAAACATATTTTACCCGTAAACGGGTCAATTAAGAAGGCAAATGTTTTCAAACAAGAGGATTTATTGGCATAGGATGTGCCATCCCTCCGAGCGGGAGGAGTGGGTGTGCGTGCAGAGCCATCTGGAGGGGAAGTGTTTATCATATTTATTTAGTTACGAGTTGCTGGTTTGGAACTGGCAGGGCTTCATTAGGTGTGAGCACGGATCCCTGGGAGGGCGCACAGATTCCGGAGGCTCTGTGAACATACCGGGGCCTGCATGCCTGTGTTTGTGCAGCCACGCGTCTTTGCTCCTGAGTGCATGTGTCCATGTGCCTGCATGTGTGTACGCACACACGTGTCTATGTGCATTCTTTGTGTGTGGATGCGCGTGTGGCCTTGCGTGCATGTCACAAATGAATCGGGCCTTACCTGACTCAACTCCAGCTTAAATGATAAGGATCACTCTCTCCTTAAAAGTCTCTCCCCTGGCACATCCTGTGTCACCTTCCACGTCTGATCCCTCTCTCTTTTTTTCCGTCTGGTCTGTCTCTGCAGATCAGGGACTGCCAGTGGGTCTTGTGAATGAGAGAAGAGGGCTGACCTGGGCTTTTGACACAGACTTGTTTTGCATATTAAATGCAAAGGAATTGTGTCGGCATCTACAGAGATATACATTTTCCTGTTTTGCTTGAAAAACAGCAGCCCTGGGGCGACTGGGTGGCTCTATAGATTAAGCCTCCCGCTGAGCAGGAGATCATGACCCGAGTCACTGACTGAGCCACCCAGGCGCCCTAAGTGAGTATAATTTTTTTAAACATTGGCTCCAAAACTTTTTACAATACCGTGCAGGCCATACTGAACTTGTTTGTGGGAGTTCACACTTTCCTAGGTGAGCCCCTGTGCTCTGTGGCTTTAAGGAAACTGGCAACAGACAGCTGTGCCTCTAAGTTGGCCCCAGACCGCTTCTGAGGCAGACCCTCTCATCCTGGGCTCACGCCTTGTAAGCACCATGACCCAAACGTGCACAGTGCAATGCAGCATCTTTCCGCTGACCTGTGCCTCCTGTGGGTCCCCGAGTCAGAGGCAGCCCCACCATCAGCCCTGGAGACTGGAATCTGGGTGCCATCCTTGGGTCCTCTCCTCCCCTCAGCCTCCCTGGACATCCAATCAGTCACCCATTCCTCCTGACTTTGTCTCCATGACACATCCCTCCAGGCTTCATCTCCTGGCTGGCGCCTCCCAGTCCTTTCCCCACTCGGCAAAGTCCACTGAACTGTGTGTGACTTCACTCCCACTCACTCCTCCAGCCTCATCCTTCCTCTCTTCCTGCTTCAGCAATACCAAACTGCTTTTATTCTATTTATTGCCTCCTGCCTGTGCACATGCTGTTCCCTCTTCATGTATTTCCTTTCTAGGACTGCCCTCTTCCCCCAGCTAACTCCTCTTTGTCCTTTGAGATCCCACAGGAAACCCCTTCTGCAAAAGGGTGATAATAAATAATCCCTCCTGAAGCCGGTTCTCCGGATTCCATGAGATTGTGCCTAGCATAGTGCCTGACACACAGAAGGTGCTCTATTGCTCTGCCTCCCTCTGGCTGCCTCCCCAGGCTGCCTCCTCTGCGGCAGGAGGACTGGGGAACCTCCATGAGCCCTGAGCGATTGGACAGTCTCCTCCTTGGGCAGGGGAGCTCCCAGCCTTTTCCAGCCCCAGGCCCTGTATGATGTCCGCCACAGAACTTCACCAGTGTGTGGAACTTTCCAGTCAGCCCTTCTCCCGTTAGAGAGGCCTTTTTATATTTTCACTGGACATACATTAGTCACGGAGAATTTCTACAGCCCATGTTTTAGAGCGTGGCGTTCTGGGCTGTAAAGATATAATCGGCTCTCATAAGAGATGGTTTCTCTGGCGCTAAAGGGGGGGCTGGCATGGTGGCGGCGTGATTGGAACTCTAAGTGTCTGAAATGACTGTTGCCAAGTCCCCAGAGCCACAATTCAATCAACCGCTCCAAACGGGAGACTCAACAGTGAGTGTTAAAAAGACGGGGGATGATGAAAATGAAAAAAGAAAAACATTCAAGAGGGAATTAAATTTTGGAGTCATTTGACGGAAGTTTTAAAAATGAACAGTAACAGCTCCCCAAAAGTGCATCTTCTCCACCTGGCTGAAGGAGAGAGGGTTTGCTTTCTGGGATCTGGAAGACTCTTTCAAAGTTACTTCTTTGTTTTTTTTTTCTCCCTCCCTTCTTCCTCTCCTCCCTTTTTCCCTTTCTTTTCCCCCCACAAATGTTTCCTGAGCACCTACTATGTCAGGCACCACAGTAGTCACTGGGGATACAACAATGAACAAGGCAGACTCGTCCCTGCTGTTCTGGGGTTTATACATTCGCCCACGTACTAGAGGAGGCACGGAACAGTTTCCTGTTGCCCCAGCAGCCATGACCAAGGCTAAAGCTATAGGCAAAAGCATCAAGTACACCACATTCTTTTTTTTTTTTTTTTTAAATAAGTTCCACACCCAATGTGGGGCTTGAACTCACAGCCCTGAGATCAAGAGTTGCATGCTCCACTGACTGAACCAGCCAGGCGCCCCACGTATCCCACATTCTAAAGAGCTCAGGCAAAACTGGGGCCAGACACACCCTTCAGGGCTTATAAAAGACAGCCCAGCAATTTCTGTTATTCCAATTGTAACCCCCAGTCCCCCCAACACCCCCTCCCAGCCCCTATCCCCTTGTCCTGAAGCAGAAAACCATGAGAGACAGAGGAGAGAAGTACTGGACTCCCCCATGCGGGAGGACAGGGAACCTCCAAAGGGAGCATTTGCAAGATGAGGACCAGCAGTAGGGCAGGCGGGCATCTCTGCCACGTGGGGTACTCCACTTATGCAGTCACCTGGCCTCTCTGCCCTGGACCAGATGTGGGTGGGCAGAGAGGGGCTGCACAGATGAGTCTGTGGTCAGGGGGACCCCAGAGGAGGAGGCTGGCCAGAGCTGTCTGCAAGGACAAGGACTCAGAGGCAGCAGAAGGTCTGAAGTGGGCTGCCAGGGGTGGGAGCTGAGGGATGGAAGGGGCAGAGCCACAGAGGTTGTCCCATGTTGGGACCCCTGAGGACTGCAGACTTGTACCCACCCAGGGGTGCAAGGCATGGCTGGGGAGCATCTTTACACACTTTCCTCTTCCTGGCCCTCTTCCCCTGGAAGCCGTCTCTGCCTATCCCCTTTCACTGCCCCCCACACCAACCAGGCTGGGTCAGGGCCTTCCTTGGGCTCTCCTGACCCCCAGGGTTCCTACCACCTCAGCACCAGCCCCTCTGGCCTGTCCCTGCCTAGGGTGCCTCTGTCTCTGGCTGACAGCAAGGCTTTTGCATCTTTGCAGCGGTATCCCCGCATCCGGCACAAAACTGGTAAACAGTAGGCACTCACTGTGTGCTTGTGGGAGGCACCTTTGTTGAAGGAGCATTGAGTTGGGGGCAGCTGCTGGCTCAGGGACCCCAGAGCCGGAGAAGCCCATCCTCTCCCTGCCTCTTTGTAATCCTTTCTGTCCTATTTCTGCCCTACTTGAGCCTGGCTTTCACTTTACCACCAAATAAATAAATCTTCGTCCACCTGGAGAGCTTTCCTTTGGGCAGTGCTCTGAAGAACTGGAAATGCTCCCAGCCTAGGAGCCACTGGGAGGAGACTTCTTGAGGCTAGGCTAGGCCCTTGTTGGAAGGGGCACCCCCCGCCTTTGCGAATGCTGTGTTCTCTGTCCTGCTGACTCGTCCTTCGCTGCTGGCTGAGTACCTTCTCCCTCTAGGCCTGTCTCCCCAGGAAGCCTTCCTTGGCCTCTCTGGCTAAGGTAGGATTTCTTCTGGAATGCAAGCCAGTAAGTGTCCTTCATCCCCACATCATCAAAACAGTATTTCATCATCTGTATCTTTGTCTTTTTCACCAGATTGGGCACTGAGGGCAGTGTCACAGTCTGACTCAGTGCCGTGTTCCCAGCACACATGTTCTTGAACAGAGTTCTTGATTGGTTGGACCAGGCTGGAAGGTGTTATGTACAAAGGATCTGGAGATGTAGTAGGTGTGGGTGTTGGGGATGGGGACACAAGGTAGAGAAATGGAGAGAGGGAAGGGCATGCCAGGGAGAGGGCACAGCATGGGCAAAGGCATGGTGGCAGGAACCAGCTGGGACACGCAGGGCCTTTGTGTAGCTCTAGGCTCCAAGTAGTGAGTGATGAGTGATGCGACTGGAAAGGTCCTGGAGGGTGCTGATGCCAGGTGAGAAGTGTGGATGTTGTCCTGAAGCCCTTGGAGCCACTGAAGGCTTGGAGCAGCGGAAGGGACCAGATTGCCCATTGTGTTTAGAAGGCGCACTTCAGTTGTGCAAAGACCAGAGGGGAGATGAGTGATGGTGGGCCCTCTACTGGGGTAGGGACAGCATAATTGGAGAACTGGGGACAGACCTGAAGGAGGTTCCAGAGGTAGGGTCAAGGGTGTTGATGTTGGAATCGGAGGAGAGGCCAGGATGGCACCCAGACTGGGATTTGGGGGTGGGGAGCAGCTGTGGCCAATGTTGAGTTTCCTGAGTGGGAGATGGGACATGGGGGGAGATATTTAGGAGGACGCAAATTTGGAATGAAACATTTCAAATAAAAAACAAGGATGGACTTTATATAGCAGTCAATTATGGGCTCTTTTCCCCAAATATATTTAAATATATTTAAATTACATATTAAAAAAAAAAAACCACCTCCCTGTACTCCCCCTGCCACCTCCATCCCACTCCCCAGACAGTGACTGGTGCTTGCTCCAAAGGGGTTTTTCAGTTGTTTGCTGTAGAATGAGTGATATAATCCTGGTCCTCCCCACCCCCGTGGAGGGTTAGCTCACCGCTGTGTATTAGAATGAACTCTTGTGGAAACAAGAAGAGCTTGGGCCTGGGTCCCTGGGAGTACACCTGGGAGGCCCCTACAGCCGGGGAAGATGGGACAAGTTGGGAGGGGTGCTCTCTTGTTTCCCTTTTACAGAGGTGGAGACTAGGGATATGAGAGGTCACTTGGCTAAGGTCATGAAGCTAGTAAGTAACTGATGTCCCCCATCTGCCCCTTCAAGCCCCGCATAACCCACTTGGTTTTCTGTGAGCCTACGGTTCCTGCTCAGAGCAGGTGGCCAAGCCAGTGTCTCTGCTGCAACTGAGGGAGTGAGCTCTTCAATGAAGAATTGTGTCCTTCATCTTGTCCCCTACATTTTACGCTACCATGTAAAATTTTCCATTAATTCCTCAGAATAAAATGTAGTGGCTGTTAATTTTTGACGCCTGGGAAGTAGCCAGCTGAATGCTTTTTTTTTTTTTCTTTTTTAAATGCCTGAAACTATTTTCCACCATTAGAAAAGTGTAATAAAAAGTTTCCTTTCTTTCTTTGATTTTATTTTTTAATTAGACCAAAGGGTTTTGGTGGCTCAGTCAGAGCTATGGCCAGCAGCTGGGGGCCCAGGAAGTAGCAAAGAAAGGACACAAACATTGTCACTCCTCACATGCCATCTCCATGGCCAGGTCTTGCCTCTCTGAAAACCAGGAGGGTCAAGGTTCAGCTCTAATCAGAGTAAAACCCAAAGCTTCATTGCTTTTCCAGAAAGGCCATTTATGAGAGGTAACATGGGGCTGTGAGAAGCTTCTCTCTTCTTTGCTTCTTAATTTTTCTTCTTTAGAGCTTCCTTTTGGATTGATCAAGTTTTCTTTCTTTTTTTTTCTTTCTTTCTTTTTTTTTTTTTTAAAGATTTTATTTTTATTTATTCGACAGAGATAGAGACAGCCAGCGAGAGAGGGAGCACAAGCAGGGGGAGTGCGAGAGGAAGAAGCAGGCTCACAGCAGAGGAGCCTGATGTGGGGCTCGATCCCACAATGCCGGGATCACGCCCTGAGCCGAAGGCAGACGCTTAACCTCTGTGCCACCCAGGCGCCCCTCTTTTTTTTTTCTTTTTAAAAGATTTTATTTATTTATTTATTTGACAGAGAGAGACAGCCAGCGAGAGAGGGAACACAGGCAGGGGGAGTGGGAGAGGAAGAAGCAGGATCCCAGTGGAGGAGCCTCATGTGGGGCTTGATCCCAGGACCCTGGGATCACGCCCTGAGCCGAAGGTAGACGCTTAACGACTGAGCCACCCAGGCGCCCCAAGTTTTCTTTCTTTTTAAGTTGTCTATTTTTTTTTTATTTTATTTATTTTTTTTTAGGAATCTCTATGCCCAAAGTGGGGCTCGAACTCACGACCATGAGATCAACTGAGCTAGTCAGGCACTACTGGACTGATTAGGTTTTCTTTAGCTAATTTCATTTATTTGTTTGGAAGGTATAAATATTATTTTTATTCTGTTTCAGGTATCTTTTGTAGCATGACAAAACATTCCACCTGAATGGCTTAAAACAAAATTTTTTAAAAAATCAATTCTGCTTCATGTGACTGGGGCATTGAGAGAACTAAAGGGGCTAAAAAAAAGCCACCCTAGGGGCGCCTGGGTGGCACAGTGGTTAAGCGTCTGCCTTCAGCTCAGGGCGTGATCCCGGCGTGATGGGATCGAGCCCCACATCAGGCTCCTCTGCTATGAGCCTGCTTCTTCCTCTCCCACTCCCCTTGCTTGTGTTCCCTCTTTCTCTGGCTGTCTCTATNCGAATAAATAAATAAAATCTTAAAAAAAAAAAAAAAAAGCCACCCTAACACAACTGGCAAATCGTGCTGGCCGCTAGCTGGGAGCTTAGTTGGGGCTGTTGGTTGGGGACCTTGGTTCTCCTCTTCAGCCTTTCCCCGTGGCTGCTTGAACTTTCGCACAGCATGGTGGCTGGATTTCAAAAAGTCATAAGCTGTAGGTATCTTAAGGCCCAGCCTTCGATATTACATAGCATCACTTCTTTCTTTCAGACAAAACAAATCATAAGGACAAAACAGATCCAAGGGGTGTGATGGGACGAGTGACAAAGGATTTGTGGCCATCTTTAATTTTGATCAAGCTAAACATCATAGAAACTACACTTGAATTTCCTACTGGTATTTAACTGCATGGATGCCAACACGATCTAAAATTGTTAAAAAGAAAATCTCAGAATGCATCGCCTTCCTTCTGAAGCCCTTTTCCCAGCAACTTTATAATTGTGGTTTAGGATTTTAGTTCCACGTTATTTATAAAACTGGACTTTTTAAGTATTTTTTAAAGTAATCTCTACACCCAACATGGGGCTTGATCTCAAGACCCCAAGATCAGGAGTCGGATGCTCTTTTGACTGAGCCAGCCAGATGCCTCCTTAGTATTATTTTTTTTACCATAAAAACTTTTAAAGATTTTTCCATCACGTTTTGCCAAAAGCTTTGATGACCACTGCACCTTGCATTCCATTTCGCCCTTGTGAGTTTATTTTCCTTCTTGTTGATGTGCACTCTTTGATACTTCTTTCAGTGACAGCCTGTGAGTAGCAAACTCTATGAATCTTTTTTTTTCTAAGTTTATTTATTTTTCTAGTAATCTCTACATGCAACATGGGGCTCATACCCATGACCCCGAGATCAAGAGTCATACATTCTTCCAACTGAGCCAGCCAGGCACCCCTGAGCCCTATTAATCTTGATGTCTGGAAGGATCTTTACTTTGGTCTCACTCTGTCATGACAGTTTAGTTAAGTAAACAATTCCAGGCTGACAAGTATTTTTTCACTGTGTTTAGAGATACTATTCCACTTTCTTCTGGCTCCTATTGTTGCCAATTGGAAGTCTGCTTGTTTAATTGTCTAAATGTTTTTTTGAAGGGAATTCCCCCCACCCCCAGCAGCTTTAAAGACTTTGTTTTTATTCTTATTGTTGTTCACTGCAAACGTGTGGATTTGTTTTTATTTATCCCACTCTGAACTCTATGAGGACTCAGATCTTTCTTCAATTCTGGAAAATTCTTAGATTTTCATACATTGCTTTTCCCGTGCTTTCTTTATTGTCTTTTATTGAAATTCCTATTAGATGTATGATGGATCATCTCATTTCATCCTCCATCTTAACTTCTGTTTTATAGTTCACATCTTTGTCTCTCTGCATGTAATATTCCAGGCGATAGACTCGGAATATCTAGATCTTCTAGGCAACAGCTATGTCCAGACCTCTGTCAAATGCTTCTATTGGGTTTATTTTAATTTCAGTTTATCTTGGATGACTTTTTTCTTTCCATGACCCAGAACAGGAAACTCATTTGTACACTGCCATCCAGGATTATTGGGCAGTTTTTATCCAGTTTCCATTCAAAGAAGAAATAGCTCGTTTCCAACTTCTGCTTTATGTAGGCATCCTGGCTCTAGCTCCCAGCCTCTCACAGGGTCTAGAACCTCATCTTCTGTGCTCACAGAAGCATTAAAACCCCAGCTCTTTCCAACCAGAAGTCTGGATATGGCAGCCGCAAGCTGGTGTGGTGGCTCCATGAAGCTGCCGGAGGCTCGGGCACCTTTGATGTTCCCACTCCATCACCGTCAGAGTACGGTGTTCCCCCTCCTTGTTGTACTTGCAGGCATCTCATCTTTGAAATACCCTCATAGCTTCTGTCACATGGCAGCCACAGGCTGCAAAGAGAAGCTGGCAGAGTGCTTTTTTTTGATGGTACCTTTCCTTCCCACCATGCAATAATTGTGGTTCTCTTAGTAAGTAGTAGAGCAAGTCGGTCTGGAGCGAGTAACTTGTAACATCTGCCACACGGAAAGTTATCCTCATTTAGTGGGAGAAGTCGTAGCTCAGAGAGCTGTGGTGATTTACAGATTTGACTGCACTGAACCCATGTTCTTCCTGCTGAGCTCCATCACCCTCTCCCTGCTCTGACTCAGGGACCCTGGCCTGGATCTCAGCTGCTGGACTTTCCCTCCATCTCAGTGTCTCAGTGCACTGACCTTGCATGATGAATGACTGGGTGGCCTCATTGAACACCGAGTTTTGTTGGTTCCCAAAGCTTACAGGAGCAGCAGGGCTGGGGGAACTGGGTTCAGGGAAGACGAACAGAACCGCATCTGTCCTCCCCCAGCTCTTGTTCAGACAGGCATTTGTCGGCCATAGCAAGAGGGCAGCCTCAGTCACTTCTTTCAGCAATTAGGGGGCTGCACACTGGAAGAATAATGACTGGCCCCTGAAGAGGGAGTGGGGGTTTATCAGGGGCCAGCATGGCTAGGTGGAGCTCAGAGTTTGACATCCACACACCCACATCTCTTCTGAAGGGAAAGGAGCTGGCTCCCTGCCCCACAGTGGAGGCCTCCTTAGGCTCTGCTTTCTGGTTTTCCTAGCGCTGTTCCTCTTCAACATATCCCTCTCTGACTGCCCCTCCACCCCACCAACTCTCCCCACCCACCCTGGATCTCAGCCCTGGCTCAGTGGCCGTGTACTTTGCCTGGATGATCACACCTGCCTCCTTGATGCTGCTCTCCCAGCTCTGGCCTTGCCCCCTGTAAACCACCCTCCAAGCTGGCCTCTTACATGTCTGGTCATGCCACACATGTCTCTATCCCCTGCTTTTATATGGCTCCTTCTATGTCTCCCTATTAACTGCAAAATAAATAGCAGACTTAGCCTTGCCGACCTTAGCTCCCATTCCTCACCCTCTGTACTCTTTTTGCTTTTATTTTTTCTTTTTCTTTCTCTTTTTTTATTAAAAGATTTTATTTATTTATTTGAAAGAGAGAGACAGAGATAGAGAGAGCACGAGCAGGGAGGAGAGGGAGCCCCACATGGGTCTCCATCCCAGGACCCCAGGATCATGACCTGATCCAAAGGCAGATGCTTAACTGGCTGAACCACCCAGGCACCCCTGCTAGTTAATTTTTTAGAATTGATTATTGTGATATTATGACTTATAATAAGAAATATATACTTGGTCCTCATCCCATTGCCAGCACAGAGCTCTTAAAACTCTTGGAATTTCTTTTTTTTTTTTTTTTAAGATTTTATTTATTTATGTGACAGAGAGACAGCCAGCAAGAGAGGGAACACAAGCAGGGGGAGTGGGAGAGGAAGAAGCAGGCTCCCAGCAGAGGAGCCCCGATGTGGGACTCGATCCCGGAACGCCAGGATCACGCCCTGAGCCGAAGGCAGCCGCCTAATGACTGCGCTACCCAGGAGCCCCCTCTTGGAATTTCTGAAATGATAAGAGTGATAAAGGTTTCTTCTATTATTCAAGACCCTTTCAGCCACACCTTATTATATTTCTGAGGTCACTTTTTAGAAAGTTCTGCAGGATGGAGCTGGTCACCAGAAAGACCAAGTGATTAGAGGGTTAGAACTTTCAGCTCCACCCATCGACCTCTGGGAAGGGGTTGGGGCTGGAGGCTAAGCTCTATGAAAATTCTTGAACAACTTGATTTGATGAACTTCCAAGTTGGTGACTGTATCCATCAGAAAGGGGATACATCCCACTTCTGTGGGGACAGAAGCTCTGTACTGAGGACCCTTCCGGACCTCGCTCCTTGTATTTCTTCACCTGGTTCTTCATCTCTATCCTTCATAATATCCTTCACAATAAACTGGTAAATGTGAGCAAATGTTTCTCTGAGCTGCTCTAGCAAATTTATTGAACCCAGGGAGGGAGTTGTGAGAACTTCCTATTATAGCTGAAGTGGGGGCAGTCTTGTGGGACTGAGGCCTCAACCCGTGGGATCTGATGCTATCTCCAGGCAGGTGGTGACAGAGTTGAGCTAAATTGTCAGACACCCAGTCAGTGTCCACCAAGATTGGAGAATTGCTAGGTGGTGCTGGGAAAAACACTCCAGAGTCACATAATCACTGGTCTCAAACTAGTCACACAGTGAAAAAGTCTCACCTCCACATTTCTCTCAACTGTCCACGTCTCATCACCCACCAGATTTCTTAGTTCCTTGTGTCTCCTTACAGAGTTTCTTTATGTAAATGTAAATATCTTCTAGGTACATCCTCTAGGGCCAGAAACCTCCCACAACCTTGTTGCTCAGATGCTGGGGTGCAAGTTTCTCCACGTGTCTCCTCTCTCTGCTTGGTCACCCCTCCCCAGTCCTTCCCCACTAACAGAGTCACCAGGAATGGGTGAGCCTAAGCAGACATCTAATAAGAATGAGGTGCTGGTCTCTCCTTCTAAATTACACCCCCCAACTTCTGAGATTTCTCTTGGAGTCCCCTCCATTTGGCTTGACCTGGGGGAATGGGCGTCCCCTCCCTTTCCAGGGGAGGGAAGGCCGTAATACCACCTGCCCCCTCCTCCTTAGACAGAACACCCAACTCCAAAGAGCACTTCCTCATCACTTGTATATTCAGAGAAGGACACTTGGGGAGCAAAAGAGCCCGTCTGGCTGCCCCCTAGTAGGTCCCAAGGTGTCCCCTTCTCTATCTTGGTGGCTATCTTGAGAAAGGAGTTTGATACCTATTTGTCTTCTGTCCTGGGTCCCATTGCTAATTCTGAAGCAACAGGGAAAAGTCACATTTAACAACCTGTGACATCTGTCCCTCTGTCCATCCTCAATAACCTGAAGACCCCAGACCAGATGAAGGGCTAAGAATGTGGGACAAACTACTGAGAAATCCACATTCCTTGACATCTCCTCTGTGCTATTTCTGTGCCAGGTGCTTGTCACCACAGACCCATTGTCCACCTGTGAGCTCCATGAGTGTCCTATACCCACAGGACTGGCCTGGAATCCGGCACGTGGTAGATATGGAATAAATACCTGCTGGGAGGGTGACAGTGGTGGCTTTAGTGGCTGTTTGGGGGCTTACCTTATGCATCTTTAATTTGTCAGAGTCTATCCTCTATTAATATTATACTTCTTTACATGTGTCAGGGCCTGAGAGCAATGTGCTCTGAACTCTTCCCTGCCATCCTTTGTGGTATTCTGTCATGCATTTTATTTTTACAAGCACTATAAACACACAATGTATTTCTACCGTTTTGCTTTAGACAAATATCTTTGAGTAATTACAAATTTGAAACAAATTTTATTTATTGTCTTATTTCTATTTTTAATTGAAGTACAGTTGACATGTTCGTTTCAGCTGTACAATATGGTGATTCAACAAATTACGTCCATTAGGAAATGCTCATCACGGTAAGTGTAGTTACCATCTGTCACCATTCAAACTTATTACAGTCTTACTGACTATATTCCCCATGCTGTACTTAAAACAATCAATTTTATATTTGCCCTCATTTATGCCATTTCCAGCACTTCTCGTTTCTTTGCATAGATACAAGTTTCTTTCTGGTATCATATTTCTTCTTCCTGAAGAACATCCTTTAACACATCTTATCGGGAAGGTCTGCTGGTAATTAATCCTCTGATGTTGGTTAACTGAAGAGGTCTTATCTTTATTTCTTACTTTTGAAAGAGATTTCCTCTGGGCAGAGAATTTTGGATTGACAGGAATTTTTTGTGGGTTTGTTTGTTTGTTTGCTTTTGGCACTTTAAAGATGTCACTCCATTCCAAACTTCAAAGGTGGAAGCCTTTTTCAGCACTTTATTTATTTTTTTTAAAGATTTTATTATTTAGGAGATGGAGAGAGAGCACGTGCAAAAAAGCAGGTGGAGGAAGAGGGAGAGGACGAGCAGAGTCTGCCCTGAGTGCGGAGCGCCTTGCAGGGCTCGATCCCAGGACCCTGAATCATGACCTGAGCTGAAACCAAGAGTCAGAGGCTTAACAGACTGAGCCACCCAGGTGCCACCTCTTTCAGGTCTTTAAAAGTATCTTCTGCTTTGCGTAGTCTTTTTTTTTTTTTTTTAAGATTTTATTTAGAGAGAGAGAGCGAGTGGGTGAGCATGTGAGGAGGGGAGGGGCAGAGGGAGAGGGATGGAGAGAATCTCAAGAGGGCTCTGTGCTGAGCGTGGGGCCTGACGTGGGGCCCACGTGGGGCTCCGTACTGGGCTTGATCTCACGACCCTGACGTCGTGACCCCAGCCAAAATGAAGAGTCAGATACAGGCCCCTGCTTTGCATAGTTTCTGATGAGAAGTCCACTATAATTTGTCTCTTGATACTATGTTATTTTCTCTTGCTTCTTGTGTGTCTTCTAATTTTTTGTTGCAAGCTGGATGTCTTGTGTAGGACAGTAGAGATTGAAGTAAATAGTATTTATGCCTGTAATGGTCATGCCTTTTCCTTTGCCAGGTCTTTAGCATGGGGTTGGATCAATATGGACAGGAGTTGAGCTGGGTTTGGGTTTTGTTGTTCCAAGGATTTCCTTCAGTGCATTACACTCTTTAAATTCCTCTAGCACAGCTTTGTGTTCAGGGTGGGAGCTGGATTGCTGGGGGGGCTTTTCCCCCAATGATCCTGTTTCATCCCCAGCTTTAGAGTTTGCCTATGACCCTCCTGTGTGCTCCCGCCCCCCTCCAGCAGTAAACAGCTGTTACCTATTACTGGGTATTTGCGAGTCTGGGGGTAGAAGGTGTGGAGCTGCTCTCCATTGTTAAGGTTCTGTTTTCATCTTAGGCAGGCACTCTGAGACCAGGGGACTTAGTGATTGGGCCCTCTTTCACTGGTATAGGGATTTTTCTGTGCTTTTCCCCCAGCTGCAATGGGCACGGAGGGCCATGGGGCTTGCTGTCCCTTCCCATGTCTGTGGCCTTTCTTCCAGCAGTGACTGCTGTTCCCTCCGCTAGGCATGCACCCCAAGGTGGGCTTTCTTTCTCATCCCCAGTCTCCTCACAGCTCCCAGTGCAGTCTGCAAAGAGCCTGTTGGAGGTAAAAATTTCCTGTTAGTCAGCTGCTCTCAGCGATCCACAACCCCATACCAAGCCCACACTCAGCTTTGCAGCTTTTGAAAAATTTGAATTCTTACCAGTTTATTGGTATCGGCCCTGAGTAAGCAAGGGCTCATGTCCCATCTTCTTGGAGATGTCTGTGTCCCTTTAGATTCTTATTTATTTCTTGCTTTGAGAGAGAGAGAGAGAGCACGAGCAAGGGGGAGGAGCGGAGGGTGAAGGAGGAAGAATCTCAAGCAGACTCTATGCTGAGCACAGAGCCCCAGCTAGGGCTGGATCTCACAACCCTGAGATCATGACCACAACTGAAACCAGGAGTTGTACGCTTAACCATCCAGGGGCCCCAAGGTCTGTGTCTCTTTAGATTTCGGGCCAGTTGGTTGCCCTGTGTGGTCTCAGCTCTCTGATAGGTGCAAGAAAAGTCATAAAATCTCAGTTACCTGGGTTTTTCTTGTGGCACAAGTGGAAGTGATACTCTTTCCAGCTTTCTACATCCTAAGTGGAAGCTGGAAGAAAACGGAACAGTTTTAAGACGTATCCTTACCTTCCCTGAAGGCAATGGGAACAACTCTGGACGGCCTCTGAGGCTGTGCCTTAAAAGGCAACACAGCATCTTCCACCTTGTCCCCCAGAGTGCGTGCATTGGCATCCTGAATGGCAGCTCAGTTACCCCAAGATCACTGGGCCGCAAGGAAGACCAGGCCATGGGGACAGGCCACTTGTAAGTGGTCCAGTTGAAGGTTTCAGCTAAAGGTTCATCCAGTAACTAACCTAACCTCCAGAGGTGTGTCTGGTGACCCCTCCAGTTCTCAGCCTCCCATCTTGCCGGCAGGGGCTACAGACATCATGGGGCAAAGAAAAGCCATGGCCTCCATGCCCTGTCTGAATTCCTGACCCACAGAATCTGTGAGCAGAAGAAAGGGTTGTGTGCCAATAAGTTTTGGGGTAATTTGTTGCACAGCAATGGTAACCAGAACAGTAACTCACCGTCACAGGCTTGATTCATCCATTGGGCGCCTGCTCTGGGCCTGGTAATGAGGAGGCAGAGACACAGGACACAGGGTGCCCCGGGCTAATGGGGAGGTAGATGATTGCTGGGTGGAGCCATGAGGGACGGTGGGGACCAGAGCCAGGGCTCTTGACGGCTGGGGGAAGGGAAGAAGGGCGAGAGAAGACTTCCCGGAGGAAGTGACTCCTATGCTGAGACCTGAAGGTGAAAAATAAAGAAAAGAGAGTTCAGCCATGAGAATACGTTGGGCTGGAAGGCCTTTGGCAAGAGATGTGGGTGGCACTTTGGAGGGACCTACAGGAGGCTTGCTAAGGCTGAATTGAGAGGGTGAAGGTTTGAAAGGCAAAAGATGAGGGGGTTTTCTGCCATCGCAACCCAAAGGGATGTCAATGTAATATAGTCATTTTACAGATGAGGGAGCCGAGGCTCAGAGCAATGACTTGCCCGAGGCCGCACTGTATGTCGTAGAGCTAGGACTTGAACCCAAGTTGGTTTGACTCCAAAGCCAGCATGAATCACCTCTTCACACTTCTGAGAGAAGTTGAGGGGCTGGAGGCTTAGAGACGGAGCTGTGGAACGTGTAAGCCTTGCCAGTATCTTCCATTTGTTACATATAAACCCCCATCTGAGTTAGGGGGTCAGCAGAAAGGGATGGAGGAGGCTGACAGCTGGAAGGGGCACCTGAAGGGCGCCAGCAGTCTTGCTATCCCTCTGAATGTGCTGGATCAACTCTAACCAAATTGGTGGCTGCATGATTCTCAGTTGCTGTATTGACATGTCTTGCCTTGCAGGCCAAATCAACCCCTAATCAAACTGGATTCCTTATTTCTGGCCATAAGGAGACCTGGGGAGATCAATAATAATAACAACGACATTCAGAGAAGTACGCTGCGTCTTAAGAAAAGTGAACAGAGTGCCTTCCAGCTCTGCCAGGGCCGAGCCAAGGATGGGTGTGTGAGCAAACGGACATGATGGCTTTGTTTGTTTAACTGTCTTGACACCTCGAGCAGCCATTCAAATTCCCCAGTGCCAATCGTAGTTAAGAACAGAGCAAAATAAAAATATTCAGATGGCTTGGTGGGGCCCAACTGCCATCATGAAGGATG
This sequence comes from Ailuropoda melanoleuca, assembly GCF_002007445.2. Classification (NCBI taxonomy): domain Eukaryota; kingdom Metazoa; phylum Chordata; class Mammalia; order Carnivora; family Ursidae; genus Ailuropoda; species Ailuropoda melanoleuca. The sequence continues at coordinate 69,553,298 of NC_048230.1, read as the reverse complement.
GCAGCCATCTAATGTGTTAAGTGATCATTAACTAGCTATCGACAGGACATCTGATGGGTACCAGCTGTTTCTGTGGGCTGGGAGGAAGACTTCGGGGACTTGGTAAGATCCTGGAATCCTTGTCACAAATCATTTGGCTATTGATCTACGAGGTCCTTTATAAAGTTGTGGTTATTTTGGTGGATTCCAAGGAGGATGGACCTAGAAGATCCCTCCCTGTGTTCTATTGATCTGGGGTCTAAAGTTGAGATTAATGGTTTTATCTCATGTGATAAGTCTGACCCAGGGGTAGTGGTGATCTAGACGGAGTCCTGTGTTGAGAAGGATTCTGAGGTTCCATGCTTGCATTATTTCCACTTCCTTCCAGAATCTGCACCCCCATTCTTCCAGGAATTCCCTTTCCTCTCTCGTCTAACCTTGTGGATCTAAAAGGAGCCCCATGTTTTTATTTAGTCTGTTCACTTGGCCGAGGCTGAGAGGCCTGGTTCCTGGTGGGCTCCGATCCAAATTGGGCCAGAGTCCTTTAATCTGTAACGGAGTGAGTCAGCTCCTCTCTCCTGTGTGAGAAGAGAGGGAATGTTGGCGACCATGGTGGCACTTGATGTAAGAGAGAAGGAATCTAGCATATTGAGAAGCAGAGACAGGGTGGGATTCAGGGCATCCTGGTGGCCTCCAGTCCCAGGTACCAGGAATTGGGTGGTACAGGTCTATCCCTCCGCAGCCTGAGGCTAGGTTGTTAACTTCCTTTGTGCATTGCAGGAGCCAATCAGTCTCCCTTTCTCTTAAGCTGGTGTATTAGGATTCTCCAGAGAAGCAGATCCAGTAGGATATATAGAGATAAATATAAGAAGAGCCTGGGTGGCTCAGTTGATTAAGCGTCTGCCTTTGGCTCAGGTCATGATCCCAGGGTCCTGGGATCTAGCCCCACATTGGGCTCCTTACACAGTGGGGAGCCTGCTCTCCCTCTCCCTCTGCTGCTCCCCCTGCTTGTGTTCTCTTGCTCTGTCAAGTAAATACATAAAATCTTAAAAAAAAAAAAAAAAGAGAGATTTATTATAGGATCTGGTACATGTGGCTATGAAAGCCAGGAAGTCCCATGAACCAGGAAAGCTGGTGTATAATTCAGTCTGAATCCAAAGGCCTGAGAACTTGGGGGGGGGGGCGCGCTGATGTAAGTCCCAATGTGAGTCTAAAAGCCTGAGGACCAGGAGTGCCAATGTCCGAAGGCAGAAGATGGATATTTCAGCTCAAGTAGAAAGATGGGGTATTCACCCTTCCTCCCTCTTTTTGTTCTATTCAGGCCCTAAACAGATTGGGTGATGCCCACCACATTAGGGAGGGCTTTCTGCTTTACTCAGTTCATCAATTCACATGCTGATCTCTTCTGGAAACACTCTTGCAGACACACCCAGAAATAGTGTTTTACTAGCTATCTGGGCACCCCTAGCCCAGTCCAGCTGACACATGCAATGAACCATTATAACCAGCGTGGACTGGGTTTCTGTTGCTTCTTCTGGATGATACACTCACCAGCATGGCTGGGGAGAATGTGAGGTCCCAGGAAGGAAGTGACGGGAAAGTGCTGACTGCATGGTAGTGTGCTCTGCCTCTTTGCTGGGACCTTCTCCACTCTGGTGGAGCCCAGAGATGTAGCCATACTTACCCTGTCCTCGAGGCCCTGGCTGCAGATGAACAGACCCTCTGCACAGTGGGAAGTTCAGGCAGGCAGGGTAATGCTCAAAATACCTGCTGCTTACACCTGCCCAGCCAGGCAGCCTCTAATGTGGATATTTTGGAATGACAGAGTGGAGGAAGAGATAAATAAATTCCATCAGCTTCTTTCCCAAATCCTGTGGATATCCAGGATATGCCTAATGTGTAAAACAGAGTATCATTTCCAGGGAACGTCCTAAAACCTCACCAGGGACCAAGGATTCTAAGGTCATGCATTTGGACAAGTATCTATTTTTTACATTTGATAAAACTCACCCAGTGGCATTAGAAAAAATAAAATGAAGAAATACACCAGGATGGACCATGACAGGAATATCAACAACTCAGCCTCAAAGCCAGGTAAGCAGTGAGCGAGTTGGATGTCTGATCATTGCTAGACCTCGGGAAGATCTCTCAGAAACAGGAGCAGTGGTGGACAAGGTCTTGATTTTAGAGCAGGGCGAGGCTTGAAGAGCTCGTTTTGTCATCGGGCACTTGGTAACTGGCAATGCCAGAAACTGGGCCCGGAGGAAGCAGGAGAGGTTGAGAACATGTTGCAGGTGGCCTATTATTCCAGGCCACCTCGTCTGTTGGCTCATATCTCTCTGAGTTTCCCAGTGTACATTCCCTGCCAAGGTCAGGCTGATGTCTAGCCCCGTGCTCCTTGCTTGTTCCCACCCTAGTACTTTGGCTCGGGGTATATCCCCAGCTTTCTGAGAAGGTTCTAACCCCACCATCTCAGCTGGGCTCAGTGGAACAAGTATAGGACCACTAATTACAGCTGGATAAGCACTGCGCAATCCCGGGGGCACCATTCACAGTCCAGTGTTCAAGCTGTCCAGTAACACTCAGCAGATCATCCTGCAGGGGTTCAGAAGATTCAGGCTTTGGGGTTAGATGGGCCCAGCTTCAATCTTGGCCCTGCTCATTATTAGCTATGTGACTTTGGACAAAACATTAACTCTTGCTGCCTGGTGTTCTCATCTGCAAAATGGGAATGTGCCATATTTAATTGATTCTACGGTGCACGGTTTTTCACATTTTACATCCCTGGAATTGGGCTGTATCTCACAATTGATGGTATGCTGTATTTTTAAGCAGTAGCATTTTTTCTTTCTTGGTGGTAACAAAATAATGATTTGTGTTTTGATTGATACCATTGTAGTCTTGTTGAAATACGGAATACAGAAATAGTATCTATCTCACAGGAGGATGGACAAGATTTAATGTGTGAACCACAGCGTCTCATTTGGATCAGTGTCTTGCCCATATTCCCTGAGCCCACCCTGGGGGTCACCGGAAGCTTCGGTGAGCAGTCCCTGTACTTTTTTGTTTTCATTTAGAATTTTTATGCATTTTTACACATATGAGTAAACTTTCTGTCCAAATTGTCAATGACAATAAGCAGCCAAACAGTTCATTTATAACTTAGTTTTTGCTTTGCGTTGTGGTTGTTATGGTGGTGGTTTTTCCAAAGATCAATCCCTGAAAATGGATGATCCTGGAATATGAATAAAGAACATACGTCTGAAAGGTGAGGATTTCAAACAGTCAAGCTTCTTTATCCTTCTAACTGCTGAACCCGTGATGGTAGAGATAACACCTTCTGGCTCCTGCTTGCCCTCTCTCTGTAACTTAATGTAAGCTCTGGGAGGGATCAGGCCGAGGCTGAAGTTGCCCTCTTGTCTGCCCTTTTCTCCTGCCTGTCTTCCACACCCATATCCAGCTTCTCGTAGGGGCACACACTTAACAAATCACTTGTACAGGAATCCTTTGGGTCTGCTTCTAAGACGATCCCACCCCATGAAGGGGATCAATGGCTCTAGCAAAACGTAATGTCCGGAGGCAAAGTTGGGTGTGATTGTGTGACATTTTCCCCAGCTCATGCTTGGGAGGGCCTAGACCCCCATTTTTGGATGTTCTTAAATAAATATGGCTCAACTTTTCAGATAGTCTCTTCTTTCTTTTTTTCTTTCTTTCTTTCTTTCTTTCTTTCTTTCTTTCTTTCTTTCTTTCTTTCTTTCTTCTTTCCTTCCTTCCTTCTCTCTCTCCCTCCCTCCCTCTCTCTCTCTTTTTTTCTTTCTTTCTTTCTTTCTTTCTTTCTTTCTTTCTTTCTTTCTTCTTTCTTTCTTTCTTTCTTTCTCTTTCTCCTTCTTTCTTTCTTTCTTTCTTTCTTTCTGTAGTCTTTATGTTTTAATAGGAAAATACAACCTCATTTTTTTACATTTAAAAATTATTTTATTTTATTTTTAAAAATATTGTATTTATTTAACACAGAGCACAACAGGGGGGACAGCAGGCACAGGGAGAGGGAGGCAGAGGGAGAGGAAGATGCAGGCTCCCTGCTGAGCAAGGAGCCAGCTGCTGAACTCGATCCCAGGACGCTGAGACCATCACTTGAGCTGAAGGCAGATGCTTAACCAACTGAGCCACCCAGGAGACCCTAAAAATTATTTTAAAATTTGTGTACAGTTAGAGTCACTCTGGGGTGTATAGTTCTAAGGGTTTTGAAAACGCAGAGTCGGAAGCCACCACCACAATCCACAGTGAAGATCCTGAACAGTTTGATTTTCCCCCCGAATTCCCTCATGCTGCCCCTTTGTAGTCAAACCCTCCCCTCTCGCTGAACCACTGGCAACCACCCATCTGTTGTTCATCACCATAGCTTTGCCTTTTTCAGAATGTCTTATAAATGGGACCACACGATAGGTGACCTTTTGTGTCCGGCTTTCTTCACTTAGCACTTGAGATTATCCAAGTCGTTGCAGGTATGACTCTATTGTTGCTTCTTACTATTGGGTGGTAGTCTGTGATACGGCTGTATGACAGTGCGTTCATTCATTCCGCAACCGAGGGATGTTTGGATTGTTTCCAGTTTTTTGTGATTATGAACAAAACTGATATAAATATTTGCATGTGGGCTTTTCATTTCACTTGGTAAATACCAAGAGGTGGGATTTCTGGGTCGTTTGGTAACTGTATGGTTAACGTCGTAATAAACTGCCCAGGTGTTCTCCAGAGTGGTTGTATCATTTTACGTCGCCACCAATAATATGTGAGAGTTTCTGTGGCTCAACATCCTCCCCATCTTGGTATTGTCAGGATTGGGTGTTTTCTTTTCCCCATTCTAATAGATCTACGGCCTCAATTTTAAAAAGTCAGGTTGGTGTGTCTGGGTGGCTTAGTTGGTTAAGCGACTGACTTTTGGTTTTGGCTCAGGTCATGATCTCAGGGTCATGGGATAGAGCCCTGTGTTGGGCTCTGGGCTCAGCAGGGAGTCTGCTTGAGGATTCTCTTTCCCCCTTCTTCTCTGCCCCTTCCCCCATGATCTCTCGCTCTCTCTTTCAAATTAAAAAAAAAAAAAACTTCAAAAACAAACAAATAAATAAATAATCAGGTCCGTTAAAACCCTCCAATTTAAACCCTCCAGTGACTCATATCACCCCTAGAATAAAATTCAAGCCCTTACATGGCCTACAGGGCTCTTCTTGCCCAGAGGCTGACAGCCCCTCCGGCCCCTTCCTCTGTTCTCCCTCTCCTTACTCTGGTCTCCATGTTCTTCCTGAGACCTGCCAAGATGCCCCCCCACCCCAGGGCCTTTGCCCTTGTTGGTTCTCTGGAATGCTCTTTCCGTGGATTTTCACATGGGCAGCTTCCTTCCTGACATTCCAGTATCAGGTGTAAGCCACCGTACCGAAGGGCCTTTTCGGGCCTCCCCACCTAATATGGCCCATCTTCCACCCCCACCTTCATATAACCCTCCACGTGACCTAGTTTTATTTTCTTCATGTCTGTCATCATGATGTGAAATTATTTCAACTCTTCATTACTTTAGAATGTTCTCCCTTTTAGAAGTTTAATTGAGGTATAATATGCATGGGTCAAGTACCTATGTCTTATGCGCACAGCCCAGTGAATTTGTACATACGTATATGCATAACCACTTTTTGTATCAGGACGTGGAATGTTTCCAACGCTCCTCTGCCTCTTCCTCCAAAGGTAATCGCTATCCTGACTTCTGATTTGTCATATTCATTTTGCCTGCTTTTGAACTTCGTACAAATGGAATCATATGGTTTGCACACCTTTTGTTCAAATTCTTTCATCCATCATTGTTTGTGAGTTTCAGCTGTGTTTTTGTGTGTGGATACATGCAGTAAGCTCTTTTTTATTGTTATGCGGTATTCTACTATGTGAACATACCCCAATTTATCTATCCATTCCTCTGATGATGGACCTGATGGCTGTTCCTGATTTGGAGCTATCAGATAACGCTGCTATGAACATTTTTATTCATATCTTTCAACAGATACACACTCATTTCTCTTGGGTGTATGCCTGAGAACGGAATTGCTAGATCATAGGGAGAGATTATGCTTATCAGTTATTTATTCTTTTGTGTGTTTGTTCTTTTTCCCGTTAGACTCTAAGTTCTGTGAAGGTAGGAAACAAAACTGTCTTGTGCACACCGTATCCTCATAACACAGTGCCTGCCACATTGTAGGTGCTCATTAAATATATGTTGAATAAATAGATCAGCTCAGAGGAAGTTATGGTGGAGCCTGGACTACAGCCAACTCCTCCTGACTTGGACCCTCTGCAAGCTGAGATTCGGGAGCCCAGCGGACTAAGTAGACAAAGCCGCAGGTGCTGGCTTGGTTTCAGCAACCCGCTATTCTTTGAAGGAAAAGCGCTCCCTCTCCCTCTCTTGGCCTGCATTGTCACAGCTTGAAATATTCTTTTGATTATGAGAACATTTCCCATGAAGTGTACATCTCCAGCATCCCCCCCAGGATTTATGAGCCCATAACTCCAGGATCTGTCACAATCAGTGTTACAAAAGTGTATCTGAACGTAACGAAATAATTCGATGAGAAACGTGGCAAGGAGACAGTCGGAATTTTCTCTTGCCTTATAAACCATCCCCAGGGGATGGGTGTATATAAATCAGCACCTCCCTTAATTAAGTAAAACATTTTAAGGAAAAAACAAATTAATTACCACTTCATGGCACCACCCCAGCCGATTACCCAAACGGTTCACGTTCCATAAACCTCGCCTGAATTTAGAACTAATTATCTCTCTTTTGGTTTGTTTATACTTCCCAATACAGCAAAGATCTGTATTAAAAGTGGGTGGTGTGGGGTTTTTTTTTTTTCACTTTCAAGATGATGTAAGTTGTCATAGACTTGAGAAGTAAGTTTCTTTTCTTTTTTTTTTTTTAAGCTGAAAACACATGGTATATAGGTTGTAGAGCATCTGAAGGGGAAAATAGAAATGATCTTGGGGTCTTGGGGTATTGCTGGAGTGGTGGGAAGAAACCCATAGGGTATAGAATGTGTGGGTCTTGACCTGGATCAGTGGCTGACTTGCTGTGTAACCTTGAGCAGGAACTGGGTATCTCTGGTTTCCATCTGGGCTGGTTGAACATCTTTCATCCAGCCTCCTGTCCCCACTGTAAGCCCAGGCCTCCTGGCATGTGGTCCCACTGGGAGGTGAGAATCCTATTAACAAGAGTCAGACACCTCATCAATTCAGCCACCTAGGTGCCACCTGATGTCCTTTTCTAATGCTCCTTCCTGCTGACCCCGGCCTCACCCTTGTCCATGGGCCAGCTCCATTCTTGTCTTTTTTTTTTTTTTTAAGATTTTATTTATTTATTTGACAGAGATAGACAGCCAGCGAGAAAGGGAACACAAGCAGGGGGAGTGGGAGAGGAAGAAGCAGGCTCATAGCGGAAGCTCCATTATTGTCTTTGATGTAGACAGATCCCTGTGGCCAGGGCACCTGTTAACTAACGCTTCATCTATTCCCATCCCAAAGTGACCCTGCCCATGCTGGCCTCTTGCGTCTGGCTGCCTTCTGACTGAGCCAGTTGCCTGATGGAGTGGACTGTCCAGGCCTGGCCTTGGCTCTTTCGGAGCACGTGTGTGTGGGAACTGGGATCTCAGTGGCATCAAACCTGATTGGCCCTGGGTAGCCCCCTCCAGCTGTGATCCTTGTCCTAAGTCCAGAACCACGTGCCAGCTGCTTGTGGGTAGAAAGCCAAATCCTAACCTACCTTTGCTTCTGCCACTTGCCTTCCCTGAGTGGCTGTGTATGCTGTAGGTACTGTTGAGTCACCATCCAGATTTTAGTGAAAGGCATGGATAACCAGAAAGACATAATAAGCCAACTCTTCAAAACATGTTTATTAAGCTATGAGTTGAACACAGTAAAGTACATACATTATAAATTTATCACCCAGTGAATTTTTACTTGGGGTACACCCACGTAATGCCCTCATAGATCAAGACGCAGGATGGTTCCAGCCCCCCGAATGTTCCTTTGCAGTCACTAGCTTGAAGAGAACCATTACCCTGACTTCTGTCACCAGGTTGGTTTTGTCTGTTCTTGAATTTCGTATAAATGCAATCACCTGGTATCCGGTTGCGTGTGTGTCTGGCCGCGTTAGCTCATCTGCAGCGTCTGGGAGTTTCATCTTCAACGCGTAGAGCAGTGTTTTTGAACTTTTTTTTAGATTAAAATTTTAAAAAGTGATTATGCTAGTGATTGCTGGTTATTGGTATCTAGTTTGACAGTATGTTGTCCTTTCTAAAAATAACCAAATGCCAAGATATTTGCGGATCTAATGCGGTCATGATAGTATGTACCCCCCCCAAAAGGGGAATAATTTAGATTTTGAGAGTACTCAAGGGCATTCAAGTTCCAAGTGGAAAAGGGGTGAGTTTGATTAGGAAAGTGTCTGCCACATTCCTTCCCTCTTGAGAACCTTCCAGAGAATCTTCTTATTGCTTTAATTTTGATTTCCTAGGTTACTAGAGAGGTTGGGTGTCTTTTCTTGGGCTCATTTGTCATTTATATTCCCTCACATCTTCACATTCCCTCACAACCTTCTCTGGAGGACTGGGGCAGTTGGGAGGTTGAAGGCTACTTCCTCTGGGGGCTGGGGGAAGGGATGGGAATGACCTGAACACCACTTTGGGGTTCCCCCTAAAGGGTCACTCACCCCTGGATCCAAGGAAAATCAGTGCTCAGGGGAGGCGGGGGAGAGTCAGGCTCTATTCTCTCTCAGACTCAGGCTTTGTCCGTCCCCACAGAACCCTCAGTTTCAAGCCTCACCTTTAGCCTGGAGAGCATCTCAGCAGTTGATGCCTGGGCCATGCTAGAGGCTCTGTTGTGCAGGCCCAGGGTGGATCCAGAAATCCGGTATTTTATTATTTATCATTATTATTTCTTAAAGATTTTATTTATCTGACAAAGAGAGAGCATGCACAAATAGGGTGAACAGCAGGCAGAGGGAGAGAGAGAAGCAGGCTCCCCACTGAGCAGGGAGCCCAATGCAGGGCTCGATCCCAGGACCCTGAAGGCAGATGCCTAACTGACTGAGCCACCCAGGCACCCTATTTGTTATTTTTTAAGATTTTATTTTGGGGGTGCCTGGGTGGCTCAGTCGGTTAAGCATCTGCCTTAGGCTCAGGTCGTGATCCCAGGGTCCTGGAATTGAGCCCCACATCGGGCTCCCTGCTCGGCGAGGAGCCGCTTCTCCCTCTCCCGCTCCCCCTGCTTGTGCTCGCTCTCTCTCTGACGAATAAGTAAAATCTTTTAAAACAAAAAAGATCTTTTTTTTTTTAAAGATTTTATTTATTAATTTGACAGAGACAGCCAGCGAGAGAGGGAACACAAGCAGGGGGAGTGGGAGAGGAAGAAGCAGGCTCCCAGCAGAGGAGCACGATGTGGGGCTCAATCCCAGAACGGCGGGATCACGCCCTGAGCCGAAGGCAGACGCTTAACAACTGTGCCACCCAGGCGCCCCAAAAGATCTTATTTTTAAGCAATCTCTACACCGATTGTGGGGCTCAAATTTATAACCCAGAGATCTAGAGTCTCATGCTTTACCAACTGAGGCAGCCAGGCGCCCCACTCTGATATTTTAAAGGTCTCCCAAGGATTCCCTGGAATGGTCTGGAGCCAGACTGCTTGGATTTGAATTCCGGCTTGCCTGTTATCACTGTGACCTCAGGCAAGTGATATGCTGTAATTTCCTCATCTGTACAATGGGGATAATGGTAGTATTGATAGAATTAGTTGCATTAGTACACTAATGCTAATAAAGGACGTTCCTTTTTTAAAATATTATTTATTTATTTATTTATTTATTTCACAGGGAGCAGGGGCGGGGGGGAGGGCAGGGAGAGGGAGAGTGGAGGAAGGTGGGAAAGGGGAGCAGAGAGAGAGGGACAAGCAGACTCCATGCTGAGTACCGAGCCTGAGAGCCTGACATGGGGCTTGACATAGGGCTCGATCTCACATCCCTGAGATCATGACCTGAGCCGAAATCAAGAGTCAGAGGCTTAACTGACTGAGCCACCCAGGCACCCCTAAGCTAGAGGACATTCTGCTAAGTGAAATAAGCCAGTGACAAAAGGACAAAGACTGTATGCTTCCTCTTACATGAGGTCTCTAAAGTAGTCAACACTCACAGAAACAGAGTAGAATGGTGGTTCCCCAGAGTTCAGGGAAGGGCAAATGGGGGAGTTGTTGTTTGATGGATACAGAGTTTCTGTTTTGCAAAATGAAAAAGTTTTAGAGATCTTTTGTACAACAATATGAATATAGTTAATATCACTGAACTGTACAGTTAAAAATGGTTATGGTGGGGCTGCCTGGCTGACTCAGTGGGTAGAGCATGCAATTCTTGATCTCGAGGTCATGAGTTTGAGCCCCATGTTGGGTATAGAGATTACTTAAAAAAATAAAATAAAATCTTTTTAGAAAAAGTGGTTAAGACAGTAACTTTTTAAAAAAGATTTTATTTTTAGGGGCGCCTGGGTGGCTCAGTCAGTTAAGCAGCTGCGTTCGGCTCAGGTCATGATCCCAGGGTCCTGGGATCAAGCCCCACGTTGGGCTTTCCTGTTGTCATCGGCTTCCCTGCTCAGCAGGCACCTGCTTCTCCCTCTCCTCCCTGCTTGTGCTCTCTCTTGCTATCTCTATCACTATCTCTCTCTCTCTCAAAGAAATAAATAAAATTTTTAAAAAATATATTTTATTTGTAAGTAATCTCTATAACCAACATGGGGGTTCAAACTTCTGACCCCAAGGTCAAGAGTTCCATGCTCTACTGACCGACCCAGCCAGGAGCCCCTAAGATGGTAAATTTCATGTTACGTGTTTTTGTTTTTTGCCTCAATTAAAAAAAAAAAAACGAAAACAAAAACAGAAAAACACCTGCAAGGCTCCCCATAACCTTTAAGGCAAACCTGGACCCCTTCTCCTGTGAGGCCCTCTGCATCATTTTGGACCCTCCTTTGCAGCCACCTCCCCTCAGTCCCCTCCAGCTACTCTATTCTCCAGCCCCACCAAGCTCTTTGGCTTTCCTCAAACGCAGCTTGCACTTCCCTGGTGGTTTTCTCTGTATGGAGTAACCTTCCCTGCAGATGGTCAACCTTTTGAAATTCTAATCATCCTTCAAGAACCAGCTGTCTTCCTCTGTGAAAGCTTCTCCTAACCCCTCCCCTCCAGAAAGAATCAATGCCCAGAGTATGTGCCTAATAACACTACCCACAACCTTAGCATTTAACGGAGAAGGGCTCACTATGTGCTGAGCACCATGCCAAGCAAGCTATATGCATCATTATTGCAGTTAATCTTCATGATAACCCTGTATCATCCCCATTTTACAGATGAGGAAACTGAGGCTTGGACAGGAAAGATATCATGCCCAAGATCACACCGCTGGTAAGTTGTGGCCCTGAGACGTAAACCTTCCTAATTCCAGAGAAAAGCTTTTTAACAGCTCAACTCTACTTCCCATACGCACCCAAATTATTGCATTGTTCATATATTGTATATTTTTCTATCTGCCCAATTAGGGGAGGGTCCTGTCGTTGTCATCCTGCTTCCTATGCACCACCTCTGGCCCAGGGCCCAGCACAGAAGGGGTGCTCATTTTGCGGGAGTTTTGCTGCCCACCCTTGAATAAGTCGGTGTCAGTGCTAGCTCCCTTACTTCCCCTCCAGGAATTGGCAGGTTGGCGATTGCAAAAGGAACATCCTCCACTGATCAATAAATAATAATGTTGGAGAATTTAAAATAAGAATGTGGATTATTAAAGTTACAAATCTTTGGTCTTTATACCTTTAATAAAACATGCATCTATTAATAATGGATACTGGTTCTGGCCTGCTTATGCTGAAAAGGGGAAAAAAATGACCAGTTGAAAGATGCTAATATTTTTTCTCCTTAGCGGGCTTGGCTGCCAACTGCTTTGCTGACAAATTGCTCATCATTTAAAAAGGTTTAAAAATTTTAACAGCGCGAAAGGGAAATTAAAGATGAGATGTTTAGCCTCGTGGGCCCTCAGTAAGAGATTGTTCCTTCCGGAGACATCTCTCTCCTGGGCTTTGGTGGACCCATCTCTGGTGGCTCCTCTCCTAGTCCTCTAGCTGCCCCTTCTCCGCTCACTTTTTTTTTCCAACCTCTTTCCTGTGCCCTCTCCTCTCCTCTCCCCTCCCCTCCCTCTTCTCTTCTTTGCCCTTCCCCTCCCCTCCCCTCCCAGTTCATCCCCTCCCCTGCCCTCCCTTCCCCTTCCCTTATCTTTTCTTCTCTTCTGGCTTAACTCCCCTGCCCTAAGTGACCTCACTCATTCCCATGACCACTAGTCATCATCTTTGCATGAAGCCAATCACCCAATAGGAGAAAAAGTCAAAGAGGTAACAAGAAGACGGACCACGTGGGGCCTTTCAGGCCACATATGTACTTTGGCTTTTACTTCCAAGCATGGTGGTGCCGCTGCAGGAGCAGAGGAAGGTACAGCCTGACTTACGGCTTAACAGGACTCTCTTTGGAGACTAGGAGTAAAATAGACTGGAGGGTGATAGGGGCAGAAGCAGGAAAAGCATTTAGGAGAATATTATCATGATCCAGGCAAGAGATCATGGGGTTTGGAATAAAGTGGAAGCAGTGAGGAGGTGAGAAGTGGTTGGGTACAAGATATATTTTATATTTTAAAGGTAGAGGCCATAGGATTTGCTGATGGCTTGGAGGAGGGAGTATGAAACAAAAAGAGAAAGGAGTCAGGGATGTCCCCAAGGGTTTTGGCCTGGGTAGCCAAAAGGGGGGAGTTTTCAGTTTTTGAGATGGGGAAGGCCATGAGTGGAATAGGTTTGGGGAGAAGGAACTCAGTCTTGGATGTGTTTAGTTTGAGGTGCCTGTTGGATACAATGTTATAGACTGAATTATGTTCCCTTAAAATCTGTATGTTTTTGCTTTTGTTGTTAAGTAAGCTCTACTCCCAACATGGGGGTTGAACTCATGACCCTGAGATCAAGAGTCCCATGCTCTACTGATTGAGCCAGCCAGGTGCCCTTAAAATCCATATGTTGAAGCTCTAACTCTCATTGTGACTGTATTGGAGATGGGGACTTCAAGGAAGTAATTAAGGTTAAATGAGGTCGAAAGGATGGAGCCTTAATCCAATAGACTGGTGTCCTTATAAGAAGAGGAAGAGACACCCAGTGAATCTATCGTCATGCGCACAGAGGAAATACTGTATGAGGACACAGTGAGAAGGTGACTATCTACAAGCCAGGAAGAGAGGTCACATCAGAAGCCAACCCTCCTGGCACCTTGATCTTGGACTTCAGCCTCCGGGACTATAAGAAAATAAATGTCTACTGTTTAAGCCACCAGTCTGTGGTATCTAGTTATGGCAGCCCAAGTTGACTAATACAGATGTCTAAGAAGATTTATAAAATTGGCAGTTGGACATATAGGTTCAGAATTCAGGAGAAAGGGCCAGGCTACTGATAGAAATTTGGGCATCATAATCAGGGAAATGGTCTTTAAAGTCCCAAGGCTAGATGAGATTGCCAATGAAGGTAGTATCACAAAGATAAGAACATGACAAGGTACCAGACCCTCTGACCTTCCTATGTTAAGAGGTTGGGGAGAAGAGGAAGAATCAATGAAAAGACTGAGAAGTTGCCAATGAGATAGGAGGGAAACCAAGAGCTTAAATGGTGCTGAAAGCCAGAGAGAGAGAGAGAGAGAGAGAGAGAGAGAGAGTGGTCATCTGTGTTCAGTGCTGCTGATGGGATAAGTAAGCTGAGAAATGAGAACTGACCATTGGATTTAGCAACATGGAGGTCACTGGTGACCTCAACGAGAGCATTGATTTAGTTTTGGGTCCCCTGGTGGTAAAATCAAAAAACCCAATGGATTCCACAACTATCATTCTCTTCCAGAAATGAACCTACCAATTATTCGAGACAACTTTTTCTGGTAATTTATCTTGTGTGTTCTTACAAAGGGGGCATTGGTGATATAATGATATATATATATTGGTGATATAATGAAATCTTGTCAACAACCACTGAAGGTTCTTCCCTCTCTCCCTTCTGACAGTTTGACTCAGCTGCAAGTGGAAGTCTTATGTATCCATCCCAGTCCAGTTGTGGAGGGTCCCCGAGTTAAAGGTATATGGAGAAACTTCACCTAGCAACCCACCACAAGGGCATGGAGGAGGGAGGGACTGCCTGCCTCAGGAACTGAGAAAGAGGAGATGCCACTAAGATGGGCTTTGAGAAGATAAATAAGAATTCTCAAAGAGAAAAAGAGGACAAATGATATTTTATACATAGGAAATGTGCAAATTCTAGCATGTACTTTCACTAAAAAATTTTTTTCCTCTGTTTCTCTCTCGTACACACACACACACACACACACACCTATATTCACAAACACACCAGATAACTGTTAGAACTCTTGTCTGCAGCTGATAGAAAATGCACCTCAAAATGGCTTAAAACAAATAAAGGGAACTTTTCGGTTCATGTAATCAAAAAGTCCAACAGTAAATTTAAGACCTGGCTAAACTTGGGGACCCAAACAATAGTACTATAATTTGGTCTCTTTCCATCCTATGGGTCAGCCTTGCTCCAAGCTGGATTGGTGTTCACACTTCACACGTGCAGGAATGGCTGCAACAATCCTAGGCCTGAATCATCCCAGTGGAACTGAACAGAGAGCCTCTCCGTTGTGCCTCATTGGCTCTGATTGGGTCAGTTGGCCATCCCTGAACAAATCCCTGTGGTCAGGAGATTGGGATGCTCTGATTGCTGAAGCTGAGACAAAGACCCACACTGCAAGGCCAAGGGTAAAATCAACCCTGTCTAAACCGTAGGGACCAAGATCTGGGATGGAGAGATTTCACAAAGGAAGATCTTGTTGCCAAAGAAGGTGGAATGGACCTTTGGCCACAAAAGGTTTGTATGTCCACTCCCAGGGACTGACTGTTGAGGATCTCCCGGAGATACTGGAGCCCTTCCTATTGTGTGGACACTTAGGCCTGGATGCTTTAATTGCCCTCACAGCAGTGGAGTCTGCAGGCCTGTGCTCTGAGGTACAAGAAAGGGAAAGGCCAAGAAATGTAGCTGGTGTGGGGCTTAGCAGTCATCCAGCCTTCTCGTTAGAGAAGCATATGACACCAGAGAGGGTGAGGAACTTGCCTGAGGCCACAGAAAGTTGAAGCCGAGTTGGGATTCGAACTTAGCAGATAAGAAGGCCAGAACGAGGCTCTGTCTGTGTGTCTGGCAGCTGTCACATTCATTAGCTCCCTGACATCTATCTCCTTGTTTCCTTGTATATTTTTACAAGGTTGTTAATTACCAGCCATAAAGCTCAGCAAACATTTTGATAGGCTTTAAAAGCTCATGAAAACAACATTACATTTTAAGGCATGGTTTCCTAATTAATCTAATTAACTATCAGCTTCACATCCTGCTGGCTTCAAGACAAGGCGAGCTGTGCCTCTCAACGTCTGATTCAGCCCCAGTGGACAGGGCTGGGGCCTTTCGAGATCACAGTCCTCCAGCCCAGAAACTAGCCAACACGTGGCCCGAGCTGTGGGTTCTCTGAAGCAGCGTCTCGATGTTGAGCATTGCTCGGGCTTATTTCCTTGGATGATCTGTCTCTAGGATAAGGACACAGTGGTTGGAGATGCCCAAGAGTAAAGCAAGCGCATGGATGACTAGCCACCTCAGCTTAGGACCATCGCAGAAGGCCAAGGTGCGGACATATTTGGGGTGCCTTCCCCAGTGATGCTTCCTTTCCAGAGATCAGTCCTCACTCACAGTGCGGGCCATGTGGCCCTGTTTCCCCCCAACAGCTGATTGGACTGAAATGGACACCTCACCCAAAGATGGCTCAGTCACTTCTGACTGGTGGCCTGGCTCGAAAAGATGAGCTGGTCCAACCAGAGGCAGCTCAGCCGATGAAGAAACAGAAACGGGGAAGGGTGAGTTAGTTTGCATGGGCTACCATAACAAAGTGCCACAGGCTGAGTGCTTAAACAACAGAAATGTGTTTCTCAGGGCACCTGGGTGGCTTAGTCAGTTAAGGGTCTGACTCTTTTTTTTTTTTTTTTTAAGATTTTATTTATTTATTTGACAGAGAGAGATAGCAAGAGAGGGAACACAAGCAGGGGGAGCTGGAGAGGGAGAAGCAGGCTCCCCGCTGAGCAGGGAGCCCGATGTGGGGCTCCATCCCAGGATGCTGGGATCATGACCTAGGCTGAAGGCAGATGCTTAACGACTGAGACTCCCAGGCGCCCCAAATGTCTGACTTTTGATTTTGGCTCAGGTCACGATCTCAGGATTGTGAGATTGAGTTCTGTGTCAGGTGCTGTGCTGGGTGTGGAGCCTACCCAAGATTCTCTTTCTCTCTCTCTCCCTAAGAAAGAAAGAGAGAAAGAAAGAGNCTATGAAGGAAGGAAGGAAGGAAGGAAGGAAGGAAGGAAGGAAGGAAGGAAGGAGGGAGGGAGGGAGGAAGGACGGAAGGAAGGAAGGAAGGAAGGAAGGAAGGGAGGGAGGGAGGGAGGGAGGGAGGTAACTTCTCACGGTTCTGGAGGCTAGAAGTCAAAGATCAAGGTGCTGGAGGGTTGGTTTCTCCTGAGGCCTCCCTCTCCCTGGCTTGCAGGTGGCCACCTTCTCTCTGTGTCCTCATGTGGTCTTTTCTCTGTGTGTGCGCATCCCTGAGGTGTGTCCAAATTTCCTCTTACAAGGACACCAGGTAGGTCAGAGCTCACGCAAATAGCCTCAATTTAACTTAATCCCCTCTTCAAAGACACTTTCTCCAAATACAGTCACTTTCTAAAGAATGGGGGGCTAGGCCTTCAACATACGAAGTTTAGGAGGACATAATTCAGCCCATGACAAAGGGCAAGCAGTAGTGATGAAAATTTACAGAGCATTTCGCCGGGGAAAGGGAGAAGCCATGACTGATGCAGCAACCATGTGAGATCCCCGCTCAACACCCTGAACACCATTTACTGCAAACACCTGCCACCTTCCTCCTGAGGACTTTCATCTGGCTGCTTTCCATTGAAAGTGCAGTCACAGGCATACAGGGAAAGCCGGATTACCATAGGGTTAATGCCCAGGGGGTGGTCCTCCACCAAGGACTGATTGCTGTTGGGGGGTGAATACTGCAGCTCCCTCGCCCCTTAGGTGGGTTAACTCTGACCCATGTTCTGCACCATGTCCAGAGCTCTCTGGTAGGTTTGAGATCCTGTTGCACAGTGGTAACCGGCCAATCATGCATCCTTCCCTTGCTTTCCCTGTCTCACTTTCCACTCCCTGACCAGCATTTGCTGGTGTGCCTCTCAAGTAAATGACTTGCACGTGGATCCTTGTTTTAGGGTTTGCTGCTGGGGAAACACAAACAAACTTAGGTGGCATGTGGACATTATGTGGAAATAGGAGCAGGGAAGCTGGCCAAAGGGAACGGGAGAGAGAAAGACTGGACCCGAAGAGGGGGAAAATGTTCCTGTGTTACCAGGTTCAAGTTCTGGTCTCCATGAGCACTGCCCTGGATTTATCCCTCTTGGCTTTCCAAATAGTCATAAAATGGGATGTTAGGTGTTCTGGACCGTAAAAAAATTTAGCCACTTCCCTGTCCAAGTGCAGCAGATTCTCTTGGACTCTTCTAGACCCTTCCCTCTGAAATTGGCAGTTACAAGGAAGTTGGTACTTCACGTTCTGGGGAATTGTGCCACAAAGGGCATTCTGTGCCTTCATAATTATGCCCCTCAAAGTTAACCCTTGGTTTGCAGAGCTGAAGCTGGGGATGACCTGGGAGAATTTGCATATGGGCCAGGAGCTACCTGGGAGGTCCCAAAGCAAGACCCTGTGCCATTTTCTTTTGAGATAAAACATGATCATAACCTTTCTGGTTGATTGGGATGAGCCCACCTGAGAGCCCTGAAAAAAAGGACATAAAGACCCACAGGGAAAATGACCATAAATGCAAAGGGAGTCTGTAACTGGTGACCAGTGTTCAACACCAACTCTTGGGCTGTGGGGGTTTAATTCCAGCAGTTTTTGGAGCACATGGAGGGAAGAAAGGCCAGCTGGGAAAGCATGGGTCCTTTTAGCGAAGAAATCCAATCTTGTTACTTTTAACTTTCCCTATTTCCTTTCCCTTTTACCCATGACCTTGGGCAGAGCTGAGTGTCAAGCTGAAGGGTCAAGAACAGACCCTACCTATAAGGTGAGATCTGGGAGTGTGAAGTCTTGCAGGAAAATGAGAAACTACATTTATCAAATCTAAACACTCAACTCTTTAACACTTCCTATGGAAATTCCTTAGGCTTTTCAACCCCAAAACAGCATTTGGTGAACATGGGTATATGGGTCCTTTTAAGAATCAAAGAGAGGAATCAAGCCAGCAGGGGCAGGGTCTGGAATCAAAGAGGAGTGGGTGGCGCAGTTGACTTCTGAACTAGAGGGGTTCTCAATATAGGATGCCACAGTCACCAATGGTGTGTGCCCGAGTGACGGGAGTCTGAAAAGCAGGGTGTAGCCGTTGGGTCAGGGATAGCATGATATTTATAATGATAATGATGGTGAACATGATAATCCTCATAAAATCCCCTGTTTATTTTTTGTTTTTGTTTTTTTAAAGATTTTATTCATTTATTTGTCAGAGAGAGAGAAAGAGCACAAGCAGGGGGAGCAGCAGGCAGAGGGAGAAGCAGGCTCCCTGCTGAGCAAGGAGCCCAATGTGGGGCTCAAACCCGGGACCCTGGGATCATGACCTGAGCTGAAAGGCAGACGCTTAACCTACTGAGCCACCCAGGCGCCCATAAAATTCCCTGTTTAAAGATAAGAAAAGTTCACCACCCTCAGCAGGGCTGAATGTCAGTTCCAAGAAGTAAGATGAGACCCTAAAAAATATGATTTGATTGTCAGAAAGTAGGAAGATGGGGAATAGATTGGAAAATGGGAGTCCTATTTGGGTCAGGATGAGCTGTTCGAGGCCAAGCCTTGAACACTGCAGGGGTATCAGAAGTCAGCTTGGGGGTGGAGTTGGCTCTGGGAAAGGGCTAGTTTTGGTGGCCTGAGGCCCAACAGGATTGTCCTTCCAGTGGGTTCTATCCATCATCTAGCGATTCCTGGCCCCCACCCTGCTTGACATTCCCCTAATGGATTTAAATTGATACCCTCAAAATTGTAAAACCAGGGCTGGTTCTCCCTCCCTTTTGTCCCCTCACCTTCAAGAATCTGATGAACCTGTCTAGGGTAAAATGTTTTATTCAAGCCCAATGCTGGTGCTATCACTGAGGAAGTAAATCCTAAACTAATAGAAGTTGAGGGTAATGTAAAATAGCAATTGATCTCTGTCACAGAGAGTAAGAAAAATTAAGAAACTGTTGTTCAAATATTTATTAGAAGGAGAAACTGGACAGATACCCTTATTCTTTGACTGGGGGCAATTGAAACTCAAGGAATTGTCTTGTCCTAAACGGAGAGTTGGCTCAGAAATAGTTACAGGGGGTCAGAGGACCAGAGCCATCCCTGCGGGTTGGGGAGGGGTGAGACCTGTGGTCTCCAAGGCAGGTCAGAATGGGGAACAATGTCTCCAGATGCTTCTCTCCTCCCCTCTCCCCACTGAAATCAGATTAAGGATTTCATCCTGACGTGACTGTCACCAGCTCACCTCTGTGATACATGTAGGGGGATTCTGGCCCCTCCGCCATCCAAGAGCTGAGTCCTGAACCTCAGCCTTGACCTTCCTACCATTCTCCTGCCTCTAACAGCATCTACTCCCTCTCTGACAGCCTTGGCAGTTAGTGACGATTCTGGATTTTTCCTACAAATGTTAAGCCTCTCCCTTAGACATCACCAACCACCTGTCCTCCTCCATCAGTCCCCCACCTAAGACCTACATAAAGGGGACCATAAAAGCTGGTACCTGGAAGAAAAACTCCAGTTTTCTGGAGTTTCTGGGAGATTGCCTCCAAAGACAGCCACTGTGAAAATTAATAAAGGGAAATCTTGTGAGAAACCAGGATGGTGCAGTCGGTTGGGCGTCTGACTCTTGGTTTGGGCTCTGGTCATGGTCTAGGGGTCGTGGGATGGGGATGCTTGGGGTTCTCTCTCCTTCTCCCTCTGCCTCTCCCACTTGTGCTCTCTTTCTCTCTCTCTAAAGATAAGTTAATTTAAGAAAAAAAGAAATCTTGTTTAAAATGGAATCAGGAAACTGGAGCGGGGAGTTCTCCTGCCCTATTACTTGTGGTCAGTTGTAAACTGAACAGGAAGAGATGGACTGCACCTGGATACAGCTTCACTGTCTGCTCTCTGGCTTTCCTCTTGCCTTAGCAACAGCCCAGCCAATGAGAGACAGCCACAGCTCAGCCAATGAAAAGACGCTATAATTGGGACTCCCAGTTTACTCCAATGGACTTTGTGTTTATAGCAGCCCCCCCCCAATTCCTTTCCTCTGTGAAAAGAGCATTTTTCTCCTTTGTTTTGTGGACTTGTCTATGGTTTTGTCATAGTTTGCTTTTCTCAGGGTGCAGTTTTCTGCAATTCTAGAGAAAACAACAAAAAAGCACTTTTTTTTTTCTTTTTTTTTTACCGGTAAAATAATTGGCAGCTTTATTTTTAAGGTTAACACCACCTTCCCATCCCTCCCAGAGAAAGCGTGCTGTTCTTCCCGTCAAGAGGTGGTGTTACTGAGAAAGAAGTCCAACTCACTTGCAGGAGAGTAAGGCCCAGCCAGCCCCCAGTCATTCCAGGCACCATCTTGAATGTTGCAGACCCAGGGGTGTCCCCAGCTGAATTGTGAGTGACTCAGCAAGCATCTGTGTAAGAAGTGCACAGCCGCGTCTGGCCATCCGTTGGAATGGTAAGAAATAATAAATCGTTGTGTTTTTTTTCTAAGATTTTATTTACTTATTTGTCAGAGATACGTATACAGAGAGAGAAAGAGAGCACAAGCCAGGGGAAAAGGCAGAGGGAAAAGCAGGCTCCCCACTGAGCAAAGAGCCCGATGCAGGACTCGATTCCAGAACGCTGGGATCATGACCTGAGCTCAGGGCAGATGCTTAACTGACTGAGCCACCCAGGAATCCCAGTAAACGGTTGTTTTAAGCCATTAGAATTTGCAGTGTGAGGGCACCTGGCTGGCTCAGTCAGTAGAGCATGCGACTCTTGATCTCAGGGTTGTGAGTTTACATTTTATTTTATTTTTTTTTAAATATTTTTTTATTATTATTATTTATTTGACAGAGATAGAGACAGCCAGCGAGAGAGGGAACACAAGCAGGGGGAGTGGGAGAGGAAGAAGCAGGCTCATAGCAGAAGAGCCTGATGTGGGGCTCAATCCCAGAACGCTGGGATCAGGCCCTGAGCTGAAGGCAGACGCTTAACCGCTGTGCCACCCAGGCGCCCCGAGTTTACATTTTAAAAAAAGAAAAAGAAGAAAAGAAAAGAAAAAAAAGATTTTCAGTGGCTTGTGAAGTAGCGGTAGATATTTGAAATACCAAACCTTGTAGGACTGGAGTCTGACTTTCCCTGCCTTTATATTATACTTTGCCGACTTCAGAGCCCCTGATTGACACATGTGTTGGACTTCCTGGACTACCTGCGAGGGCTGCTCTGTTCTCCTGCCCGTCAAACTCCAAGCCCAAGTGCATCGTTTTTTTCAACAGACACTGATTTGTATCTGTTGCTTGAATCGCACCCGTTTTGGTCATAGGGATTCAGAGACACACTCCAAGACTCCAAGAAGTTCACAGGCCAAGAAGGACAGAGGCAGGAGGATAACATGCTAAAATTCAGTGTGCAAAGTGCTGAAATAGCGGGACATAGTACTGGCAGGTGGGAAGGAGCAGTTATGCCTAGGTAGACTTCATTGGGAGTATGCGTGTGGTCAGTGCGGAATTCTCCAGGCATGTCACTCCCAGGGTGCTGTGATTCTGTGCTGTGCCTTGCGGCCCTTCTCAGTGCTGCTGCCTGTCCCACCACCCCCTGGGCCTCCCATATCTCACCCCTTCAGGCTCTGCCTTCACCAGGGCTGGGCTCTACCACTGGGGGAGAATTTTAAGTAGAAGAAGGGCATGATAGCTGATGTTAGGGCTACACGGGGAGGAACCAGGGACCTGGCCAGAGACAGGAGCTCAGTGAGGAGGCAGGTGAAGTGGTTAAGGTGAGAGAATCACCACAGGCAAGGGGCAGAGACTGTGCCTCGGATGGAGAGCCTAGGATTCAGAGGTTTAAGCCACCAGCCCAAGGTCCACTGACTCCCAATCCAGGGCTCATTCCACTACTGAACAAATGAAGATTAAGGGTGAAAAATATACAGGAGAGGGGCGCCTGGTTGGCTCAGTTGGTGGAGCATGCAACTCTTGATTTCAGGGTTGTGAGTTCAAGCCCCACGTTGGGGCTTGCTTTTTTTTTTTTTTCTTTTAAATACACAGGAGTATGTGGAAGTAGGTACAAGAATGCTCCAGGCAGGCGCGCCTGGGTGGCGCAGTCGTTAAGCGTCTGCCTTGGGCCCAGCTGCCTTAGGCCCAGGGTGTGATCCCAGGGTGCTGGGATTGAGCCCCGCATCAGGCTCCCTGCTCTGCTGGGAGCCTGCTTCTTCCTCTCCCACTCCCCCTGCTTCTGTTCCCTCTCTCGCTGGCTGTGTCTCTCTCTGTCAAATAAATAAATAAATAAAATCTTAAAAAAAAAAAAAAAAGAATGTTCCAGGCAGCTTTGTTTGTGATGTTAAGAATTTAGAAATAATTTAGGGGCACCTGGATGGCTCACTTGCTTAAGTGTCTGACTCTTGGTTTCAGCTCAGGTCATCATCTCAGGGTCCTGGGATGGAGCCCTATGAAGGGCTCTGCACTCAGCAGGGAGTCTGCTCGGGAGTCTGCTCAGGATTCTCTCTCCCTCTGCCCCTCTTCCTGTTTGCATGCATGCACAGTTCTCTCTCTCCCTCTCTCTCTCTCAAATAAATAAATCTTTAAAGAATTTAGAAATAATTTAAATGTCTTATCATTTGAAAAATAGTTACATAAATGTGGTCCATCCTTACAGTGGAATATTAGAGAGGAACTAAAAGGAATGTATATATACATTTAGCTACATGTAACAATGTGGGTAATTCTTGTAAACATGTTGTTGCATTTAAAAAGTTCCATAATGATATACATAGTAAAAAACAAAAAACAAAAAACAAAACCCATCCACTAAAAACACATAAAACAGTGTTACATATTTTCTGTCGCTTTTTATAAAATGGGTAAATGTATTTTTAAAAGTTCTGGAAGGCACTTGCCAAATTCAATATTGAGAAAGGGACCAGGCACCAGGATTGTGTGAGGTGAGCAAAGAAGACTTGTGCTTTATTTATAATGCTCTATTTAAAAAAAAAAAAAAAAAAGCAGAGAAGGATGCCAGTCGGTTAAGGTTCTGCCTTCAGCTCAGGTCATGATGGGATCGAGTCCTGCATCCGGCTCCTTGCTTAGTGGGGAGCCCGCTTCTCCCTCTCCCTCTGCCTGCCACTGCCCCTGTTTGTGCTCACTCTCTCTCTCTGAGAAATAAATAANAAAAAAAAAAAAAAAAAAAACCCAAAAAAAAAAAAAAAAAAAAAAAAAAGAGAAAGACAAATATCTTATTACTTCACTCATATGTGGAAATTGATAAACAAAACAAATGAACAAAGAAAAAGACAAACCAAAAAACAAACTCTTAACTATAGAAAACAAACATGGTTACCAGAGGTGGGGGGGGGGTCGGTGAAATAGGTAAAGGGGATTAAGAGCACACTTACCATAATGACCCCTGAGTAATGTATAGAACTGTTGAATTATATTGTACACATGAAACTAATATAAAACACTGTATGTTAACTTCTGGAATCAAAAAAGCAACGGCTCAGTTAGAACTGATATAATTACCTTTCTAAGTTTTTTTTTTTTTTTTAAAGATTTTATTTATTTATTTGACAGAGAGAGAGACAGCCAGCGAGAGAGGGAACACAAGCAGGGGGAGTGGGAAAGGAAGAAGCAGGCTCATAGCGGAGGAGCCTGATGTGGGGCTCGATCCCATAATGCCAGGATCACGCCCTGAGCCAAAGGCAGACGCTCAACCGCTGTGCCACCCAAGCGCCCCTCTCTTTAAGTTTTATTTATTTTTTTTTAGTGGTCTCTACTTCCTATGTGGGGCTCAAACTCACAACCCCGAGATCAAGAGTTGCATGCTCTACTGACTGAGCCAGCCAGGTGCTCCAGAACTGATATAATTAAATATTAATTAAAAAATGGAAAACAATCAATGGAGGGGAGCCTGTCTGGCTTAGTCAGTAGAGTGAGCTACTCTTGATCTCAGGACTGTAAGTTTGAGCCCCGTGTTGGGTGTAGAGATTACATGAAAATAAGGTTTTTAAAAAAAATGAAAAGAATGGATTAAAGATTTGATTCATAGGCATTGTTATGCCTCCGAATCATAAGCTCAAACCTCTCTCTCAGAGCGCTGAGAGTGGGAGCTGAGGTTTTGCTACTGGGTGCCCCTTTATTCTGTGTCAAGCTCTGGGTGGCAGGAATGTCACTGAAGAAAGGAGCGGACAGGCTATACCAAACTTGCATTGTCTGGCATGCTCTGTGGGCATGTAGCCAGTCCCGTGTCGTGGCACCATCACAACACATCTAGAGGGGGGTATGATTGTTCCTAGGTACAGATGAGGCAGGAGGGGCTCAGAAGGATCAAATAGGATCACACAGCATACAAGTGGAAGGGTTGGAACCTAGGTCTCTTATTCAGAGCTGTACTTTCTCTGTATCAAGGAGCAAGAAGATAGACAGGAAATCACGTGAGAGCTTTTGAAGTGAGCAAGTGCCAGGACCCCACCTTTAGAGATTCTAATGGAACTGGTCTGGGGTGAGGCCTGGACTTTTTTTAAAATTTTTTATTTTTTAAAGAGGTGGTTTTGGGACACCTGGGTAGCTCAGTTAAGCGTCTGCCTTCCACACAGGTCATGATCCCAGGGTCCTGGGATTGAGCCCCACATCAGGCTCCCTGCTTAGCGGGAGTCTTCTCCTTCTGCCCCTCCCCCTGCTCCTTCTCTCTCTCTCTCAAATAAATAAATAAAATTTATTTTATTTTTTTAAAGATTTTATTCCTTTATTCATCAGAGAGAGAGAGAGAGCGGGAATGGCAGGCAGAGGGAGAAGCAGTCTTCTGGGTAAGCAAGGAAGCCGATGCAGGACTCGATCCCAGGCCCTCGGGATCATGACCTGAGCTGAAGGCAGGTGCTTAACCGACTGAGCCACCCAGGCATCCCATCAAATAAATTAATCAAATTAAAAAAAAAAAGTGATTTTATTCTCTGCCAGGCTTGAAGACACTGCCTTAATCAGAGGCAGGTTCATATCCCCCTGGATCAGCCATCATGGGGTGACCTTTCACCTCTGCCCTGCACTACTGATGTTCTATCCTTTTCAACAATGACTTCGTGAGAAGTAAATGTTTCTTAGACTCTGGGATGCATTTTTGAGGGGTGGTTTGCAAAGCCATTGTCAGGTTTGGGTTCCCAGTTTCTCATTGTCTTTAATAGGGATGTGAGACTGTTCTTCAATAAAAAAGATTACCCTAGGAAATGACCACCAGTAATAATTTAATGAATTTTAAAGTCGGCATTTCCCAGCTTCAAGCATTTGGGAATCACCCTCATATTTGCTATATGTAGAGGCTGCTTTTAGGCAACAAGCTTGAGGAATGGAAACTTGAGCAAGGCAAAAGGGCCCATGGTGACTACTGACCTGAATGAAACAGGCTCATTAAATGACCTGCCTCAGAATGACCATAGGCCTTCACTGACCAGTTACAACAAGGTACAGTTCCTAAGATTACCAAAAAAGGGAAAATTCCATAGTGTCCATTTTCCCTCACTCATGCTGTGGCTTTTCACCACTGCCCCATCGCAGTCTCTCCTTTGCTGCCCTGTCTGCTGCTCCCTTGATGTATATTCAGTAAACTCTTTCCTTTGTTCTGCCTCAGGTGAATCCTTTCTCTCTTTCTCTCTCTCTCTCTCTCTCTCTCTCTCACACACACACACACACCAGCCCCTCACCACTGGCCCCCATCCAGTTGGGACCCCCACACTATATGTGCTTATCACCCCTGCTAATTTACTTAGTATTGTACTTTAAATCAGTTCCCACTTTGTAAACTTAAAAACTTTTATTTTAAAAGATAACTGTAGGGTGTCTGGGTGACACAGTTGGTTAATCTTCTGATTCTTGGTTTCAGCTCAGGTTGTGATCTCAGGGTTGAGAGATGAAGTCCCCACGGTGGGCTCCATGCTCAGCTCAGAGTCTGCTTTAAGACTCTCTTCCCCCTCTCCCTCTGTCCTTCCCTCTCCCTTTGTCCCTTCCTCTCTCTTTCTCATAAATAAACAAATCTAGAAAGGAAGGAAGGAAGGAAGGAAAGAAAGAAAGAAAGAAAGAAAGAAAGAAAGAAAGAAAGAGAGAGAGAGAAAGAAAGGGAAAGGAGAGGGAAGGGGGGAAGGGGGAGGGGAAGGAAAGGAAAAAGAAAAGAAAGAGGGAGGAAAGAAAGAAAGGAAGGAAGGAAAGAAGGAAAGAAAAGGAAGGAAGAAAAGAAAGTAAACTGTAGGGGTGCCTGGGTGGCCCCGTCGGTTAAGTGTTAGACTCTTGGTTTTTGCTCAGGTCATAATCTCAGGGTTGTGGGGTGGAGCCCTCCATTGGGTTGCTTGAGATTCTCTCCCTCTCCCTCCTCCTCTGCCCCTCCTGCCCTCCTGTGCACTCTCTCACTCTCTCCCTAAAATAACTAAATAAGGGGCACCTGGGTGGCTCACTTGGTTGGTTGTCTGCCTTCAGCTCGGGTCATGATCCCAGGGTTCTGCCCCATGTCAGGCTCCCTGCTCAGCCGACAGTCTGTTTGTTCCTCTCCCCCTGCTCCTTCCCCTGGCTCATTTTCTCTCTCTCACTCTCTCACATAAATAAAGTCTTAAGAAAAAAAATAATAAAATAAATAAAATCTTAAAAGATAACTGTATATCACCACTAAAAATGAATACCAAAAATGCTTGTAATAAACACATAACTGTTAAAAAATAATAGGCAGTATAGACTACTGTAAGATCTCTCATGGCTCATTCCTCACTCCCTCAAGTTGACTCAAGTGCTACCTTTCCATGGAGTCTTCCCTTCCCTGATCACTCTTTTAAACATTGCACCCTGCTCTTTGATTCTTCTCCAGAGCACTCATCACCTTCTCATCTACTGTCCATTTACTTTAAAAAGAAAATTGTCTTATGTCCTCTCCCTCTAGTTGACACTCCATTGAGGGTAGAAATTATTATTATTATTATTTTTTAAAGATTTCACTTATTTATTCGACAGAGATAGAGACAGCCAGCGAGAGAGGGAACACAAGCAGGGGGAGTGGGAAAGGAAGAAGCAGGCTCATAGCAGAGGAGCCTGATGTGGGGCTTGATCCCATAACGCTGGGATCACGCCCTGAGCTGAAGGCAGACGCTCAACCGCTGTGCCACCCAGGCGCCCTGAGGGTAGAAATTATTAAAAAAAAAAATTGAACTAAGTTAATTAATTAATTAATTAGAGAGAGTACAAGGAGGGGGAACGGCAGGGAGAGGAAGAAGCAGGCTCCCTGCTGAGCAGAGAACCTGACATGGGGCTTGATCCCAGGACCCTGGAATCATGACCTGAGCTGAAGGCAGATGCTTAACCGACTGAGTCACCCAGGCGCCCCATCAACTGAGTAAATTTAAATACCAAATTGGCTTTATCCAACGATTCACGGATCAGGCAGCATCCCATCTAGCAAACAGGAGTTCTGAAGAGCAGAACAAAGTGGGGGACTTTTTATAGTGTCAGGGAGCAAGAATTCCTGTCCCCTCAAAGGTCCTTCTAGCTGGACTAAGAATCAAATTGACATGAGACAGATGAACAGGAGAAACAATCAAATTTAAAGCATATGTATAGGGAATCCACATAGACACGGAAATGCCAAAGACAGGCAAAATAAGGTATATACATCATTCTGAATTAAAGAGAAGGGTGTCTGTGATTTCCGAGTAAAGGAATGCATTTCACAGGGTTATAAGAAGAGCAGATGTTTGGTAATTAGATGTTTGCCCTACCATACAGATGAGTCACTCATAAAATTTATCTCTGCTAATAACCGTTATTCTGGGAAAGACCCCCCCCAATTTAAATTCTTCTACGTAGGGAGGGACAAAAGTTTCTCTTGAGCCCAGAGGGTCTCAAGTGCCTTCAGCTTAAAACAGTCCCCATGTCAGAGTGGTACATCTGTGTGAGACTATCCTGAACCCCTTCACCAGGCAGAAGACATGAACAAGGAAAAAGAGTACCTCATCTTTGGGGGCAGAAAGCAGTCTATCAGCAGATTGCTTCACCAGTGCTGACCAGGAAATTCCAGATTTAACTGATTTAAGATTACATTCTTGGGAGGGGCCCCTGGGCGATGCACTCGGTTAAGCATCCAACTCTTGGTTTCAGCTCAGGTCGTTATCTCAGGATCCTGAGATCAAGCCCCGTGCTGGGCTCTGAGTTCAGTGCAGTCTGTTTCAGATACTTTCTCCCTTTGCGCACCCCCCCCACCAATAAATAAATCTTAAAAAAAAATAGATTAAGAGGACATTCCTGGGAGAGGTTGAAGCAACGATTAGGTTAGATAGTAAGTCTTGGTTTGCTAATGTGGGGCTTAACACAAGTGACTGCATTTTGAGCCTGTTGTCTCTTTTTCTTTATTAAAATGTTTGCTTTTTTTGTTCACTGCTGTGGCCCCAGTGCCTACAGCCATACTTCACACATAGTGGGTGCTCAGTAAATATTTATTAAGTAACTTGAGCAAAGGGCAGACTTGGATGTAGCCTTTAGAAGTCATCAAGTTCACTAGTCTTTAAACTTACTTCAAGTGAAATCTGACATGGAAGACCTATATTAAAACAGATAAAAAGGAACAACACCTCCAAGTACCGTCTGCAAATGTCCTGGGGTTCCCTTCCTTGTGTTAGTCTTGTGTGCTTTTCCAACACTACTAAGCTATTCTCCAATTCTCAGTGGATACTGATTGGTGACCTACAGATTTAACTCAGTTCTGACATGACCTGGTGATAGTGTCAGAAGCCACAGGCCAAGTGCTCAGTCCCATACGTCTACCCCCTGCCCCCCATTCAGATGCCAGTCTAAATTCCAGGTTGTCACCTGTGCTTTCAACCAACCAACCGGTAATAAATAGGTTCCCATGACCCCCCCTCCTCAGATTCAATTAATTTGCTAGAGCAGCTCACAGAACCCAGAAAACCAGTTGACTTACTAGATAACCAGTTTATTACAAAGAATATTAAAGGATACAAATGAACAGGTGGATGAAAGATTCATAGGACAAGGTAGGTGGGGAAGGGGCGCAGAGCTAACACGCTCTCTCTGAACAACCACCCTTCCCATACCTTCACGTGTTCACCAGCTCAGAAAGCTCATTAAACCCCATCCCGGGTTTTTATGGAGGCTTCATTACTTGGGGGCGGGTGACTAAATCATGGGCCATTGGTGGTGGAGCCAGATCTCCAGCCCCCCTCC
The DNA here is from genome assembly GCF_002007445.2 of Ailuropoda melanoleuca. Lineage (NCBI taxonomy): Eukaryota > Metazoa > Chordata > Mammalia > Carnivora > Ursidae > Ailuropoda > Ailuropoda melanoleuca. The sequence continues at coordinate 69,523,669 of NC_048230.1, read as the reverse complement.
TCTCCTAGGAGGTCAGGGGGTGGGGCTGAAAGTTATAATCCTCTCATTGTTGGTTCCCTGGAAACCAGCTCCCATCCTTAAGGGCTTTTCAAAAGTCACATTAACATAAATTCAGGTGTGGTTGATAGGGGCTTGCTGTGAATAACAAAAGGTGCTGCCTTATAGCACTTAACCACTGGGGAAGTTCCAAGGGTTTTGGAGGCTCTGTGCCTGGCAGAGAACCAAATATGTATTTCTTGCTATAAATCACGATATCACACTTAGTGACAGAAACACTGAGCCCAGAGAGGGGATGTCTCTTTTCCCACATAACTCTATACTCTAAAATAACAGACATAAATAAGCTGGAGTTGCTTTTCTGTTTGGGACTATTGCTTGAAGGCCTAAAGAGAAAAAGGAGCACACCCTAAATGGAACGTTCCCTGTACTGAGAACTCTCCTGGTCTCTGCAAAATCCCTTCCTGAACCAGGAGCCAGGGAAGTCAAGTTCTCAGTTCACAGTGTCCTGGTTTACAGGTGCTGGGAGAAAACCCGTTATTTCAGAAGCAGTTTTTGCTTATTGCGCTCTATAGGCAGATGTTAGACTTCCTTAAGAGAGTATTGATCTTTTTTGGGGGAAAATATTTCAAGAGACCTGTTGATTTGCAAAGGGATACCTGCTGAGGGGCCAACCTTGCTGTTCTGTTCTGGATTAAGATACAGGGGTTTTCAGTTTTACCTAAGTACTCTTTTCACACTTCCTTCATATATCTCTCCCTGACTTCCAACCTTTATTTAGCACTATTTTTTAAAGATTTTTCTTATTTGAGAGAGAGACAGATGCGAGTGAGAGCACAAGCAGGGAGGAGAGGGAGAAGCAGGCTCCCCGCTGAGCAGGACCTCCAGTGTGGGGCTCAGTACCAGGAGTGGGGGGGTGGTCCTTGAGCTGAAGGCAGACGCTTAACTAACTGAGCCACCCAGGTGCCCAGGACTTGTTTTAACAGATTTTTTGGTACACAGTATATAGAGGGAAGATGGGGAAAGAACTTGGGAAGAGGCCAAGGCAAAAGGAGTCAGGTATCCAGTAAGACGTTCCCAGGTGGGGAACATTGGCCACAGTGATGTCTAACGCTCAGTTTAAAGATATAGTTCATTCTGTGATGACACTGCCCCAGATCTTCAGGGTCATTGTTATCCCAATGGGTTGAATTGTGGCTCCCCTAAAAAGATAACATTCACACCCTAATCTACCTATAAATGTGACCTAATTTGGAAAAGGGGGTTTTGCAGATATAATTAAGATAAGGATTTTGAGATGAGATCATCCTGGATCATCTGGATGAGACCTAAATCTAATGAATAGTAAGTGTCCTTATAAGAAACAGAAGACGGGTGCCTGATGGAGCATCCAACTCTTGGTTTCTGTTCAGGTCATGAACGTGGGGTCGTGAGTTCGAACCCTGTGTTGGGCTCTGAGCTCAGTATGGAGTCTGCTTAAGATTCTCTCTCCCTCTCTCTCTGCCTCCTTCTCCTCCTGCCCCTCCTGCTCATGCTCTCTCTCCAAAATAAATAAATAAATCTTAAAAAAAAAAAAAGGAAAGAAACAGAAGAGAGGCACGTGGCTGGCTCAGTCAGTCGGCAGAGCATGTGGCTCTTGATCTTGGGGTTGTAAGTTTGAGCCCCATGTTGGGTGTAGGGATTACTTAAAAATAAAATCTTTTTTTTTTTTTTTTAAGAGAGAGCACAAGCAGGGGGAGCAGCAGGCAAAGGGAGAGGGAGAAGCAGGCTCCCCACTGAGCAGCGAGCTCGACATGTGGCTTGATCCCAGGACTCTGGGATCATGACCTGAGCCGAAGGCAGCCACCCAACCAATGGAGCCATCCAGGCAGCCCTAAAAATAAAATCTTAAAAACAAAAAAGGACACAGAAGAGGAAAACATAGAGGAGAAAGCAAAAAGACAGAGACAGAGATGGAGCCAGAGGTTGGAGTGACATGGCCCCAAGCCAAGGGATGCCTGGGGCCACCAGAGTCGACAGAAGCAAGAAAGTATCCTCCCCTAGAGCTTTCAGAGGGAGCCAGACCCTCATGTCCCCTTGATCTCAGATTTCTGGCCTCCAGAACTATGAAAAAATAAATTTCTGTTGTTTCATAGCACCAAGTTTGTGGTTATTGGCTATGACAGCCCGAGGAAACGGATATACCCCCCACGGACCTTGTGCTGGTGGAGCTTTGGGAATGCAGGAGCGGGCACAGTGAAGGCTGCCACAGGACATTAATGGGAAAAGATCTTTTACTGAAGATTACTCAGGAGACAGAGCAGGGGGTTTGCCTCTCACATCACACATCAGGCGCGAATTGGGCTTCCCCATCTGTACCCTCCCACACTACTCACTGCTCCTGTGTCTCGTCTCCTCTTCTCCCTCAACAGCTCTCTGTTTTCCATGCTGCTCAGCCCCACCAGCAGCTTGCTTCCTGTTCTCAGCTGAACAAGAGTGCCATAGTTATCTGACTGGTGATTTTCTCTGCCTCCTCCTGTGAACCCTTGGGAGTCTCCGTTTTTGAGGAGTTTTCGCCTGATAACCAGCAGAGTCTTTACTAAGGCATGAAAGGAACCCCAGTGGAAGGAAAGAGGATTGTTTTCATTGACAAACCCCAGCCCTGGGCTGGGCTTCCTCATGATGCACCTCTCTGGGCTTCTCACTGTCTCCCCACTCCCCACCCTCCACCCAATAGCTCCCTCTAAAAAGTAATGAGGTCTAAACAAATGCCTGGAACACATGGAATAACGGTATTTCCTGTTATTTAATATTTAGTGGATTGGAATGAAATAGTGGATACAGTGAGGTGTGAACAGGTCCCTGGATCCCAGGGCACTGTGGAATCTGTTGGACAGGAGGGAAGCGATGCCACGCAACAGTGCTTCATTGCTGCAGCGACACTGCAATGTGCAAGGCACCGTGGCTTCGCAGATTTCCAGTCTGTCCCCACCCCAGGCCTGGCACTTAGCAGGTGCTCAGGAAATGTGTCAAGCTGAACTGTGAATCTGACTTGCACGTGTGGTTAGCTCTGAGATTCAGTGGGGGGCGTCCCTTGCTCTAGGCTCATGCCTCAGGGGCCTCGTGCTTTGGAGTGCATTCCTTGAAGGATGTCCTCTTCTGGTGTCTGGAATCAGGTGGGGCTGGCAGTAGTATTCAGGCCTGGTACCCTCCGCCTGTACCTTGTCCTGTGTTAAGTCCTGGTTGCCAGAAGCACCTACCTCAAAATTTTCTTTCTTTCCTTTTGTTTTGTTTTTTTTTTTAGATTTATTTTATTTTTAGAGAGAGTGAGCGTGCACAAGTTGGGGAGGGGCAGAGGGAGAGGGAAAGAGAATCTCCAGCAGACTCTCCACTGAGCATAGAGCTTGACCCAGGACTTGATCCCCTGACCCCGAGATCATGACCTGAGCTGAAACCAAGAGTCAGACGCTCAACAAACAGAGCTACCAGGTGTCCCTACCTCAAAATTTCCTAAGAACCACTCTGACTGGCTAGGGCTGGCAGTGTCATTTAGATGGGGCTCCCTGAGCCTGAGCTGGGGTTCACATGGATTCTCGTTCCTCTTTCTCCCCCTCGTTCAAAGTGGTCTCTAACTCTCTACTACACTGAGGGACTTGACCAGATGACCTGAGAAGATCATGCCTGTGGGGTGTTCCTAGGGTGTTGTGGCTAGGACCTGCTTCAGAAGGATGATGTAGGAGCGGATCACTACCTCTGGCCCGTGTGGTGTTTTCTTTTGTGGTATCACATGAAATCACGTCTGCAGAATGATGCCGACACACAGATTTTAGGTGACTCTCGCATCAGACACAGGAGGGGTTCAGAGCTCTGAGCTATGAATGATCTACCACTGACCCTTGGGTTTGACCACATATATGGGCCTGCTCATTGGCTCTCGCCCATCTGTGTTCAGACGGTAGTGCCACCACTGGTCCGCAGCACTCACGGTAATTTTAGGGTACCAGCAAGTGTCCTTACTCTGTGAACTTTTTTCTGTTGGACCCAAACCACTCTGCAGCCTTTGGGTCATGTGTCAGTCTTCTGAGTGTAGCTGTGCCAACTCATTGGTCTGCAGGGCTCCTGAGCCCTTCCTATTGATGAGGGAGCAAAGGCAAGCTGAGGACAAAGCACAAGCAGACACCCTGTAACTGCCCCCCGCCCCCCAACCTCCACCACTCCTGGGTGAGATGTGTGTGACAGTCCTCCTGGAAACTCCTAACTATCTTAATGTTAATGCTAGAGGGAAAAACAGCTTTAGCTTGACAACAAGGCCTCTGGGATCCCCAGAGTCTTCTTTAGCATATGAAAGTCCTTTTGGACACCTCCCTTTTCCTTACCTTCTCTAACTCCCAAGTATATAATCAGCCACCCCTCACAACCCCCTGCAGCAGCTCTTTCTGCCCGCGTGTCCTGTCCCTGTGCTTTAATAAGATCACCTCTTTTGCACCAAAGATGACTGTCTCAAGAATTCTTTCTTGGCCTTCTGCTTCACACCTCACCAACATTCCAAAAGTACATCGTTATCAATGTCCTTTCTTGCCCCTGATAAGGCAAGTCTTACTGTTCTGGGTTAGCCTTAAGCTGTACTGCATGAGCACAAACATTGTTTGCCCTGTTCTTGTTCCGCCCATGGTCCCCCTATCTGTGCTTCCTGCTGGCAGTGATGTGTAGCAGGCAGGAGTGAGGTCAACATTGAAATAGATCACATTTTAGGAATGCCGTGATGCAGCTCAAAGAGTTAAAGAGAGGTCGTGGTTGGACACTATGAAACTCCAAATGATAAATTTAACATGACCAAAAATGAATATTCATTCACAGATTCCCCATACCCTGGGTAAGACTTACCTCAGTGGCCATCCTCAATGAGGCACTGCCTTTGAGAGAGTCCATGGGAGCCATTATTCACTGGCAGCGCGACGGATGGTGCAGCCCCATGAGTAACAGTGTAACCAGCATTAAATAAATGTTATTAAGGAAATGCAGAAGCAAGATCTATATTGTTTCAGTATAAACAGGGTCCAAAGAGTATGGCATTGTAAGCACTAAGTTGCTTCCCAGTGTAACATCCCAGAACAGCACATTTGACAGTAAAGAACAGGAAGAGATGGCTACCGCAAAGAACCCCTATGTGTACTGACTGAACAATAAACATCAAAGTACCACTTCATACCCATTATCCCCAATCTTCTCAGTAAATCCCTGCCCCTCATATGGGCCCAGGAATTTTTTATTTCTAATCAAATTGTTTACATACACAGGGCTCCCCAAAACATATTTGTCAAGGGCCCCATGCACCCTTCTAAATACTTCTAGATATGGTTTCTTTCTGGAGCTCACATGTGAACCTCACACCTTCTAGTAGTCACACCCCAATTTTCCTCTGAGAAAACACTCTCTGCCCTGTCATCACTCCACATGGAATCAGATGAAACTGAATTCACCCTCTCTTCTGGGGGTGAAACTCCTGACTTTGCACATCTCATCCCTCTGGCCCCAACAATTGGTTCATGGATGGGCACAGGACCCAGCCAAAGCAAATGAGATACAGTGAGACTTACCTGGGATTCCAGAAAGGGGACTGTCTGTTTCCTACAGTATGTACAACCTAAGAGTACACAAGAGCTGGATCCGCCACTGCTTTCTTGCTCTCATGTAAGGCCTGGAACTCAAGGCAGCAACTGAAGAAGAATAGAATAGGGGTAGAGGGAACTAGGATCTGGTGAGCTCTTCTGATCTCCTGATCAAACTGTACCTGAAGCCTGACACAGTTGGACTGTGAGCCATTACTGTCCCCTTTTACATAAGCAGTTTTGGTTCGATTTCCTATTACTTGCAACCAGACTAAACCCAACTGATCATCACATCTGAGAGCAGTTGCCTTTATTGCACATATGCCAGTGCCTTTTCAATTCCAGTTTTTTGGCTCCCTGACAAAAGTATCATGAAATANGGCTCCCTGACAAAATGGTATTATGAAATATCCATTATCCTCTGCCTGGTTTCTATTCCTGCCTCTTTCCTGCCCTACAACTGAGACCTCTTGACATCTACCGCAGGCTCAGGCCTTCTCCAGTTACGAAGGGGAAATTCTGCTCTAAATTGAAGAGGTTGATAACTCCAGCCCCAGGACAGACTCAGTTGAATCATTCTTTCCCATCCCATAGCCTGTCCAGCCTTTGCATTTTATAACTAGGTTCCTCACTCACCAGGTTCTAGGGTCTTGGTCAGTACAAGTCATGTGCTTGAGATTTTTAAACCAGAATAACCAAACAAATAATCCAATTAACGGATGGGCAGAAAACATGAACAGACATTTCTGTAAAGAAGACACACAGATGGCCAACAGACACATGAAAAGATGTTCAACATCGTTCATCATCAGGGAAATGCAAATCAAAACCACCATGAGATAACACTTCACACCTGTCAGAATGGCTCAAAAAAAACCCAAAACCAAAAACACAAGAAACAAGTGTCCATGAGGATGTGGAGAAAAGGGAGTCCTTGTGCACTGCTGGTGGGAGTGCACACTGGTGCAGCCACTGTGGAAAACAGTATGGGAGGTACCTAAAAAATTAAAAATAGAATTACCATATGATCCAGTAATCACACTACTGGGTATTTACCCAAAGAATAGGAAAACACTAATTCAAAAAGATCTGCACCCCTATGTTTATTGCAGCATTATTTGCAATAGCCAGATTATGGAAGCAGCCCAAGTGTCCTTCAATAGATGAATGGATAAAGAAGATGTGGTATAGGGTGCCTAGCTGGCTCAGTCAGTTAAACGTCTGCCTTCGGCTCAGGTCATGATCCCAGGGTCCTGGGATGGAGTCCCACTTAAGGTTCCCTGCTCAGCAGGGGGTGCATGCGCGCGCACTTTCTCTCACAAAAATAAAAACATCTTAAAAAAAGAAGATGTGGTATATATATGCAATGGAATATTATCCAGCAATAAAAAAATGAAATCTTGCCATTTGAAACAAAATGGAATGATCTAGAAAGTATAATGCTAAGTGAAATAAGTTGGTCAGAGATACTATATGATTTCATTCATATATGGAAATTAAGAAAACAAATGAACAAAGGAAAAAAAAAAAGAAACCAAAAAACAGATTCTTAACTATAGCCAACAAACAGAAGAGAAGTAGGTGAAATAGGTGACAAGAACTAAAGAGCACGCTTATCAGGATGAACACTGAGCAATGTGTGGAGCTGTGCAATCACTACCTTGCTCACCTGAAGCTAATACAATACTGCATGTTAACTACACTGGAATTAGAATTTTTAAAAAAGCGTTGGAAGAAAAAACCCTACCAACCTGGAAATCTGTACCTGCTAAATTATCCTTCACAACAAACAGAAACAAGCCCAAACTGAAGAAATGTGTTGCCAGTCTCCATGTCTTGCAAGAAGAAGTTCTTTAGAGAATGACAATGATATAGGTCAGAAACTCAAGTCTACATAAAGGAAAAGCTTTTAGGAAGAAATAAGTGAAAGTAAAATTAAAAAATGGTCTTTTTCTTATTCTTAATCAGCTGAAATAACCAGAATGACCTACATTGCTAGCTTGAGGGCATAAATGAGGCCACTGTTCTTTAATTTTCCACTCGTTCAAATCCTTACATGCGCTTATTTGTACAAGGGCCCAGATCTCCCTGTTTAGGCTTCTCCTGATTCCTGGATTTTCAAATCCTAGGGGATAATTGGGGTTTAGAGCATCAGTACAATTCCAGGGCCACCCGCGGAGAAAACTAGGAAGTCGGATCAGTTCACTACATTGCTTCTTGCTGCATCGCCGTGTCTCTGTCGAAGTCTGGTGTCTGTAGTCCCGTGGATGTTTGTCCATCACTGATGGCTGTCCTTGCTGGGCTCCTGCACAGGTCTCAGCAGTGCCCCCTTTGGGCTCCTTCAAAGTACGTGTCACAATTTTAATTACATATTTGTTTCTTTACTTGCTGATTGTCTGACTCCCCCACAGTATGGGAGTTCCATGGGTGCAGTTTCCATATCTGCTTTATTGACCACCGCTGGATTGGAGCAGAATTGGTGCTTAACAAGTATTGCTAAAATCAATGTAAGAGTGAAGAAATGTATACATGCACGCATGAATAAATGAATTAAAGCTTCCGAAGCAATGGAGAGACAAGAGAGAAGGTGTTTCTGCAGAGATGGAATCTGGATCCACCCCTTCAGAGAGATTCTGAATCCTCACCGCAGTGGTCCATCCCATAATCTCCCACAATGCATCGGAAAAGGCAGACAGAAAAAACTTTTTGCCATTCGTTCCCTGTGGTGATAGGATACAAGGGGAAGTTCTCACTGTGGCAGTTTTAAAATATACCCCCAGATTCTTTGATATTCTTTTTGGCAAATAGTGGGCTCTATATCCCCTCCTGTTGGGTCTGGGCTCCAGATGCTGGACCAGTGGTGGCCATGATGTACCAGTTTCCAGGCATGGGCTTTAAGAAACTGTTGGTTTCTACTTCCTGTCTCTTGGAACTTTCATTCATGAAATCCAGCCACCATGCTGTGAGGAAGCCCAAGCAGCTTTGAGAAGAGGTCTGCATGGAGAGGAACTAACAGCCAGCACCGATGCGCTAGCCATGTGGGTGAGGCATCTTGGAAATGGAATCACCAGGCTCACTGGGGCCGTCCTAGCTGACATTGCGTAAGCAAAGATGAGCTGTCAGGCATCTGGGTGGCTCAGTTGGTTAAGCATTTTTAGCTCAGGTCATGATCCCAGGGCCCTGGGATCGAGCCCCACATCAGGCTCCCTGCTCAGTGGGGAGTCTGCTTCTCCCTCTGCCTCTCTCCCTGGCTTGTGCTCTCTCCCTTGCTCACTCTCTCTCTTTCTCAAATAAATAAATAAAATCTGTAATTAAAAAAAAAAAAAAGCAAAGATGAGCTGTCTCTCCTGAACCCTGCCCAAATCCTAGGCTCACGAGACAAATAAGTGATTTCTATCATAAGCCACTAAATTTTGAGTGTTTGGTTATGCAAGTTATAACTGGGATGCTCACAAAACTTCAGCTTCTACTCTTCTATATTCTGGTTTGACTCAGTTTCCCTGTTTCACATGCCAGGCCCCCTTTGGGGCCTGCATTCTTGAGAGGCAGCTTACATCCTATCCCATCTATGGCATGGGGTAGGGGCTCCTTCTGCCCCCTATGTCTCCAGTCCTGGAGGAGGATTGCTTCGGCTGTGGAACCATCACTCACCTGGCCTCTCTAGCAGCCCATGCTAAGACCTTGAATGTTTTGTGGTAGACTGGCCTTTTAGGAATGAAGTGTGGGTGTCCTTTCAAGCCAGGTCCCAGCCCTTTTATTCCCATGACTGTATTTGTCAACACCTTAGCGGAGAACTTAGCAGAACTTAGCAGAGGTGGTTTATTGGTTGGGGAAGCTGTGTGCCATGTCCAGTCACAGCATTCCTTGTCGTGCCCTGTCACTCAGTGTGGTTGCAGACTCTAGACTCGGGGGAAGCATCCCTGAAGCCTCTAAATGGTTCTGAAACATGTTTAGATGCTGTTTAGCCGCTTGGATGAGCCAGTGTCTGCCTCATTAATCTGACAAACTGTTGGAAACAACTTGATTGCTTCCCTCCTCCTGGCATTGGGCACCAGCAGCCTCCTCACCTTGAGGACACTTTAAATTTTAGGAGGCCAAGGGAGCCTGGCTTTGGAGCTAGACAGATGTGAATTCAAATTTCAGCTTCATGATGTGAATCTCTCACATTCCTGTGATCTTGGGCATGGAATGTCACGTCCCTGATGCTAGGTTTTCACATCTGTTCATGGGGATAATGCCAACTTGAGATTGTAGTTATAAGCAGTCAATGAGATAGGGCACACAATCTACATTTTATTTTTTTAAATTACTATTTTTTAATATTTATTTTTAGAGAGCGAGCACATGGAGGCAGGGGGAAGGGCAGAGGGAGAGGGAGAGAGAGAGAATCTTAAGGAGACGCCATGCTCAGCACAGAGCCAGATGTGGGGCTCAGTCTCAGGACCCTGAGATCATAACCTGAGCTGAAATCAAGAGTCAGATGCTTAACCGACTGAGCCACCCAGGTGCCCCACACAATCTACATTTTAGCTGCACCTGCCAGCCCTCTGAGAGTGACCCAAGATGGATTAAAATCTCCCACTTGACCTTTTATGCAAATTAATACCTAATAAGGGCTTAGAACAATGCCTGTGAGAAAGTGCTAGAGAAAGTCCTGTGAATTTTATGCATTGCTTTTGTGTACCTGACTCCAGGCTTTTGGTAAGTCTGTCTGGAAAGATAGTGAGGTTCGGTGCTTAATGGTGTGAACTCAGGGCACAAACTTCCTGTGTTCGAATCTTCGCTCCAGTACTTGCTCCAGTACTTGCTCCAGGTGTGATCTTGGGATTAGTTAACCTCTCTGGGCCTCAGTTTCCTCATCTATAAAATGAAGATGAGAATAACACCTGTCTCTTCAGGTTGGTATAAAGATGGGGGTGAGTCACTGTATGTAAAGAACCCAGAACAGACATAGAGCTATGTAATGTTAGCTATTACGATTCTGCACTGTGTTTATCACATGTGAAATCTCGCTTCTTCCTTAATTCCCACACATGAACCCCCACTCAAAAAGATTTGTGTGTGTGTAGTTTCAGGACTTACAAAAAAACATTTTGGATGCAATGGGTAGAGTTAATTTTCTTTCTTTATTTATTAATAAGATTTATTTATTTAGGGGTGCCTGGGTGGCTCAGCCGTTTAAGTGTCTGCTTTCCGCTCAGGTCATGGTCCCAGGGTCCTATGATTGGGCCCTGTGTCAGGCTCCCTACTCAACAGAGAGTTTCCTTCTCCCTCTCCCCCTATGCTGTGCCCCAGTCCCCCGCTCATGGTCTCTCTCTCTGCACTCTCTCTCTCTCCAATAAATAAATAAAATCTTTTTAAAAAAGATTTTATTTATTTATTTTTAGAGAGAGAGCACGTGCTTGCATGTGCATGGTGGGGGAGGTGCAAAGGGAGAAGGACAGACTTCTTGCTGAATGCAGAGCCTGACTTGGGGCTCGATTCCAGGATCCTGAGATCATGACCCGAGCTGAAATCAAGTGTCAGATGCTCTACCGACTGAGTCACCCAGGTGCCCCTGGAGTTAATTTTCTAAGTGACTGGAAGAAAATATGCCAAAATATGCGTGCATATCTAGCCTGATCATAGACATTGGAAAATCAGCAAAGTGAGAAGAGTTTTTTTCACCACTCATGTAATTGATAAGAGCACCTTACCATTGGTATCAATGCCTGTAACAATTACACATGTAACCCAGATGTACTCTTGAGTCTCTCACCATGGGTGATCTCAGTAAGACTGACTTGATTCCAGGTCTACAGTCACACTCTCTCCAAGAGTCTGGAGACTCCAGGGGGCTCACATGCTCAGTAACATCTGCCTCTGGGGGCGTGGTTCTGGCATGAAACTCTGTGACCCAGATGTGAAACTCAGCCACACACACAGACAAATAACCACCCAAGTCACAGAAAGCATTCATGGGTATAATTAGATTTTTTTTCTCAGTTGGTAAAAAATTTTAAATACACAAAAGAACGAAACATAATCTAACAAACACCCATGCCCTCCAACTCTCAGAATTTAATGTTATTTTATCATTGGCTTCCTTTTATATTTGCTGTTTTTAAACTAGTAGGGTTAAAAGTGAAATCTCTGTACACTACCCTCCCCAGGGGAATTCACCATCAGAAATTTGGTGTCTGTCCTTCCAAATCTTGTTTTTATAATTTTACTGCATATAATGTATCCATAAATGCTTATAACACTGTTTTGCATGGACTTAAAATGCACAAAAAGGGCACCTGGCTGGCTCAGTCAGTAGAGCATGCGACTGGATCTCAGGGTTGTAAGTGTGAGCCCCATGTTGGGTGTAGTAATTACTTAAAAATAAAATCTTTAAAGAAATTAAAAATAAGTAAATAAAATGCACAAAAATGGTATTGTATTTTATTCTCTGGAACTTACTTTTTTACACAATAATGTGTTTTGAGATCTATCTTTGATGATGTATATATAGATATTAGTTCATTCCTTTATCTGTTATGTAGTATTTTATCAGGAATATTTTAAATTCATCTATCTAAAGTTCTGCTTGTAGACAGTTGAGGTTTTTCCAAATTTCCTTTATTACAGACAGTGCTGCACAGAGCAAACACTCTGTGCATGTTTCCTGGTGCACATTAGCCAGAGTTTCTCTGTAGAAAGTTAGACATGGAATTGCCAGGTCAAAGGGCACGTGCATTTTGTTCTTCACTAGATAAATACTACCGAACTGCTCTGCAGTTATACTTCTAGGGCAGAGTGGGAGGGTTCCTGTATTGTAAGAAGATTTTCCTGAAGATTGGATGGGATGCAAATAAACGGAAGTGGTTACACCAAAGAAATGCAAAAGAAGTTCAAAATGACTATTAGGTTGATCTCTGGTTAATTGTCTTTCTGCCTTCTCATCTCCATGAGTACAGATCCCCGCCTCCCACCTCCTGTTGGGGGATTCCACTTGCTGTTTCAACCCTATTGTTCCTAGTCTCAAACCATCTTGCTTACAACTATCTCCTCCTCCTGTCTTCACTTCCGATCCCCTATTTCTACCTCCTTTACTGGGGCAAAAAATAAGTTCTTCCCAGGGTGCCTGGCTGGCTCAGTTGGTGGAGCATGCAACTCTTGATCTTGGGGTTGTGAGTTCATGTCCCATGTTGGGCATGGAGATCAGTTAAAAAAAAAACAACAGAANCTGACTCCCTTGTCAACCAGCCCCCATTCTTAGGGCTTTCCTAAAGTCATGTCATTAACATAACAAAAGACGCCTTTTGTTCTCAATACTTAGGAAATTCCAAAGGTACTGGGGAGCGTGAGGCAAAAATGGGGATAAAGATTAAATATATATTTCTTATAACAAATCACAATATTATAGGTGGTTTCTCAAACAGTTATCTCTCTTATCATTTAGGGATTGCTACATAACAAACCTACCCCAAACTTAATTGACTGAAAACAACTATTGATTAGGGCATAATTCTCTCCGCTCAACAGTTTGGGATGGGCTCGGCTAGATAGTATTCTCTTCTTGTCTATTCATTCATGCATTGTGGTTAGGCAGTGGCTCTGCTTCTGGGGGGTGGTTGGCTGTCAGCTGGGGAACAGCAGTGACTCGGCCACTTGTCTTTCATACTCCAGCAGGCTAGCTTGGGCCTGTTGTCATGGTGGTGGCAGGGCTCCAAGAGTGAGAGGAGAAACATGCAAGAGCTCTGGGGGCTCAGGTTCAGAACTGGTACAATATTACCTCTGCCTCATTCAGCACAGCAAGTCACAAGGCCAGTCGAGATTCAAGGAGCGGAGAAAAAGAATCTCTTGATTGGAGAAGCTGCAAAGTCACATTCCAATTGGCATGGATGGGGGTGGGGGTTGGATTCTCTGGAAAGTGAACTCTGAGACAGACATGCAGGAGGTTGGTTGGGGGTTGTTCTTGGGATCACCTGTGGAAGAGAGAAGAAGGAACAGGATAGAGCAGAGGGAGAACTCTGAGCTACCAATGTCAGAACGAAGGCTTCAACTGACGGTATGGGAAACTCTGAAGCCGGGACAGGTCTTCCAAAATTGTCCTGACTTGGGGCAACAGGACCAAGCCTCTCTGTTCCCAAGTTGATCAATCATTGTATGTAGGCTGCCTCAAAAAGACAGCAGCCAAGGAAATTGCCAAAGAAGTCTGTCTGTCTGTCTTTCTTTTTCTTTCTCTCTCTCTCTCTCCTTTTCTCTCTCCCTTTCTTTCTTTCTTTTAAAAAATATTTTATTTATTTATTTATTTGAGAGAGAAGAAAAGAAAGAGAGCATAAGCAGGGAGAACAGCAGAGGGAGAAGGAGAAGCAGACTCGCTGCTGAGCAGGGAGCCCGACACGGGGCTCGATCCCAGGACCCTGGGGATCACAACCTGAGCTGAAGGCAGACACTTAAGCGATTGGGCCGCCTAGGTACCCCAAGACATTGTTCATCTAGAGATCATCTGCTGACAGTACCTCCAGGAGCTGGTGGAATAAGTCCTTCATTCCTCCAGGCAGGATTGTCTATGTGGAATATCAGAGACCACATCACTGTCACATCTCCCCAAGAATTGTGATGCTATTTTTTTTTTTTTTTAGTAAAGCTCTATACACAAGGTGGGACTCGAACTCATGACCCCAAGATCAAGAATCAAATGCTCTACTGATTGAGCCAACCAGGTGCCCCTGTGATGCTAATTTTTGTGATAATATGATGCTGGTGTCCATCTTGTCAGTTCAGG
>NC_048230.1:69477042-69507471 GCF_002007445.2 Ailuropoda melanoleuca | reverse complement strand
GGAATTGCCAGGTCAAAGGGCACGTGCATTTTGTTCTTCACTAGATAAATACTACCGAACTGCTCTGCAGTTATACTTCTAGGGCAGAGTGGGAGGGTTCCTGTATTGTAAGAAGATTTTCCTGAAGATTGGATGGGATGCAAATAAACGGAAGTGGTTACACCAAAGAAATGCAAAAGAAGTTCAAAATGACTATTAGGTTGATCTCTGGTTAATTGTCTTTCTGCCTTCTCATCTCCATGAGTACAGATCCCCGCCTCCCACCTCCTGTTGGGGGATTCCACTTGCTGTTTCAACCCTATTGTTCCTAGTCTCAAACCATCTTGCTTACAACTATCTCCTCCTCCTGTCTTCACTTCCGATCCCCTATTTCTACCTCCTTTACTGGGGCAAAAAATAAGTTCTTCCCAGGGTGCCTGGCTGGCTCAGTTGGTGGAGCATGAAACTCTTGATCTTGGGGTTGTGAGTTCATGTCCCATGTTGGGCATGGAGATCAGTTAAAAAAAAAACAACAGAACACTTCTGTCCATTTTCTCTTGGAAAGCTGTTTAATCATCCCTTGTATTGCTTGTGGCCAGATGCTCCTGCCTTCACANGTGGCCAGATGCTCCTGCCATCACAATTTTCTATTTTATCAAGGTGGCTAAAAGGTTCTGGAACCAATTACAACGTTGGGCGGGAGTTCCCCACACCAGTAACCAATTCTCAGGACACCCGTTGAGTGTGTGACTCGGTTCTGACACTACTACCTGGAGATAGCATCAGATTCCACAGGGGAGGATTCAGTCCTGCAAGGCTGCTTCTGCCCCCAATTCAGCCGCCAGTCACCAGCCCGGCTCACCAGTGCTTCTGACTGACTGGCTATACATCAGAGTTCTCCTGACCTCCTCTTCAGGTTTGATTAATTTGCTACAGCGGCTTGCAGAACAAAAACGTTTTATTTACTAATCACTGGTTTATTATAAAAGGAATCTAACGCAGAAACAGCCAAGTGGCAGAGCTGTGTAGGGCAGGGTATGGGAAAGGGGCGTGGAGCTTCCACAGCAGCGCCAGTCCAGCAGCTCTCCCCAGTCTCCACGTGTTCACTAACCTGGAAGCTCTCCGCACTCCATCCTTCTGGGTTTTCATGGAGGCTTCATTACAGAGGCATGTTGGATGAAATCATTGGCCATTGATGATTTTGTCAACCAGCCCCCATTCTTAGGGCTTTCCTAAAGTCATGTCATTAACATAACAAAAGACGCCTTTTGTTCTCAATACTTAGGAAATTCCAAAGGTACTGGGGAGCGTGAGGCAAAAATGGGGATAAAGATTAAATATATATTTCTTATAACAAATCACAATATTATAGGTGGTTTCTCAAACAGTTATCTCTCTTATCATTTAGGGATTGCTACATAACAAACCTACCCCAAACTTAATTGACTGAAAACAACTATTGATTAGGGCATAATTCTCTCCGCTCAACAGTTTGGGACGGGCTCGGCTAGATAGTATTCTCTTCTTGTCTATTCATTCATGCATTGTGGTTAGGCAGTGGCTCTGCTTCTGGGGGGTGGTTGGCTGTCAGCTGGGGAACAGCAGTGACTCGGCCACTTGTCTTTCATACTCCAGCAGGCTAGCTTGGGCCTGTTGTCATGGTGGTGGCAGGGCTCCAAGAGTGAGAGGAGAAACATGCAAGAGCTCTGGGGGCTCAGGTTCGGAACTGGTACAATATTACCTCTGCCTCATTCAGCACAGCAAGTCACAAGGCCAGTCTAGATTCAAGGAGAGGAGAAAAAGAATCTCTTGATTGGAGAAGCTGCAAAGTCACATTCCAATGGGCATGGATGGGGGTGGGGGTTGGATTCTCCGGAAAGTGAACTCTGAGATAGACATGCAGGAGGTTGGTTGGGGGTTGTTCTTGGGATCACCTGTGGAAGAGAGAAGAAGGAACAGGATAGAGCAGAGGGAGAACTCTGAGCTACCAATGTCAGAACGAAGGCTTCAACTGACGGTATGGGAAACTCTGAAGCCGGGACAGGTCTTCCAAAATTGTCCTGACTTGGGGCAACAGGACCAAGCCTCTCTGTTCCCAAGTTGATCAATCATTGTATGTAGGCTGCCTCAAAAAGACAGCAGCCAAGGAAATTGCCAAAGAAGTCTGTCTGTCTGTCTTTCTTTTTCTTTCTCTCTCTCTCTCTCCTTTTCTCTCTCCCTTTCTTTCTTTCTTTTAAAAAATATTTTANAATATTTTATTTATTTATTTGAGAGAGAAGAAAAGAAAGAGAGCATAAGCAGGGAGAACAGCAGAGGGAGAAGGAGAAGCAGACTCGCTGCTGAGCAGGGAGCCCGACACGGGGCTCGATCCCAGGACCCTGGGGATCACAACCTGAGCTGAAGGCAGACACTTAAGCGATTGGGCCGCCTAGGTACCCCAAGACATTGTTCATCTAGAGGTCATCTGCTGACAGTACCTCCAGGAGCTGGTGGAATAAGTCCTTCATTCCTCCGNTCCAGCAGGCTAGCTTGGGCCTGTTGTCATGGTGGTGGCAGGGCTCCAAGAGTGAGAGGAGAAACATGCAAGAGCTCTGGGGGCTCAGGTTCGGAACTGGTACAATATTACCTCTGCCTCATTCAGCACAGCAAGTCACAAGGCCAGTCTAGATTCAAGGAGAGGAGAAAAAGAATCTCTTGATTGGAGAAGCTGCAAAGTCACATTCCAATGGGCATGGATGGGGGTGGGGGTTGGATTCTCCGGAAAGTGAACTCTGAGATAGACATGCAGGAGGTTGGTTGGGGGTTGTTCTTGGGATCACCTGTGGAAGAGAGAAGAAGGAACAGGATAGAGCAGAGGGAGAACTCTGAGCTACCAATGTCAGAACGAAGGCTTCAACTGACGGTATGGGAAACTCTGAAGCCGGGACAGGTCTTCCAAAATTGTCCTGACTTGGGGCAACAGGACCAAGCCTCTCTGTTCCCAAGTTGATCAATCATTGTATGTAGGCTGCCTCAAAAAGACAGCAGCCAAGGAAATTGCCAAAGAAGTCTGTCTGTCTGTCTTTCTTTTTCTTTCTCTCTCTCTCTCTCCTTTTCTCTCTCCCTTTCTTTCTCTCTCTTTCCTTCTTTCTTTTAAAAAATATTTTATTTATTTATTTGAGAGAGAAGAAAAGAAAGAGAGCATAAGCAGGGAGAACAGCAGAGGGAGAAGGAGAAGCAGACTCGCTGCTGAGCAGGGAGCCCGACACGGGGCTCGATCCCAGGACCCTGGGGATCACAACCTGAGCTGAAGGCAGACACTTAAGCGATTGGGCCGCCTAGGTACCCCAAGACATTGTTCATCTAGAGATCATCTGCTGACAGTACCTCCAGGAGCTGGTGGAATAAGTCCTTCATTCCTCCAGGCAGGATTGTCTATGTGGAATATCAGAGACCACATCACTGTCACATCTCCCCAAGAATTGTGATGCTATTTTTTTTTTTTTTTAGTAAAGCTCTATACACAAGGTGGGACTCGAACTCATGACCCCAAGATCAAGAATCAAATGCTCTACTGATTGAGCCAACCAGGTGCCCCTGTGATGCTAATTTTTGTGATAATATGATGCTGGTGTCCATCTTGTCAGTTCAGGCGGAAGAATGAACAGTAGAGGTCATATCACCCCTAGGCACAGCAGGAGTGGCCAGGGAACACATAGGCCTAGACTCAAAAGTGGAAATGCTTGCTTATCATTCAAAGGAAACTGTAGGACAAGTAGTTAAGCAGCACTAACGAAATCTCTAACATACAAAACAAAGATTTTCTCAGATTCCAAGTCTCTTGAGGTGGAATAGACTTCTGGGGCACCAGAGAAGCAGCACTAGAAACCATTAAGTAGTATCTAAGGTTAACAGCCTTATGGGCCTCCAGTCAACAGCATCCACCTTCTCAGGAAACCCCTGCCCCATATTTCACCTTGAAACCCTCACTTGCAAGCCATCAGGGCATTCAGGACTTGAGCATTGGCTTCCTGTTCTCCTAGGTGGCGCCACACCAATAAATTGCCTATCTTTGTTCACTGCAAGAGGTTTGTATCAGTTTTTATTGGCTTCCCACGCATTGGGTGGGCAAACTCTTGTTTGGTTCAGTTACAATTGTCACTTGTTATATATGTCTACAGTAAACATTTGTAATCACTTATTGGGTGTGTTTCATAAACTATGCATAGATTTTATATGAACCATTGCTAAAGGTCACTCCTTTGAGCTCAGTCTTCACAGTTTCATTGCTCATTCATCTAGGTCACCCACTGAAAACTTAAAGAATGAGGAGAAACTTTGCTTTTTCCACCAGAAATCTAGGCAATAACAATTTCAAACCATGCTGGCGATGGAGTCACCGAACTGCAATGAAGATAGAGATGTGATGTTGTTCTTTGCAGTAGGAGGAGAGAGAGAGTCTAAGGTCTGGGTCATGGAGAGATGATCGCTCAGAGGGGCATGAGGGAAGCCAGGATGGGAATTTGGCTGGAGGATCAAGCTGTGAGAGGAAAAAGAGAATGAGGGAGGCACTAAAGGATAAAGAAACAGCCCCATCAGGGCAGCTCTTGAGATCTGGGCAGACATTTTATGCCTTGAAAAGACAAGTTGCTGTTTTGATAGAATTCCAGGGGAGTCACCAAATCAGAATTTGGAGAGCTGGATGGAGAACTGTTTCCACCTACAGCAAAGGAGAATCTCTGGGAGCACATAGAGAAGACTGCTTTTTGGGAAGAGGCACTGACCTTTATATGGAGATTGACATAGGGATGAACTTACAGGGCAGCCAGAAAGGAGGAAATTACAGGAGAAGTGGTCAGCAGGAAGGCCTGAGTGAACCACAAAATGTTAGGGCCCTCAATTTACAGTGAAGAAACCAGTTCAGACTGATTAAATGATGGGACTGAGATCACACCATGGTTGCTGGCCATTCTGTTAGCTTTCCAGATCTGCCTTTCACCATCCTTTTCCCAAGGGGGCTGCCCCAGAGGCTCACCTCTATGGATTATGTCAACAGGATCCTTTATTCTCTGGCTTCCTGTTTGGTTTGCCCAATGGGAGGCACCTGCAGGAGACTAGAGGATGGAAGGAAAGAGAAATGAGGGTATTTATTGCCCCCGTTCCCTTTGTACTGGGGCCATTTCAGAAGACCCTCTTCTACAACCCAGTTCTTTTCACATTCCCGTAAGTATCCCCTCTCCTTGCCCCTTTAAGCCTGGAGTCCCAATGCCTCCCCCCAATTGTTGGGATCTCTGGGGTGCTTCCCCATCCCTCACTGGTTTTCCTGGACCCTTCTTGCACCTTTATAAATGATTTTTTCTCTTTATTCTATTTGAGTCTGCTCTTTCCTACGGCAACCTTGAACTGAGAGCTAGCTAGTTTAAAAGTAGTCATTTATAGTTGCCCCTTTTGGCTGCCCAGACTCAGAAACCCATACTTGTACCTGGAGAATTTCCTACCATCTGAGGCTTAGTGGGAAGTAGAACTCACTTCCCAGCCTCTCTTGCAACTAGGGTTTGGGCATGGAACCTAGGCTCAGGCAGTCAGAGGTATACACATTAGATTTTGAATGAGGAGCCAGTGATTCAAAGACCCAGGGACAGTGGAGAGGCCTAATCTGGTGATGGTGGCCATAGAAGCAACACTATCCCATCTCTGGGGCAGCCCAGGCAGTAGGACCAGTGGCAGTCCCTAGCATCAGGTGTGGAGCTCCAGCAGGGTCCGATGGGCAAGCTGAAGGGTCTGGTACTCTGATGGGAGCAGCAGGGTCTGCACCAGACCAGCCTGCGGTTCTCCCACGGTGGTAGCTGGGTCTGGTTCTCCAGCCTTCCCCACAATGCCGAAAGCTTCCCAGTGTCTTTTCCACTGATTCCTTTTCTGCATAAATCTGCGAGAATCAGTTTCTGTTGCTTGCATTTATGAATCCCAACTAGTGGAGCTTTCCTTGGAACCTGAGTGTGGAGTACCTCCAGGCCTCACAAGGAACCAGAAACCAGCCAGGGCCATGGCAGCCACTCCCTCCTACCCGAGCCACTGCTGCTGTTCTCCCACTCTCTCTCTGTGCCTCTGCATTTTTCTCCAGCTGTGGCTTGGTCTTAATTCATGAAAAGGCGGTATAGTCTTTTGATTGGGAAGCATCCACTTGGACGTCAGAATGCTCGGATTTGAATCCCAGATGTGTAGCTTACTGTGAGGCTTTGGTCTAGTTACTGCACCTCGTTCCTCTTCTGTACAGTGATCATGGTAGGGTCTTCTTATTTTTTTTTTTTTTAAGATTTTATGTATTATTTATTTGTCAGAGAGAGAGAGAGCAAGTGAGAGAGCGCGAGCACACAAGCAGGGAGAGCAGCAGGCAGAGGGAGAAGCAGACTCCCTGCTGAGCAAGGAACCTGATGCGGGACTCATTCCAGGACCCGGGGATCACGACCTGAGCCGAAGGCAGACGCTGAACTGACTGAGCCACCCGGGTGTCCTGGGTCTTCTCGTTTTGAGGACTGAATAAGACGATGGATGTAAAGCCCTCACCATGCTACTTGGCTCAGAGTGACCATCGATAATTGTTGCTGTTGTGGTCTTCAGCAGCAGCATTTTATCATCACCATTCAGGGCCTTACGGAGGCTAATTAGATCAGGTGCCTTCAGCTCGAGCGCCTGAAGGAGGCAGGCAGGCAACAGGAAGGAGTGAGGCAGAGCAGGTGTAAGAACACCTGGGGACGAGGTGGGGACTGTGGGCTATGGAAGCGTGGCCCCTGTCTGGAGGGAGCAGCTGCTTCTCAGCCGTGGCCTTTATTGCCATATGGAATGTGAGCCCAGTGATGCCAGACTTTCCACTCTTTCAAGAGAAGCCAGAAATCTAGATTTTTATGGGAAGCCTGATGTTTTCTAATATCAATAATCTAAAAAAACCCTGCTGTACAGGCCAAACAAAGCCTCCCAGGGCCCTGATGGGCTGCAGATGCCAGTGTCTGTGTTCTGAATGCAGATCTCTGGGTCCAGTTGAAATTCTCAGGGAGAGAACCCAGTTGAGTCAGATTTATTCCACTGACTCAATTAGCTATGGTCATGGTCCACTGCCCACCCAGCAGGGAACATGGTGAAAACGCTCTGAGAAGCAGATGTGGGCAGGAGTGGTGATGACCACATGTTGGGGAGGAGAGGCAGGGACTGAGGGGGTTCCCCAAGAGTTGTTTCTCTGTGGATGACGGGGCACTGGAGGCAAATACATCAGGCATATGATAAGCTCTAGTAACTGCAAACTTAAGATGGGGGATTATTTACCTAAGGTAAAAATGTGTCTAGAGGGGTGCCTGGGCGGCTCAGTCGGTTAAGTGTCTGCCTTTGGCTCAGGTCATGATCCCAGGGTCCTGGGATCAGTCCCGCATCGGGCTTCCTGCTCATCAGGGAGTCTGCTTTTCTCTCTCTGCCCCTCCCCAACCGTTCATTCTCTCTCTCTCAAATAAAAAAAGAAAATCTTAAAAAAAATTTTTTTTAAAAGAAGTGTCTGGAAAAGAAAGTGTCTGGAGGAGGCAGACCAGGGCTGGTACAAAGGCTCAGATATATGCACATGATTCCAGACTCCCATCTTTTCACACCTCCACCTACGCATGTAGGGTTTTGTTCTCATGCTTGTAGCCTCACAGTGGCAAGATGGCTGCAGCTCTGACCATCATGACTATGTTCCAGGCAGGGAGGAAAGGAATCAAGAAGTAAGGGATGGACCTTATCTAAGGATTTCCTAGAAATCCTCAGCATATTTCCCCTTCCATCTCAGTGGCTAGAACTGACTTGCATACCCATACCTAGCCACAAGGAAATTGGAAAGGTGAATACGTTTAGCTCCAAACAATATCAGGGTTCTATTCATTGGAAACAAGGAGAGAATAGACCCTTGGTAGGCAAACAGCAGCCTCTGCCACCCCTTCTGAATATGTACTATGTACCAGATTCTGGCTAAAGCACTGAGGACTGAAAACCAGAGCTTGAACAGCTGAAAGATGCAGGAGTGCTTGAGAAACCCAGTGCAGCCGGGCCTGGTTTCAAAGTGAGAAAATCAGGTTCTGATTCCTTAGAGCTCCACCTGGTCTCCCATCCTTCTGACCCCATCCTGGCCCTCCTGCTGTCAAGGTGGCCCCGCCATGGCCCAAGCAGGGTGGGAAGAATGTGTGATTAACACCAAGAGCGGTTTCAGGAGGCACCGAAGAGACATTCTAGAGAGAAATATGTAACTGGCACGTCTGGTTTATAACGTACATTAATCCCTGACACGTAATTCGAGTAATGTATGTAAAGCAAAAAGTCCAAGTGCTGATTTAGGGCCCTTCTTATTACCCTGTCAGCAGAATTCATGTTGTATTTGCACAGCGCTCGGGGTCCAGCATCTCATCTAGGGCAGCAGGAAGGAGAAGGCTTGCTGACGGATGCCAGCTGATGGCAGAGGCCCCTGCTGATGGGGATGGGGCATCAGTCAAGTGCTCGGAGCCCCTGGTAGGGTTGGCAGGAGCTCATCTTGGCAAAAAGGACTGTGGAGCTAAAATGAGTTCCAGCTGGGGCTAGGGGCATATCCGTCCCCACCCCTCAAAGGAGGAAATCTAGGAAACTGTGGGTTTTGGGGTTCAAAGCCAACTCTGCCACTTTCTCACCATGTGACACTGAACAAGTTCCTTCCGTTTTCTGAGCCTCAATTTCCCCATCTGTAAATGGGAATCATGATAGCACCCACCTAAGAGGACTGTTGTGAGATTTAAAGAAAACATTTAACCGTTTTCAGAACCAAACAAATCAGGAACTGAGCTTTTACTATGGGACAGGGTAGTGATCCTGAGTGTTTTACTCTATTATCTCATGGAGTCCTTACAACAACCTACTCCGAGGTAGATACTACTATGATATACTCCCAACTTACAGTTGAAGAAAATGAGGCACAGAGAAGCGAAGAAACTTGCTCAAGGTCACACAGCTAGTGACTGCAGAGCTGGGATTCAAACCCAGACAGTCTGACCCCAGAGCACTACTCTCGCTTTTGCAGACTGCTACCTTATAGGATGCACTCAGTAAAGGGTAACTCTACATCTCAGCAATGTCCCATAGCAGTGCCTGTGGTGATGGAAATGCTTTATAATTCCATGCTGTCTCATACAGTAGCCACTAGCCACAGATAGCTACTGAACATTCGAAATTCGGCTAGGTTGACTAAGGACCTTAATTTTTTTTTTTAAGATTTTACTTGTTTGAGAGAGAGAGAGAATGAGAATGAGAATGAGTGGGGGGAGGGGCAGAGGGAGAGGGAGACTCCCCACTGAGCAGGGGAGCAGGGAGCCTGACACGGAGACTTGATCCCAGGACCCCAAGATCATGACCTGAGTCAAAGTCAGATGCTCAACCAGCTGAGCCACCCAGGGGCCCCTTAAGGAACTTAATTTTTAACTTAATTTGATCTTAACAAATTTAAATTTAAGCGGTAGCTTGTGGTTGGTAGCTATTATATTGGACGTGGAGCTCTAGGCTCCCTACCCCCAACCCTGGCTGGCAGGGTTTAACCCCTTCCATCTGGTGGGCTAGAACCTCAGGGAGACCGGTGGCCTGCCAGGTAGGTCTCCAATAATAGAGTTGCATGAACTGAACAAAGAGAGTGATAGTTCAGTCCTTTCAGTGCCAGTTAGGACATGCTCCGGGCATCACCTTTCAGGATGCTGCTCCTTTAAGGTGAATGGGGGCTCAAGATCCAAAACTTTTCAGAGAACCCCTTAGCGTAAGCTCCAGAATCCTAGACACTGCCCCAGTCAATGAAATTATATGACAGACATAATCCCCACCTTCCTGAAATTGGCAGTCTCATGGGGGAAGAGGATATCAAACAAATACCACTCAATTATTTAGTAACAATTAATTAAAGTCATGCCCGAGTGTATACCAATGTCATAAGTGATAAAATGGCAGTCAGAGAAAGTGCCTTGGGAACCCTCAACAGAGAGCAATTAATTGTGCATGGGGAGATGGATTGGTCAGAAATTTTAGGAGATGAATTGGTCAGAAAAGCATCCAGAAAATAGGAGAACCTGGTGTTTGGTCTTAAGGAGTTGGAGATTGTAAGGGTGAGGTGTGCAGGAAGGGCATTCCAGGCAGAAGGAACAACATGGGCAAAGGCACAAAGGTGTGACAATACTTCAGGTGTTCAGATAAAAGAACATTGTGATTGAAGGGACAGTGAGAGAGGATGAGCCTGGAAATAGCAGTGGTAGACCACATTGTGAAGTGTTTTGAATGCCATGCTGAGTGGCTGGCCATTATCCTAGGGGTGAAAAGATTTCCTCAGCAGAGGAGAGCAGTTACTTTGTTTTAAAACATAGATGAGGGGGCGCCTGAGTGGCTCAGTTGGTTAAGCGACTGCCTTCAGCTTGGGTCATGATCCCAGGGTCCTGGGATCCAGCCCCTGGTTGGGCTCCTCCTGCTCTGTGGGGAGCCTGCTTCTCCCTCTCCCCTTGCTTGTCCGCTTGCTCTCTCTGTCATAAATAAATAAAATCTTTTTAAATAAATAAAAATAAATAAATAAATAAATGATTTATTATTTTTTTAAATAAAAGATTAGGCTGCATTGAAGAATGTGGAGCTCAATTGTTCTCTATCTGGGAAAAGTGTTCTTTCTGGGCTTTCCAGTTCCGCCATTGGCCCCTCCAATCCACTCCCCTTCTAGAAGCTGCAAGGTTAGTTGGTTAAGCATCTGCCTTCATGGGGCACCTTTGTGGCTCAGTCGTTAAGCGTCTGCCTTTGGCTCAGGGCATGATCCCAGAGTCCTATGATCGAGCCCCATATTGGGCTCCTCCGCTGGGAGCCTGCTTCTTCCTCTCCCACTCCCCCTGCTTGTGTTCCCTCTTTCGCTGGCTGTCTCTCTGTCAAATAAATAAAAAGTCTTTAAAAAAAAAAAAAAGCATCTGCCTTCAGCTCAGGTCATGATCCCGGAGTACCAGGATTGAGTGGGGCTCCCTGCTGAGCGGGGAGTCTGCTTCTCCCTCTGACCCTCCCCCTCTCATGCTCTCTCTTACAGTCTCTTCCTCTCTCAAATAAATAACATTGTTAAAAAATTAAAATTAAGGGGCGCCTGGGTGGCACAGTGGTTAGGCGTCTGCCTTCGGCTCAGGGCGTGATCCCGGCGTTGTGGGATCGAGCCCCACATCAGGCTCCTCTGCTATGAGCCTGCTTCTTCCTCTCCCACTCCACCTGCTTGTGTTCCCTCTCTCGCTGGCTGTCTCTATCTCTGTCGAATAAATAAATAAAATCTTTAAAAAAAAAAAATTAAAATTAAAAAAATTTTTAAAAGATTTATTTATTTATGAGAGAGAGAGCATGGTGGGGAGGGGCAGAGGGAGAAAGCATGGAGCCCAATGTGGGGCTCAATCCCACAACCCCAAGATCACGACCCAGCTAAAACCAAGAGTGGGTGTTCTACTGACTGTGCCACCCAGGCACCCCTTAATATAGAACTTCTGTAGATTCACATTTAGTTATAAGAAATAATACTAAGAGAGCCTATGTACCCTTTATTTATCCAGTTTCTTTTTTTTTTTTTTAAGATTTTATTTATTTATTTGACAGAGAGAGAGACAGCCAGTGAGAGAGGGAGCACAAGCAGGGGAGTGGGAGAGGAAGAAGCAGGCTCCCAGTGGAGGAGCCTGATGAGGGGCTCGATCCCAGAATGCTGGGATCACGCCCTGAGCCAAAGGCAGACACTTAACGACTGAGCCACCCAGGCGCCCCATATTTATCCAGTTTCTGCCAGTGGTGACATTTTGCAAAATCTCTGGTACAATACCACCAGCATATTGACATTGTTACATTCAACATACAGAATAGTTCCATCACCACAAGGATCTTATGTGTTGCCCTTTGATTGCCACATGTACCTTCCTCCCCATCACTTCCTCATCTTTTCTTAGCCCTAACAACCATTAATCTGTTCTGCATGTCTATAATTTTGTCATTTGAAGACTGTTATAAAAATGATTCATACGTGTAACCTTTTGGGATTGATTTTTTAAAAAGATTTTACTTATTTATTTAACAGGGAGGAGAGAGAGAGCACACAAGCAGGGGGAGTGGCAGGCAGAGGGAGAGGGAGGAGCAATCTCCCTACTGAGCAGGGAGCCCCATGCAGGGATGCGGGACTCAATCCCAGGACTCTGGGACCATGACCTGAGCCAAAGGCAGACACTTAACCAACTGAGCCATCTAGGTGCCCCATGGGATTGATTTTTTTAAATTAGCATAATTCCCTGGAAATTCTTCCAGGGTGTTACGTGTATCAGTGGCCTACTCCTTCTCACTGCTGACCAGTATGCCATGTATGGACATCCCATAGCTTGCTTGACCATTCACCCATTGAAAGACGTCTGGGCTGTTACCAGTTTTGGGCCATTCCAAATAAAACCTCTCTGAACATTTGTGTAAAGATTTTTGTGTGAAGATAAATTTTCATTTCTCCAGGTTAACTGCCCCAGAGTGCAATTGCTGGGTTGTTTCAAGTTTCTCTGCGTCTTCACCAGCATTTGGCATTGTCACCATTTTTCATTTTAGCCATGTAGTGATACCTTATTATAATTTTGATTTATAGTTCCCTAATGGCTAATGTTGAACATATTTTCATATGCTTATTTGCCTTCTATCTGTCTTCTTTGGGGAAATGTCTATTCACGTCTCTTGTCCATTTTCTAATTGGATTATTTTTGAATTTTTTGCTGTTGAGTATTGAGAGAGTTATTTTATATTTTAGATACTAGTCCCTTGTCAAATATGTGAATTGCAACACTTTTCTCCCAGTCTGTAGCTTGTCCTTTTATCTTAACAGAGTCCTTCCACAGAGGAAAAGTTTTTAATTTTAATGAGGTCTGCTTTATCAGTTTTACTTTTTATGGATCATGCTTTTAGTGTCAAGTCTAAGAACTCCTTGCCTAGCTCTAGATTCCTTTATTACTTTGCTAGTGCTGCCATAACAAAGTACCACAGACTGGGTGGTCTGAACAGAAATGTATTTTCTCACAATTCTGGAGACTGGAAGTCTAAGATCAAGGCGTCAGCAAGACTGGTTTCTTCTGAGGACTGTCTCCTTGGCTTATAGGTAGCCATCTTTTCCTTGTGTCTTCACATGATTTCTCCTGTGTGTGAGTCTATGTCCTAATTTCCTCTTCTTATAAGGATACCAGTCATACTGGATTAGGACCAATCCTAATGACCTCATTTAATCTTAATATCTCCTTAAAGACCCTTCTCCAAACAGTCACACTGTGAGCTACTGAAGTTTAGGACTTCAGCATGAGTTTTGAGGAGGACACAAAGCCCATAACAATCCCAAAGATTTTTTCCAATTTTTTTTTCCTGAAAGTTTCATAGTTTTACATTTCACATAAGAGTCCATAATCTAAGTTCATTCTTGTACAAGGTGTGAGGTTGTGAGGTTTAGGTCAAGGTTTTTTTGTTTTTTGCTTTGTTTTGTTTTTTCTTTATGGATGTCCAATTGCTCCAGCCCCATTTGTGGAGAAGGCTATTCTCCTCCATTGAATTGTTTTTGTATTGGGCATATATGTATGGGTCTATTTATAGATTCTCTATTCAGTTCTATTGATCTATGTGTCTGCCCCTCTTCCAATATTGAATTGCTTTATCATATTCATGTAATAGGCTTTAATGTCAGGTACAGTAATTCTTTCCACTTTATTTTTTTTTTCAAGATTGATTTAACCAGTCCTTTTTTAAAAAAATATTTATTTATTTAAGTAATCTCTACACCCAATGTGGGGCTCTAACTCATGATCCCAAGACTGAGAGTTACAGGCTCCTCTGACTGAGTCAGTCAGGCACCCCAGTTTAACCAATCTAAACTTGTTTATATCTATTAAAAAAAAACAACAACACCTCACTGGGATTTTGATAGGAATTAGATAAAACTTATAGATCAATTTGAAGAGAATTGACACTTAATGACTGAGCCACCTAGGTGCCCCTATCTTTTATTTATTTTTTCTTGCCTTATTGCACTGGCTATAACTTCTAGTAGTGAGAACAGACATCCTTGACTTGTTCCTATCAGAGAGAGAAAGAGTCAGTCTATCATTGTTAGGTATGATGTTAGCTATAGGTTCTTTGATAGATGTTCTTTTTTTTTTCTTCAAGATTTTGTTTATTCATTTGAGAGAGAGAGCACAAGCATGGGGAGAGGCAGAGGGAGAGGGAGAAGCAGACTCCCCGCTGAGCTGGGAGCCTGACCTGGGTTCCATCCCAGGACCTGGAGATCATGACCTGAGCCACCCAGGTGCCCCTTGATAGATAATCTTTATAAAGTTGAAGTAGTTTCCCTCTATTCCTAGTTTGCTGAGAGGTGTGTGTGTGTGTTTAAAGATTTGATTTATTTATTTGACAGAGAGAGAGCACAGGCAGGGAAGAGGCAGAGGGAGAAATAGGCTCCCTGCTGAGCAGAGAGCCTGATGCTGGGCTTGATCCCAGGACGCTGGGATCATGACCCAAGCCGAAGGCAGCCACTTAACTGACTGAGCCACCCAGGCACCCCTTGCTGAGAGTGTTTATCATGAATAGGTAGGTGTATTTTGCCAATGCTTTTTCCACATCAGTTGATTTGATCATATAACTTCTCTAGTTTGCTTCAACTAGGCTTGTAATTACGTGTGTGTGTGTGTGTGTGTGTGTGTGTGTGTGTGTGTTTGTGGAGGGGAGAGTTTTCTCCACACCAACAAGCAATTCTCCCACACTAGCTGGGTGTCCTACAATTCAACTCAATTCTAACACTGTCTACCTGGAGATAGCATCAGATTCCACAGGTTGAGGGCTCAGTCCCACAAGATTGCCTTCCAATTCAGATGCCAGTCACAAATCCAGGTTGTTAACCTGTGTTTCTGACCAACTGGCTGTAAATCAATGGTTCCTGTGACCCCCTCCACGGGGTTGATCAATTTGCTGGAGTGGTTTACAGAACTCAGGAAACCCATTTATGCAGTGATTACTGATTTATTACAAACGATATTAAAGAATACAAACCAACAGCCAGAAGAGACTTGTGGAGTTTGGGGTCTCTAATGGTGGCATGTGAAATTCTTCTGGTTCACCAACCTGGAAGCTCTCTGAACCCCATCCTTTTGGTTTTTATGGAGCTTTCATTACAAAGGCATTATAGATTAAATCATTGGTCATTGGTGATTGAACTCAGTCTCTAGCCCCTCTACCTTCACCCAGAGATCAGGGAGGTAGAACTGAGTGTTTTGGGGCGCCTGGGTGGCACAGCGGTTAAGCGTCTGCCTTCGGCTCAGGGCGTGATCCCAGCGTTATGGGATCGAGCCCCACATCAGGCTCCTCCCCTATGAGCCTGCTTCTTCCTCTCCCACTCCCCCTGCTTGTGTTCCCTCTCTTGCTGGCTGTCTCTATCTCTATCAAATAAATAAATAAAATCTTAAAAAAAAAAGAACTGAGTGTTTCAACCCTCTCTCTCTCTCTCTTATTTTTTTTTTTTTTGTGTGTTTCAACCCTCTAATCCGATGGTTACTTCTACTGACCCCTCGCTCCCACCTTAGGTGCTCTCCTGAAGTTACGGCATTAACATAACAAAAGTCACTTTTATAGCTCTCCACAGGAAACTCCAAGGGTTTTAGGAGCTCTGTGCCAGAAACTGGTAGGAAGATCCAATATATATTTCTTATTATAAATTACGATACCACTTGCATACCTGTGAGGGGGAAAAAAATATTGACCCAAAACATGCCACTTTGGTGCGTGGATTATTTTGAACTGAAGGCAATCAAGATCCAGCAGACTAAGGGGTACCTGAATGGCTCAGTTGGTTAAGCAACCAGCTCTTGGGTTCAGCTCAGGTTATAATCCCAGAGTCGAGGTGGAGCCCCTGCATCGGGCTCTGTGTGCAGCAGAGTCTGCCTGAGACTCTCTCCCTCCCCCGCTCCTGCTCTTCTCTCTCTTTCTCTCTAAACTAAAAATAAATAAAGTCTTGAAGAAAACAATCCAGTGGACTCAAGACAGACTTTACCTCTCCCTTAACTACCTAAAAGAATTTAGACAGGGGGCCTGGCGAAGAAAGAGAGCTATTACTCAGAGATAACTTTTTGTCTGAAGGACCTACCTGTACCACAGGGCAAACATCTAATTACCAAACATCTGCTCTTCTTATTGTACTGTAAATTACCTTCCTTCCTTTTGAAGCCCCAGACCCCTATCCCATTCCCTAGCTCAGGATGGCATATAAGCCTCAAATGACCAACTTTTCCTTGGGCTTCATATTTCTTCCTGTATGTGTGTAATTGCATTTTTCTCCTGCTAATCTATTTTATATTGATTTATTTTTATTTTTGTTTATTTATTTTAGAAAGAGAGTGAGTTAGTGTGAGTAGGGGGAAGAGCAGAGAGGGAGTGAGAGGGAGGGGGAAAGGATCCCAAGCAGACTCTGTGCTGAGCGTGGAGCCTTATGCAGGGCTAAACCTCATGACCCTAAGATCCTGGCTGGAGCCAAAACAAGAGTTGGATGTTTAACCAACTGAGCCACCCAGGCTCCCCTATGTTGATTGAATTAATAAACCAACCAAAAGAAACTAAAAGGGTAGAGAAAAATTTTTTCCTCCCCGATATCTGAAATAAATCCCATTTGGTCATTGTGTATAATTATTTTTATACACTGATAGATTTGATTTGCTAATATTTTGTTGAAGATTTTTGCATCTAAATTCATGACAGCTATTGGTTTTAATGTACCTTCTCCTTTCCATCCTTCAGAGTCTTCTTATGCTTGTTGTTGTTATATCCATGGTTTTTTAGTTGTAAGCAAGAGGACCTAGGAGAAATGGGGCTATTTTATCTTGGTGGAATCAGAAGTTCCACTCATTCTTTTTGACACTTGTGTACCATTGTTTATATACTGTAATGTATTTAACCAGTTTCCTGATGAACATTTCGATTCTTTCTGATCATTTGCTATAATGAACAATACTGCAACAAATAACCTTGTACCTTCATCATTTTACACTTACTGGTAAATGTTGCTGTTGAAATTCTCAGAAATGGAGTTTTTGGGTCAAAGGGTATATGTATTTTATTTATTTTACGTATGTATGTATGTATGCATTTATTTATTTATTGGAGAGAGAGAAGGTGGGAAGTGAAGAAGGAGAGGGAAAGAGAGAATCCCAAGGTGGTTCCACTCCCAGCAAAAAGCCAGATAAGGGGCTCCACCCTATGACCCTGAGATTATGATCTGAGCTGAAATTAAGAGTTGGATGCTTAATCAGCTGAACCATCCAGGTGCCCCAGCTTATGTATTTTTTTAATAAAAGATTTTTTTATTATTTATTTATTTATTTATTTATTTTTAAGATTTTATTTATTTATTCGACAGAGATAGAGACAGCCAGCGAGAGAGGGAGCACAAGCAGGGGGAGTGGGAGAGGAAGAAGCAGGCTCATAGCGGAAGAGCCTGATGTGGGGCTCGATCCCATAACGCTGGGATCACGCCCTGAGCCAAAGGCAGACGCTTAACCACTGTGCCACCCAGGCGCCCCTTAATAAAAGATTTTTTAAATTTATTTGTCAGAGAGAGGGAGAGAGCACAAGCAGGGGGAGTGGCAGGCAGAGAGGGAGAAGGAGAAGGAGACTTCCCTGCTGAGCAGAGAGCGCAATGCAGGGCTCGATCCCAGAACCCTGGGATCATGACCTGACCTGAAGGCAGACACTTAACCAACTGAGACACCCAGGTGTCCCATATGTATTTTTGATTTTGGTATTTCCAAATTGTCCTCCATAGGGGTTACACCAATTTATGTTGTTCATTCTTTTCACCGGAGAGAAATAAGACCACTATGGGCTCTCTAACAGAGTGTAATGTTGGGTTTTTTGCCAACCTGATGGTGAAAAATAGCAGATCCATGTGTTTTAATTTGCATTTTTCCTATTCTGAGTTAATTTGAACATTTCTTTATGCATTTCCTTTTTTTGTGAATTAGCCGTTCTTATCCTTGCCCATTTTAATATTGGGTTCTTCTTTTTGATGCCCAGAGATCTTTACATATTAGGGGATTGACCCTGTCTGTGATATGAGTTACAGAAAAAAATTTTCCAAATATATTGCTTATCTTTTAAATTCGATTCTGGTATTTTTGCCATGTAGACTGACTGACTTACTTTCTTTTTCTTTCTTTCTCTCTTTCTCTCTTTTTCTTTCTCTCTCTCTCTGTCAAATTTATTTGGAATTTGAGTCATGATTAAATGGGCCTTTTCCATGCCAAGAGAGTAAGGGAATTTCCCCATGTTTTCTCCTAGTATCTTTATTTTTTATTTTCTTATTTTTTATTTATTATTTTTTTTGTAGATTTTATTTATTTATTTGACAGAGATAGAGACAGCCAGTGAGAGAGGGAACACAAGCAGGGGGAGTGGGAGAGGAAGAAGCAGGCTCATAGAGGAAGAGCCTGATGTGGGGCTCGATCCCACAACGCCGGGATCACGCCCTGAGCCGAAGGCAGACGCTTAACTGCTGTGCCACCCAGGCGCCCCATATCTTTATTTTTTAACCTGAATCTTTCATTCTTGTAGAAATTATCTTGGTGAAGAGAGTGAGGAATGAATCTAACTCCCCCCCCCCCCAATATGGGCTACCCAGCTGTCTGATCAACTCTCTTATTTGTTTGTTTTCCATCAACTCTCTTGAAATAGTCTCTTTTCTCCTCTGGTGTGAGATGCCACCATTACCATATACTTAATTCCTGTATTTTGGGTGTATTCTGGACTTTCTCTTCTGTCTAAGTAGTTATTCCCTGTCTATTCATGTGACATGGCTGCCCTGTTTTGTTGTGGTTATGCAATAATTTTGAATGTCTGATGGCACTGGTTTCCCTCATTCTTCTCTTCAGAGTTTTCCCAGGTATTCTTGTTTGTTTATTTTTCTTATGGAATTTAGAATCACCTTGTTTACTTTAAAAAATAACTGTTGGTATTTCTATTGGCATTAGGATAAACATAGTGAAAATGACATCTTTGGGTTATTGAGTCAATTTATCCAAGTACATGTCTTCCTATTTGTTCAAATCTTTGATGTTCCTTGGTAATATTTTAAAGTGTTCTGCATATAGTTATTGTACCTTTATTCCTAGGTGTTTTGTAAATAAATGATTAAATTTCTTTACAACTTGAATCCTTTTGCACCTTTTTGTTGCTATTGTAAATGGGATATTTTTTTCCATTAAGGCTTCTACCTGGTTGATATTTGCATATATGAAAGCAGTTGATGATGTTTATTAATGCTTTACCATATTATTCTATAGAATTCTTCTATTGTTTGCAACATTTTCTCAGTTGATTCTCTTGGTGTTTTCAGTTACATACTCCTTTTCTCCAAATAATGACAGGTTTATTTCCTCTTTTCCAAATTTATGCCTAATAAGATGACCTAAAAAAAAAGATACCTTAGTTCTCTACCCTTGTAATCCATCTAGGAAAGAGATATCTCAAAAGTTTAACCATAATAAAGCACACAAAATGCAGAGTCAAGGTAAGGAGCTCAGGTGTCTGGAATCTCAGTCCAAGTTCATTTACAGTTTACTGTGCAGCCTCCCAAGTGAAGTCCCTCTCTGCCTCTCCCTCACCATAACTGCTGCTCCTCAAATAGCCAGCTCAGAGAACTGCCTCTCAAAACTCAGCCAAAATTTGTGCACATTGGACTGAGCCAGTTTAAGTAAAAATCTAGCTTGCTGGGGAGGGGAGGAGAGGAAGAGTTGAAATGCTAGCTTTCTTGCTTTTGTATGGTGACTTCTGCATAAAGTCTTCACACTGGAACTTGCCCCACCTTTCCAGGGTCTCAAAATGGGGAGAGTTCAGCAGAAAGATCCAGAACCTTTGGTGCAGTGACTATATGGCCAAGGTATATTGCTAAATAGAACTTTTCTGTTATAAAACAATGTACCAAATGTGTCTGTTTTAATTTTTTTTAAGTATTGAAATATACTAGTATGTACATAGAAAAAGAGATCTGGGGCACCTGGGTGTCTCAGTTGGTTAAGTGTCTGCCTTTGGTTCAGGTCATGATCCCGGGGTCCTGGGATGGAGCCCCACATTGGGCTCCTTGCTCAGCGGGGAGCCTGCTTCTCCCTCTCCACCTACTGCTTCCTCCCTGCTTGTGCTCTCTCTCTCTCTAATAAATAAATAAAATCTTAAAAGAAAAAAAAAAGGAATAGCTCTGGGGCACCTGGGTGGCTCAGTTGGTTAAACGTCCAACTCTTGATTCTGGCTCAGGTTATGATCTCAGGGTCAAGAAATCGGCCCCACATTGGGCTCCATGCTCAGCATGGAGTCTGCTTGAGCTTCTCTCTCTCCCCCTGCCCCTCCCCCTGCTTGTGCGCTCTCTCTCTAAATAAATAATCTTCAAGAAAAATAAAAAATAGGGGCGCCTGTGTGGCTCAGTCAGTTGAGCATCTGCCTTCGGCTCTGGTCATGATCCTGGGGTCCTAGGATTGAGCCCCGCATAGGGCTCTGTGCTCAGCTGGGAGCCCGCTTCTCCCTCTCTCTGCCGCTCCCCCTTCTTGTGTTCTCTCTCTCTCTGGTAAATGGAAAATGCTTTAAAAAATAAAAACCCCAAAACCCCAAAAAACAAAAATAAAAAATAGAATAAAAATGAAGCCACCAGCTGCAGGTCTTTTGGAATTTAAATGTTTGCTAACTCTGTAAATTCTTTGACATACCCACCATCAAGAGGTTTTGTCTCTGTCCTTTCTTTTTGAGCCTGGTGGGTTTGTGACTGTTTTAAGAGTTCATCAGAGGGGCGCCTGGGTGGCTCAGTCAGTTGGGCGTCTGACTCTTGATTTCAGCTCAGGTCTTGGTCTCAGGGTCATGGGATTGAGCCCCGTGTCAGGCTCTGTGCTTGGCTCGGGGTCTGCTTGGGATTCTCTCTCTCCCTCTGCCCCTTCCTCCCATTCCAAATAGATAAATCAAATCTTTAAAAAAAAAAAAAGTACAGCAGAAGTGATTCAATGTGATTTCAGAAACTGGATCACAATAGACCATGTGGCTGCTGCCTTATTCCCTAGAACACTTGCTCTTGACACCCTGGGCCGCTGTGTGAGAAGTTGACTACCCTGAGCCTGCCATGCTGTGAGGAAGCCCAAGCCACGTAGAGGGGCCATGTGTAGGTTCTGTGTTTCACAGCCCCTGCTGAGTTCAGCCTTTGAGTCATGCCAGCCTAGGTGCCAAACGTGTGAGGAGAGGAGTCTTCAGATCATGCTAGCTTCTGCCAGTTGAGTCGCCTCCAGCAGTTAGTCTTCCTTGATAAAGCCCTAAACATTGGGCTCTCTCTCTGAGAGAAATCCTCCTCTCTGTGCCCTGTCTGGATTCCTGACCCTCAAAATCTGTGAACATATGTCACGAGGTGGGAAGCTTTGTTATATAGCAGTAGAAAACTGGAACATCCAGACTTTGCATTATGTGAGTTCATCACATTTGGTTCTTATGGTTTAAGTCATTATAAAGATTTTTTTTCTTAGTTCCAGTTAATCACATCTAACTTATGCACACTTGTAGCCTTAAGTATATATATATAATTTTTTAAAAAGATTTTATTTATTTATTTGACAGAGAGAGAGACAGCCAGTGAGAGAGGGAACACAAGCAGGGGGAGTGGGAGAGGGAGAAGGAGAAGCAGGCTCCCAATGCTGGGATCACGCCCTGAGCTGAAGGCAGACACTTAACGACTGAGCCACCCAGGCGCCCCATAAGTATATATAGTTTTTAAAGATTTTATTTGTTTATTTATTTGACAGAGAGAGAGAGCAGGAGCGAGGGGCAGAGGGAGAGGGAGAAGCAGACTCCTCGCTAAGCAGGGAGCCCCATGTTGGGCTCTATCCCAGGACCCTGAGATCATGACCCGAGCTGAAGGCACTTAACTGATCGAGCCACCCAGGCGCCCCTTGTTTAAATATATTTTTAAGTTGGCCTATTCTTTTTCTTTAAATATGTCTTTAAAGAGGGAAACCTTTTTTTCTAACATGTATTAGAAATAATTGCCACTAAAATTTGAAATCATGCTTTTCCATATATCATCTCAAATCATCTTGTGACCCACCAGGGATACAGCCCACTTTCTAGGAATCACTGCGCTGAGCTTTTCTTCTGATCACAAGGGTTCTTTCTAACTTTTACATTTCAGAATTTATGAAGTTCCCTTTCACAGGTTGGTGCTTCACGTTGCCCTGGGTGGGGGGGTGGGCTGCTCTCTAGAGGAGTTCACAGACTTCATTCCTGTGCAGTGCACGAGACAGTTAACATTCATGGGAGGTGACCCATGTCAGGAGCTGGGAAGGAACTGAGTCTTTCCCCTACTCACAAGCCGAGAAGCTAGGCTATTTCATGGGTGCTGGCAGAAGACAGGCTCCTGGGGCAGAGACAGGGACAGGGTGTAGCCAGAATGTCAGGGTTCTACTGATTCCCCCTGTCTCCTAGGTCCCCAGGAGGTGATACAGTTGGGCCTGCACACACAGTGAGTTTTGTTTATAGGACAACACGGAGCTTGGAGAATTTACCGCTTTTACGGTGAGCGGTAACAGGCCTGCTCTTTACTGGAGGGGAAAACATTACTTCATCCTTCAAGGTTGCTTGTCTTAATCACAACCCTGAAAATGACCTGGATAAAGGGTAATCAGGGCCTACATTCTTGGCATATCCAGTAAGAACATTCATGAGTGCTCAGGGCTCATGGTGGACCGCCTCTTCCAACAAATCACACCCGTGGATAGCCCAGTTACAAGCCGCATGACCCAGATCAGACAGGTTAGGAAGTGTTGTGAGATCCCAGAGCTGAAACTCCACCATTTTTTTTTTCCAGTTCCTGAAACTATAGCATAAGTTTAGCAGGTTGGGGGAGGTGGGGGGAGGGTAATTATATTATAGTGTTCACCTGGATTCCTGATCAGTAATAATAAAATCATAATAAAAGGTAAAATATTTGCCCACTTTAGAATTTTAACTTTTATTAGTAAAGTAACCCAAATGTTACCTGGGTTCTCCAGTTTGCATGTTCAAGAGAAATCACACCAATATCTTGTATCAGTTAGCTGTTGTTATAGTAATGCCACATAACAATCAACCTCAAACATTCAGTGGCGTGTGACATTTGGTTTTTAGTTTTGAGTCTCCTGGTCAGCTGAATGGCTCTCTTTCCTACTTGACAAGTTGGCTTGGGTGGCTGTACTCCCATGTGTCTCTCATCCTTCCCCTAAATCCAGGGGGCTAACCAGAACATATTTCCTTCCTTCTGAATTGTAAGAGAGCATGCCCAACTACACAAGTATACACACACACACACACACACACACACATATATATATATTTTTAAGATTTTATTTATTTATTTGACAGAGAGACAGCCAGCGAGAGAGGGAACACAAGCAGGGGGAGTGGGAGAGGAAGAAGCAGGCTCCCAGCGTAGGAGCCTGATGCGGGGCTTGATCCCGGAATGCCGGGACTATGCCCTGAGCCGAAGGCAGACACCCAACGACTGAGCCACCCAGGCGCCCCTTCACAAGTATATTTTAAGCCGATTAGCCACAGCAAGTCTAATGGGCAAGCCCAAAGTCAGGAGGTGAGGAAGTATACTGCACCTACTGAGGTGGAAGGAGATATTCCTGACAACAATCTAATCTATCATCTATCGAAAGCCCATGGTTCCTTTTAGTTGTTTTTTACTCACACAGGACCTCAGGCCCCCTTTGCAAAGACTTCCCCATATTTTCCCTTTAATCCCAAAGTATCAACATACAGTTAACCCTCAGACAATAAACATTCACACAGTGGATTCCTCCCCCACCTTCCGGAACAGGGCTTTAAAAACACTTACATTCACTTTTCTCAATTAACCAACATTTCTTCCCAATAATGAAAAAGAAATAAAACATTGGTGTCAAGCTTATGCTTCTAAGCTCCCTCCTCTGCCCACCAGGCTGGGGGCTGCTCCTGAAGGAATTGACAAATAACCCCAGTGCTTTCCGTTCAAGCTTTTGTCACATGCACGAGAGGCCTTCTGTTGGAGAGGAGATACATACACACTGTGCAGTTCTTCATAAAGAATGGATCTGTTCTAGTTTTTATGGCTCTTTAAAGTTATAAAACGTAATACATTAATTTAGAAATGATTCAGAACAGAGAGAGAAGAAGAGTCAGAACGGTAGGTAATGTGTCTAGTTTTCTGCTGCCTGATGGAGTTAGAACATCCGAGGCTCAGGGGTTTCCAAGGGGGTGAGATAAGTACCTGACTCAGAGTGTTCTGTTATGGCAACACCTTTTCCTTAAAGCTCTTTCCCCCCTTTACCCCTGGTGTGTGTGTGCTTGTGTGTGGAAAGAATTGTGTGTATTCCCCAGCAGGTATTCCCTGTAATCTTATAGACTAGCTATTGGCAGTCATCCCTATGTGGCCCCTCCTCTGTTGTCCGAGCCCCTAACTGTGAACCTCTGTTGCCTGGGAGGCTACTTGAAGGCTCCTCATCTTTTCCATTGCTAAGGATGTCTGTATTAGTCAAAGATCCTTTGTTGGAAGTGGTAGAAACCCAACTCTAACTAGTTTGAGCACAAAAGAGGGTTTATTGGCTCACATAACCAGACCATGGACAGCACAGCATAGAACTGATCTTAGTGATGAGCGGATTCAGATATCCAAATGCTGTCAGGCTCTTCTCTCTCACTTTTCTCTGTGGCTCTATGCTTGTTGGGGCCATTCTTGCTTATCACAGATGGGCTTTCCCCCCAGGGAGGGGAATGTGGCCTCTAGCAACTCTAGAATTGTAGCCTTTCAGCTTCAGCAGCTCCTGGAGGATAGAGAAGCTCTCCCTTAGCTCTGGTGTAAGAAATTCCAGGAGATGTCTCTAATTGGCCTGGGTTTGTTTGTTTTTTTTTTTTTCTTTTTTTGTTTGTTTGTTTCTTAAAGAGATATTTATTTATTTTAGAAAGAGAAAGGGGCACCTGGGTGGCTCAGTTGGTTACGCGTCTGCCTTCAGCTCAGGTCATGATCCCAGGGTCCTGGGATCAAGCCCTGCATTGGGCTCCCTGCTCAGCGGGGAGTCTGCTTCTCTCTCTCCCCCTGCCCCTCCCCTGCTTGTGCTCAGCTTCCTCTTCCTCTCAAATAAATAAATAAAAATCTTAAAAAAAAAAAAGAAAAGAAAAGAAAAAGAAAAAGAGCGCACAAGCAGGAGGGGCAGGGAGAGGGAGAGAGAACTCGGGGCTCAATCTCACAAACTGAGCCAAAATCAAGAGTCGGATACTTAACTAACTGTGCCACCCAGGCGACCCCCTCTTTTGTTTTTTTAAAGATTTATTTATTTACTTTAGAGGGGGGAGGGACAGAGGGAGAGAGAATCTCAAGCAGACTCTGTCCTAAGCATGGGGCCCAACACCGGACTTGATCTCAAGACCCCGAGATCACGACCCCAGCAGAAACCAATGGACTGTGCCACCCAGGCGTCCCCTAACTGGCCTGTTTTGAGTCACATGCTCATGGCCTAGACCAACCACCAGGACTTCATTTCCAGTGGGGAGCACTGGCATGGCCACTGGGGAACCGTGAAACCACTTTAGTTTGCATGAACTATAGTGCTCCTTATGAGAACTATAAAGTTGGTAACAAGTCCTTTCCTTAATCTGCACCTTTGGAGGCCCATCTATACACTGGCAGAGGGTGGGGTGATCTGGAAGACTTCCCAGATGGATGTCCTGTGACCCTGTTATAAAATGACACACTATCCTGGGAGGCAGTTCCCTCTCACACTCTCTTTGAAGGCCCTCTGTATTTGGTCTCTGTGGGTCACTGGGTGGGGCAGGTTAAATGCCACCGGGATAGTTGTCCTAGGATGTGAAACTGGACTGGACAGCAGTTGCCCACCTCTTTGGGGCAGTGGTGCTGGGAAATATGGTTGCCCACTGTCCCTGGGCCCCTGGGAGGGCTGGTTCCTGGCCAGCTTCACTGTAATTGTGACTACTTGAAGCTTGGGGGCATTTTGACCTTAACATGAGGGTTGGAACTCACAGCCTTGAGTTCTAGAGCGGGCTCTGCCATGCCACCAGTTAATTCCCTTCTGTCATCCCTTTGCCTCCTCAAGTTCTCTCCAGGTACATCTCTACTCATCCTGAAGCCTTCGTGAGTAATGTTGAATGCTCTGAAGATTGGTCTTCTGTCAAAAGATTGGCATCTAACTTTACATTTATTTATTTATTTTAGACCAAATGAAAATGTTTGAGGTATATGTGTATCATATATTATAATTAATCTACCTTCAGACTAATATTTTTGATGCACTGATCAAATATCTGTTTTGATAACATGAGATAAAGGGGCTTCTGCTATATTGGCTTAAATATAAATTTAAATATGACATTTAAAAGCTATTAAATGGATGGTGCCTTAGAGTTTGCTCATTGTAGACCTTGGGACAAGAATTTGAGACCAAGTAGTTAATTTGGGGGATGATCTCAAGAAACACTGTTGATAGGGTGGATAGCAAGGCAGCAAAGGAAAGGCTGCTGTTGAATTATGTTTGATCGTGTTATTTACCACTGTGGGCAACTGGGGCTAATCCCACTGGGGAACTCTGGGAGATAAGAACACCCTTCTGAGTTATCCCAGATGGTGGGTGAGGACGCTCGGGTAGCCATCAACTTCCCATCTGTAATTGGTTGAAGGATATATGTGGGCATCATTACCAGTAATGCTGCATTGTCTGGTGCATGGGCCAAGCGTGCTCCTGTGGCTGAGTCTTTTGGGTCATAGCTGTAGTAATCATCTTGGAGCATGGAGGTGAGTGCTGAGGAGATATGGGAGGGCTCTGGCTTTTGGCTACAGATGGTTCTTCCTTCCCCTAAGCCATGGTATCCTGGGGTTTCCCACCCTCCCACTGAATCAGTGGGGAGGAGGGGTAGTTCACATATGGATCCACACACTCTCCCAACCTCTTAGATAACTGTCCCAGAGGATAGCACAAGGATCCATGTATGGACTGGCTGACACCCACATGCCACCTTGAGTTGAAGAAGGGCTAGGGGTCAAAGAAAGATGAACCTTTAACTGAAAAGATACTAAATACCTACATGAGACTGTTTTCAACTGGCAGAGACTAAGGTACTGTTAATAATCATGTTTCTATTTTTCTCTCTTAAAAATAGGTAGGGAAGACACAAGAAAAAATTAAGTCACTTATAAAAAGTAACCTATACTTTTGTGTGTGTGTGTGTGCCTATGAGTTGTAGAGGGTAGATTTCAATCCTCCCACAGATATAATCTCCATGAAGGCAGGGCCTTTACCTGCTTTGGCCTTTGCCATATTCATAGTTCATGGCACTGTGGCTGGTGCATAAAAATGCTAATTAAATATTTGTTGAATGAATTGATACTCTGTATTTCCCTACCGGTGTCCCCTTGCCTTCTGAGATCCAAGCCATTTAATTTCAATTAGTTTATTGCAGCTTTGCCCAGAGCTGGGCAGGACTGCTGGTATTTTCTCTTGGACAATTAAGCTCTTTAGCAGAGAGCCAGTGTGAGGGGTCGCTCTCTGCACCCCACGCAAGCATAGTTGGACTTATAGAGAACAGTGAGGCTGTCAGAGCACTGGCTGGTAACTGAAGGGCTACACGTGTCCCTTCAATTTAATGCCCTCTTAATTAATATAAATAATGGTTGGATTGTCACTTGCTGTCACTACATTTTCTGTCTTGAAGGCTCATTATGATCAGGGATGAACAGCCGTCCTCCAGCCTCTATGTCCCCATAGTTATAGAGTAGAGCTCCATGGATCCCAGACCCAGAATTGCCCCTTTCTAGTTGGATGAACTTGGGCGAGTTGTGTTCCCTCTCTGAGCCTTGGATTCTTCATCTGGGTGGGGCAGCAGCCTTGAAGATGATTCTAGGCTTTTTTTCTTTGCATAGCCCCTCATCATGATGCAAATATATGTGACTCTTCAACATTACAGGCCACACACCTCTTCACCCACAGGGATTCCCTTAATGATGTGGGTCTGGAGTCAGCCAGACATGGGGCCAAATCCTGGATTCAAATTTACCACCTCCTCCTAGCTGTGTGGCTTTAGACAAGTCACAACTTCTATCAGCTACATTCTGTTTTTCCAATTAAAACACGTACACACACACGCCCACACACGCACACATCACACATCACGCATCCCCAGATGCCAGACGCTATCCTAAAACTGCTAAGTTTAAATCCTGGATCTTCTATTTTCTAGCTGAATGACCTTGGGCAAGTCTCTTAATCTCTTTGCTCTTAGTTTCCACATCTGTTAGGTAGAAATGATAATAACATTTTCCTTCAGGGATGCTGTAAGGAGTAAGTGAGTTAATACTTGTGACACACTTAGAACTGTGCCAGGAACATAGCAGATGCTGATAAATGTTTGGTGTTATTTTGGTGACCCATTTCATTGAAACTTTATGGCCCACTCTGGGAAGACGTCTGACTTTCTCCCTTTTAAACTGAGGGTAATAATACTCACAGCGTAGGGGTGACTGGATGGCTTAGTTGGTTGAGCATCTGACTGTTGGTTTTGGCTCAGGTCATGATCTCAGGGTCGTGAGACTGAGCCCTG
Organism: Ailuropoda melanoleuca; assembly: GCF_002007445.2. Lineage (NCBI taxonomy): Eukaryota > Metazoa > Chordata > Mammalia > Carnivora > Ursidae > Ailuropoda > Ailuropoda melanoleuca. The sequence continues at coordinate 69,478,851 of NC_048230.1, read as the reverse complement.
TGTTGGGCTCTGTACCCAGGGTGGAGTCTGCTTTAGATTCTCTGTCCCTCCTACTCTCTCTCTCTCTCTCAAATAAATAAATAAAATCTTAAAAAAATAATACAGCATAGGTGGTTATGATTATGAAAAGTAACGTAGGGAAAATAACAAAGGTAGTATTTGAGTACTACAATGAACCAGATATTATGCTGTATGAGTCAGAAATGTGCTTGGTGGCAAGAAGCAAAAATCCAACGTAACAGTGGCATGACTATATCAGGTTCATTTATCTCACATAAGAAGTCTGGAGGACCCCAGGCTCTTTCTGTTTTTCTGCTTCATCATTCTTATCAAGTCAATCTTTGTTCTCAAGATTTCAAGATGGCCACCGTGCCTCTGTGCATCACGTCTGTGTTCTAGGCAGAACACAGGGTAAGTACAAAAGGCTGAAGAATGCCAGTTGTCTATCTCTTAAAAAAAACAACACGACTTTCCTGGAAGTACACTTACCGTGATGAGCATTGTGTAATGTACAGAACTGTTGAATTGTTATATTGTACACTTGAAACTAATATAGCACTGTATGTTAATTATACTTAAATTTAAAAAATACTTCTCAGATAAGTAACATCAAGCAACTTTCACTTACATATCACTAGGCAGAACTCTGTCACCTAGGTTGTATGGGCAACCCTACCTGCCAGGGAACCTAGGTAATCAAGCCAGCCTTTATGGCAAGGGAGGCTGTAAACAATTTGGGGTAGCCAGCTCACAATATCTGCCACATATACACTTTTCTATTTAATTCCCACCAAAGCCTTGAGAGACTGGAAGTGTTAAGATTCCTGTTTTTAAAAATGAGTAAACTGAGGCCAGGAGAGGCAAGGGACAAGCCCAAGGATACATAATTCACAAGTGGCAAAGTCAGGATTCAAACCCAGGTCTGTTTGGCTAGAAGGTCTGAGCTCGTCACTGCTATGTGATGCTGCCAAGAGTCTACTGTAATGCCTGGCACACAGTTTAAGTACTGAGAAGATGTTATTTCCCTTTTTTGGGCCTCAGCTTTCCCATCTGTAAAATGAGGTTATTAACAGCCCCACTCTCTTAGGTGTGGGAAGGCTTTGAGAATTTTGTGTAGCTAGGAAAACTATTGAACATTATTGCTGATGTGATTGTCCATTGCTATGTAAAAAAGCACCCCAAAACTTAAGAGTTTAAAACAACCATTTTATTTGTTCATGATTGTGCAGTGTAGGCTGGGCTCAGGTGGGTGGTTTTTGCTGGTGATCACCCCGATGGTTGTAGTCAGCAGACAGGTTGGTTAATGGCTGGGATTCTGACTCTCCTCATTTGGTCTCTCTAGTCATTCTTACATGGTCGTTCAGGGCGCAAAGGAACAAGCATTCCAAGAGGATAAGCCAGTGTGAAAGCATTTATTAAGTCTCTGCTTGCATTGTGCTTACTGATGTCCCATTGGCTAAAGTTTGTCACGTGGCCAAGCCCACTGTCAATGTGAGAAAAGACTACATAAGAGTGACTATTGGGAATTGTGGTTTATTGGGGGCCCTCAAAGTAATGGCCTAGCATAATTATTTCATGGTATCTGACCAATGGCTAGAATAGGGGGAGTATGCTTTTACCTGCAGCGTGAAATCTGATGGTCCATGAATCTTCCCACTCAGAATTCGCTCTCCCGACAAATTGGCCTAGAATCTTTTTGTTTTTTGTTCTTAATAAATCTTTATTTTTATTTTTTTAAAAGATTATTTATTTATTTATTTGACAGAGATAGAGACAGCTAGCGAGAGAGGGAACACAAGCAGGGGGAGT